>NW_024497629.1:13186039-13605025 GCF_017590055.1 Onychostruthus taczanowskii | reverse complement strand
CGCGCGCCCGGCGCTGCCGCCGCCAGGCGGCGCTGAGCGCTCCGCGGCCCGGAGCGGTGAGGGCCGGCCGGGCCCGCAGAGGCGCGGCGTGCGCTGGCTCACCCCCCGTATCTCTGTGCTGCCGGGCTCCCCAAGTACTTCATCATTTTAATCGATTTGTCTTCAAAACCAATACATGAATGACACATGTCTCTAACTACAAAATCTCAGCCTGTGCTGTCACAGTGAAGGTACAAAAACGTTTAAAAAAATACACACCACATGATGAAGAAAGAGACCCAGAGGCAAGACTGAGCAAGACTGCTTGTCAGGTTTCCAGAATCCTTCCTCCTCTTGGCTTCATGGTTTGTTTCCAGTCACCTTAAGACTCAGGGGAAAAAAGAAATTGAACACTCAGTTCCACAGTGAGAAAGAATGTCCCTTTACATGACATAACTTGGTATGGCTGTATTTACATGTTAGTCATTCCAAATATTGACACTTTGAGGTCACCAATTGGAGACAGAGAAGATGGAAAACGAGGCAGGCAGAATGCAGCCTGGTGTTCTGTTCCTAAGATTACATTGCAAGTATTCCTTCACCCCAGGTAATCTCTTTGGAAAAAGGTAGATACAACTGCAGAACTGAAAGAGGATTTCAGCTAAACATGTGGATGGATTCTCCCCTTCCTTACAGCTACAATTGCCATGTCAGTTTTGGTCACCGTCGTGTAAGGAAGGAGCAGCCCATGTTTTGAGTACACACCAATTCAAGTCAGGAATCTTTTGCTGCATCTTTTGCTTATCTTAGATGTACCCAGACATGCCTGTTATGTCCGGCATGAGGACTAGCTGTCACGGAACAACCAGCAAATTGTTGAATAATTTGGTTTATGTAGCTGTCTGCCTTTTGAAAAGACAGTGGACATTAGCAGAAGCTGCATTAATCCCTCTTATGAGATAACTCCACCGTGACTCTGAGAATGGGATAGCTGGAACTGCTCTAAGACACACCAAGGAGAAGCTAATGTTGTAAACAAATTAATTCCAATGTTCAGAAATACTCCTTTTAAATTTACTAATATAAACATAGACTCAAAGTGCAATGAAGACATTAGCTGAGATGTGAGGTAGATGAAGAGTTTGTTGTCTTTTTCTGCATTCAAACTCTGAGGCAAGGGTCTATTCTGATTTGTTTACATTGAATTATACAAGGATATATAATACCTCCCATGAATTCAGTAGAGCTAAATTGAAATTCCCACAGATAGGTTTAGGATGATAATTTAATATTCCAACAGGTTATATTTTATCAAGTATATTTTCTTAGGGCTCCATCTAAGCTAGCCATCTAGATGCTAACTGCCTATATGCTACCAAGCTCCTGCTCTGCATAAATATTGTCAAAACTACAATCCCCAAGCCTTCTATCCACTCTCAGTTTGACTCCTGAGGCTTCTAAAGTGAATAGGTGCACTGTTTGCCATGGCTGCTCACAGGTTCTTGGACTTCTTCCCTGGATGCCGGGAAGCGCCTGACTCTTGTCGACACTAAACAGCCAGGATGGTGAAGAAAGCATTCTTCCAGGAATTACAAGATGTAAGTTTTAATCCCTGCAGGCAGAGATGAAAGATGAACACACCTTCCCTGCCAGGACAAAAACCTGCTTGCTTTCCTTGCTGCTCCACAAGAAGGTGGAGAGGGATGTACAAAACTCAGTCTCAAAAAGCAACATGTACCTGAGAGAGCAGATCTCTAGAGTAAATGCTGTGCAATTCGTTTTTTTGGCTTGTCCTGGTGGAGTGGTTTTCATTTAAAAGTGATGGGATGTTTTTCGTCTTATTTTTACAGGACATCAAGTTAGTTAACTCTTCCACAGTCAAAATCTGTGTGTAGCTTTATCTACAACTTTATTAAAAATGAGCTGTTTTTAAACTAAACACTGTGATACTTGGAGTAAGGACCTCATGGAGTAAACATACACCAATGAGATCAAATGCAGCATTTGGTGGATGGTTTTAGCCAGTGTATTCTTCCCTGTTCCCTTGATTATGAAACAAAGGCACTACATTTGGGCTTCAGAACAAATGCCAGGCACGATTTCTAGTTTTGTTAAATAACACACATTAGTCACTGTTTTTACTAATTCCATTCTAGTATTCCATTGTAGTACACCATGCTAAGACAGAAAAGGAAAGATATCTTGACTTCCTTTACTTACATGGTGTATATAAAAACAGGAAAATGTGTTCTCTTTGGTTCTGTTGTCTAAGACTGGTGAAATTTTCATGCTAAGAGCCCTACAGTTTTAAGCGTGCTCTTGTTTCAGCTGATTATAACAGACATAAGGGTTCCTATCTATATTTAATAAAAGCAAGTGCAACATTTTCTGAAGTGATTGCAGAGCAGAGCTGATTGTCTAAATCAGGCTCATAACCAATACATGAACTGAGTGTATGCTTAGAAGAAAACTCCAATGGACATTTATATGACTAGGCTAAAGAAATGCTTCTTGCATTGCTCTTCATTGACCTCAGAACCTCAAAAAATATTTTGAAATTAATTTTTTTCTCTTAAACATCACATCAACTTACAAAACTCTTGGTTTAAAATCCAGACTTTTCACTCCTTACAATAGAAAAGCAGTATTTAATCTTCAGGTTACGCACCAATCCCAGCAGAGGTTAGTATTATGGGATGAGATGCGGCTGGTAATTCTGCTGGGTTGAGTGGGTAGCAGTTGGTTGACATGGCAGTTCAACTCACAAAATGTTGACCACACACATGGAATCTGCATGTGTGATAGTTACTTTTAAAATCGGTATAGAAAAATGCATACACTGCATCCAACAGATGATACTTCCCAAAATCTCTGTTCCAAGTTAATGAAAATGCAGAATGTTTTCAATATAATGTATTGTACATAAGTATAAAATAATATTTATGCACCTGGCTCAGTCATCTCTGTGAGCCTCCAAGTCTCAGAGGCAATGCCCAATGACATCTGCTGGGGAGAATAAAGATGAGGTAGTAAGAATTCCTACAGCACTGAAATCAGCCAGAGAACATATATAACTAGAACAAGAACTTCAACAGATGTTAGGGGTATTAAAGCCAATTGAGCATTTTAAGGGCTTTCCCCACTTCCTACCTGATGCAAATGCCAACAAGATTAAAATCCCATTAATCATCACTGCAACCAAAACTGAAGAACTTTGATACAGTTCCCAAATGTTTCATCAGAACTGCAGCCAGGGCCAGCTTTACGTTTGGTAGTAAGTTAAAAAAAGAAACCACAACAAAAATCTCCAACCAGATTTTTGGCTAGAACTTTTCTCTGCCTGTAAATTCAAGGCTAAAGACAGCTCTGAGCTGACGAATGCATCAGTTATTGAGACAATTTTAAAGTTATGTTCAATCAGCTTTGCAGTGCTGCAGCAGGGCAACAGTGCTGCACCAAAACAAAGCTCTTCTGGGAATCCTACTGAACCAGCAGGAGGAAATTTAAGTCTAGAGAGCATAGTCTCACTTTTAGATGCTTTTCATGGTCTTCAAGGTACCTGCTGAAATCTCCAGAGACCATCCCTCTGAATTATTCTGTATTGAGGTTTTCAGAGATACTTTCTTTTTACACAATAAAAATAAATGCCCCAGTGAAGCAAGTCAAACCTCTCCAACTGTAGACTACTGCCTACAGGAATACACTAACATAGACCAGACCCCAAACTTTTAATCAGGTAAGTGAGGGTAGGAGTTAATGCCATTCTATGAAACTACCTTCCATAGCTACTGTGCAGCTCTGGGCCTGCTACGTGTGGGTTCACTGTGGACTCCTATCTGTTCGCTTAGAGCTACATAGCTGCAGCCACAGAAACTCTTTCTACATCAAATTAAGATTACAAGTAAAAGCTCTAGCTCTTGTCTCATTAGCTGATAGAGTGCATTACATTTTCTGGCCTACTCTGGTCTTTCTGTGCCAAAGGAAAGAGTGCTTTCGTGTATGTAAGAACTTAGTAATTTTAGAAGCAGAGTAGCTTCGTCTTTCATCATGGCCACAGTTGTTAGCTTGAAGAGACAAGTGGATCACATGTGTTTTTTAGAGCCATGGCTGATAGATGATGACATGTTTTGATAGTGTACTCTAAATCTGAGAATTTTCTCTCACATTGTCTTTGTGCATCTTCTTAAAAAATTTATGCTGAAAAACAAATGCCATCTCAGGCAACATAAGGATATCCCATATGACTCACCATCAGCATATGAATGCTAAGCACAAACACTGAGAACTATAAAAAGCTGAGGTACTTTTTTCCTTCTGTAGGTCATCAGTAGGCAGGCACACTGCTGGTGTAGTGAGCAGTGACTATAGGCCTCATGACTATCCAGTGGAGAGCTGGATGACTTTTTACAGATCAGATGTAGAGCAGGCCTGTTGGCCAGGCTGTATTCCAGAGACCTCCTGTAGGCAAGCACACCCTTTGGTAGATCATGTGCCTACAAAAGCTGTTGAGGAAGGAAGGGGGGTTAATCAATCCCCTTCTAGGAGGATATTTTTCAGGCCATAACAGTTCTACAGCTACTGTGCAGCACTGAGCCCCCCTACACATGTTCACTGTCGATCAGAGGTTTTTTCTTCCAGAAACCGCAGTCCCATACTGTACCCAGGCAGCCTCCTCATGACCAGCTTCATAATGGGGTTAAGTGTCTTCACAGTAAAGGCAGAAAGTTTATTCAACAGCAACAGAAGACTATTAAGAGCTGTCTACATTTCAGAGTCCAGCTTGTAGCTTTTCTTGATTCTGCACTTGAAGTGACACAAAGATGTTAAAGTGCAAACTATATATTCAATATACTGTATTGTACATCCACAAGCTGAGGGTTGTGTATATTGTCTCTTCTTGTATGGAAATTTGCTGTCCTTTAGAGGAGACAGAACATCCTGGTTCAGCTCGACTGCGGGAAGCTAAGGACCTGGAATACACAGGATACATATGCAGGAATAGATATAATGCGCTCAAGAGCACTGATAAAGTCTGTGGCACTTAAGCCAGCTGGCACAGGATAGGCCACATCCATTCTGTCCATCCCTCCTACTGCCAGCAAGAGGACAGCCTTACGCAAACCGCTCATTAGGAACACTTCCTGGGCAGCCTCGCTTCCCAACAGTACACAGGGATCGATCAGGAGAGTTGTCACAGACTAACCACGTTCCAGGGACTGCCCTTACAATTTAACAGTATTGACAGCTGGGTTCCAGTGCCAGGAAACCTCCCTGGCAGTTTTCACATTTGTCTTTGGTGTAGTCATAACCTGTGGGTCCCACCTGTATTGCAAGGGGTAGAGGCAAAAGCTTTGGGAACTCTTACTTGTCAGTTGGTAGAACTGACATGAACTTTTTTGCATCATGTCCAAAATGGGAATAAAATAAGCTCCACAATCTGGGAACTGCAGCAGCTTCAAAAAGCAGCCACAAGACTTGAATCACTTTTAAAAAGTAGTTCCATTTCTTTTGGTCAGGCAGCTGTACACAGCTTCCACTGGAGGCAGCAAAGAATAAATGCAAGTTGGGCAGAACCACAGTGAACTCAACTTAGTTACACAGCTTAATAATTTTTTTTCTTTTCCCCTCCACTATTTCTATTCCCCTCCACTTTTCCCATAGTCCACTATTTTTATAAATTCAAGATCTTTTAGATCTTGTATGGCAATGGGCTAAAATTATCAATATCTTTAGTTTTAGTCCAAAGAAAAAGACAAAATTTAAAAATAAGTTTTATGACCATTGCAATCTGGTCTTTCTCCTAAGATGGAAAATTACTTTGTCTAACATTACATTATTTTAAAAAGCTACAAAATACTGTATAGGTTTTGCATGGCCTGGTTTTTGGTAGCGGGAGGTGGGCTACAGAGGTGGGTTCTGTGAGAAGCTGCTGGAAAATTCCACTGTGTCCAGTAGAGCCAATCCCTGATTGCTGTGAAGATGGACATGCTGCTGGCCAAGGCTGGGCCAATAGAGAGGTTGGTAACGCCTCTGGGATAACATAATAAAGAAGAAAATCAAAACAAAGTCATACAGTTTTTTCTACCCAGAGAGAAGATGAGAACATGTGAGGGAAACAACATGGAGACACCAAGGTCAGTGGAGAAAGAAAGGGAGGAGGTGCTCCAGGTTCTGGAGCCGAGATTCCTCTGCAGGCCGTGGTGAGACCATGCTGAGGCAGCTGTGTCCCTGCAGCCCATGGGGATCCACAGGGAATGCAGAGATCCACCCTCAGCTCATGGGGGAGGTGCCCATGCTGGAGAGGATGCCTGGAGGAGGCTGTGATCCAGTGGAAGACCTGGTGGAGGGAGAAGGCCCTTAGTTCCAGGCTGGAGCAGCCTGTCCTTGGAGGACTGACCCCGTGGAAGAGTGACCCATGCTGCAGCAGTTTTAGGAGGACTGTGTGCCCAAGGGGAGACTTTACGTTGCAGCAGGTATGAAAGGACTGCTGTTCATGGAAATGGACACACATTAGAGAAGTTCACAGGGAACTGTCTCTCATGGGAGGGACCCCATGGTCTCCCAGGGGAAGGATTCCTCTCCTGCAGCAGCGGAAGAAAATCTCGGTGATGAACTGATCAAACCCCCATGCCCAGACTCCCTGTGCTGTCGGTGGGAAGGAGAGAGGGGCTGGGGGGAAAAAGGTGTTTTTAAGGGCTTATTTTACTTCTCATTATCCTCCTCTGATTCTGTCAGTAATACATTCCCTTTGCAACTTTTAGTTGAGCCTGTTTTGCCCTTGAAGTGTTTTCTCTCTGTCTTACCTCAACTCCTGAACCCTTCTTTAATTTTTTTTCTCTCCTCTGCTCAGCTGTGGCTGGGGAGGGTGAGCAAGCAGCTTTCATGGGTGCCTGGTGTTGGGCCAGTGTCAAACCCTGACATACCTACTGAATGTTTTGCTATTATGACTGCTCTTTCAGTCTCTTTCCTGATGTCACCCCCTCCACAGTCCGCACCAAAATTAATTATATATTCTTTAATGGAGAAATTTTCACACATGAAAGTTTAATACGATTTTGAGGCCAGTCAAAACATTTGGTTCGTTTGAGAAGTCATTTAGTAGTAGTACTAGTGTTGTTGTTGTTGTTGTGTAGTAGTAGTAGTAGTAATAGTAGTACTCACTTCTGGTTTTGCCTTATTCTAAGCTTAAATGTCAAGTGTGTTCCAGTTTGTCTCAGAACATTAATGCCAAATGGTTCTGAAACTGAAAATTCACTTGGATCTGACATTCTTACCAAAATGAGAGCAATCTTTATGGGTTGTTTTATTGTTGGTATTGCAGTGTCATATTCAAAAATCACATTATAAAATATTTTCAACAATTGTCACTCTATTTAGCAATGAACAGATACAGGTATGAGATCTTGTATTGCTGAATTATTACCTATATGGTTAACATAAAAGATAAAAATTGAATTGATGATTCACTGTTTTATGTAATTGATTTAAATTTTACATTGAGCTCAGCCTGAATAAGAGAAGCAGCACATTTTTTCCCCTCTTTTCTAGTTGGTATACTCATCTGGGGAAGTCTTCATCCATTTTTTAAAAAGATTTAGTGGCAAATACCACAAGAGAAGGGTTTCTGTCTTAAAATGTTAACTTCTGGTTAAGATATTAATTTTCTTATATGCAAATTTTGTACAATGTTCTTCTGATATACCAAAGAATTTGTCTCTGTGATTAAAGGAATGCAGATGGACTTCTGTCACAGCCATCAGGTACTGCACATACATACTGGTATTTATGCCCATCTTATTTTGCAGTGTTAGTTTAGTTGAAATAGCGCTTTGGTAATGTCAGTTAAGTAGCAAATTGCAGGAGATGTTTCTGTTAGAGGCTGTCATAGAATGAGAATGTTCCTTGGGCAGTGCTGCCCAATGCAACTGTGAGCTTTGCAATTATTCTATTTGAAAATGGGAGATTCACAATAATGAAAAAATCCCTTGTTTCAGATGGAGCTATTTATCACCTTTTCTTTGTCCATTCCTCCCAGAATTAGAAGAGCAAAAGGACAATACTCAAAGGAAAAGGATCATGATCACAGTATTAATGACTAGAAGCTAGATAAAATATGGAACTTCCATTGTCTGAAAAAGTCCAACATTTCAAAATATTTTAGTTTTGATCTAAGACAGTCTCACAGACAAATAAAAAACTTTCAAAGATATTGACAGTGGAAAATAAATATTAAAATAATTTAAAGAAATCAGAATATCCTATGATTTTTCCAAAATTAAACAGTGCACGCTTCTCATTCAGAATTGGGATCATTCTTGGGAATTCTCCGGAATTAGGACTAGCACAACAAACATGTGGAACAGGATGCCTTGAAGATGTTTCCAGGTTCTTGAAAGCTTGAATATAGGTTTCCCAAGGCTACTGTGTGCTCTTGGCTGCATAATGTTCTGCAACTCCTGTCTGTGCCAAGAACCTTGAGATTGGCTGTTCCATCTGTTAAATGCCCAGCTGCCAGACTCTGCAGCGATCTGTGTAGTGCAGCCTACTAGGAAGCAGCATTTGTGATTCATCAGAGGCTGATAGAAAGCAAAATATTTCTGCAGCAGTTTAACAGAGGTGTTCCTCAAATTAAATATTGCCAGGTTTGAAAGCTTCTGATCTCTTCATGTAGTAGGAAGTTCTCAGGCTGAGAAACTGGGTGAAGGAAAAAAATGGAATGACCATGATCCATTTAGGGTGTTTCTTAGTAGCAGAACACTAAATATCGCCACTGTTTATTTGTTTGGTTAGGCTTTTTGTTGTTGTTGTGTTCTGTATACAATGTAAAACACTGTATTGAACAAGCAAGTCCTTGTGTAGGCAAGCAGATGTGTATTGAACAGAAAGGTGTGAAGAAAAATTAGAAAAAGTTCTAGGTTCTTACAATCATGAAAAAATCTAGTATTTTTATTGAATTCTTCTTAATCTATATTCAAGGTGAGATGACCCTGTCATAGTGTATCCCACAAGAATGGCAAGCAGTTTTACAAAGCATACTTTGGAAAATAAACATTAATCCAATATTGATAATATATGTGTCTGGAACAAATGGATGGTTTGATTAGTTTCTCCAAATAATAAGGAGAACGGGTACATTTTTGTTGCCATGAGATTGTTATCTTACCCAAAGGAATACATAGAGAATATCAAACTCAGCTGGTATTTAACTCAGTAAAACCACATTAACTTGGATCCTAATTCTCTCAGTTGATGAAATATCCATATGACTTCAGAAAAGGTCTTAATGAAGCAATCCCAATTAACTATTCAAACATCAGTGGATTCATCATGGGTTAATGGAAGATTACAGAAATAAGTTACTGTGTTTGCCTATTTTCACAGGTTTTCATTTTATTCAAGGCAAGAGCACCTGACTCATGTTGCAATTTATGTAGAATGTTTCTTCTCACACTTTCTACAACCTCTATGTTCCCTCTTTTGTGGGAATTCCATGTTTTCCCCTATAACCTTTTGTAAAAGGAAACATCAAGAGGTCATAGTATGACAGCAACAGTCTCACCACTGCTGTATTTGGATTTCCAGTTGTGTATCTCTTGTTAGTAAACTAAAGTGCAAATTTATTCAGTCATTTTGCTGCAGGATGGTATTGAGCTATGATATTAATAGCATGTGTTTAATTCCTTAATGATACAGTATCTGGTTAACAGACTTTTGTAAACAAAAATACACTATCTAAAATATGATCTAACATATATATATATTCTTTAAATTATTAATATTATCTATAGATATATATTATTATAAAAAATCCATCCCATCTTGCTTGAAAAGATGTATTTTTAAAAAAAAATATTTGATGACTGAGATTAACGAGAATTCTGTCTTTTAATTCTTTATTTATTGATTCTGAAAAAATTTTTGATTAATCTACTTCTGACGGGAATCAGACTAATCAATTAACATTCCATTTCCTCATCCGGAATGGATATATAATCAGTGAAATAATCGGTGTTTTCAGTCTTCTACAGTTTTATTGTCACTGTAATAAATAAATAAAATTCAAATTAGGAGGACAGATATTTCCTCAGCAAACAATTAAGTGTTACTGGAAATGTCTTATGCACCTGTAAGATGCTTATTTGGTTGTAATGTTGTCTAATATCTTTCTCAGTTGCTAGTGAATTAAGAATCTTTTCTTTATTCCTACATGACCCATGTATCTTATCTCACTTTCTTTTAAAGACAGAACAAAAGTATTAATTGAATAAATGTTCCTTTTCTGCACTATTAATAATTTAACAATCCATGTCTAGTTAAAAGGCCGTTTCATTGCTATGATTCATTTCTTTTTCAGTGCATTAGAATTCCTCACTCTTAGCTGTGCTGCAGATGGATTTTTTTTCCATTGTTTTTAGATTTCCTATGGTCCAGGTGGTTTTATTTCAGGTGGGGTTTGTGTTGCAATATTATTAACACAAAATTTGCAGAAGGCAGTCATACCTTACAATTATATAATGCCTGTTATGCTTTTGTTTGAGAAATAAGTAGACATCAGGGAAATCTGACTGATACTGTCAACAAGCCATCTCAAAATCCTCCTGCATAAATAAACCATACACTGAATAAGAACAAAAGTTGTTACACATGTAGATGTGTAGACAGCAGAAAACGGAAACTGGAGTAAGCAGTAAAATTTCACAGTGCAATAAATTGGAGTAAGCAGTAAATTTTCACTCTCTACAACTCCCTGAAAGGAGTTTGTAGCCAGGTGGGGGTCGATCTCCTCTCCCAGACAACCAGCAACAGGATGAGAGGACACAGTTTTAAGCTGTGCTCGGGGAAGTTTAGGCTAGACAATAGAAAAAAATCCTTTACAGAAAGAGTGTTTGGGCATTGGAATGGGCTGCCCAGGAAGGTGGTGGAGTCACCATCCCTGGAGGTGTTTTAAAAAAGACAGGATATGGCACTTAGTGCCATGGTTTTAGTTGATATGGTGGTGTTAGGTCATACATTGGACTTGATGATCTCCGAGGTCTTTTCCAACTTTGTTAATTCTGTGATTCTGTAAAATTACTGTTAAAGCCCTTCAGGAATCTGTGCTAAGATCGATAATTTCCAGCATTTTCATAAATGAGCCATTCCTTGGGAAATGTGACAGTGTTTACTGATATTAACGTATTCAGGAAAGGCTGACCATGAAAAAAGCAGGAAAGAGTCATATAAGACTGCATGGTCACTGCAATGGCAGGTGAAACACAGGACAGATAGATCTGATGTTCAGCAAAATATATGGGGGAAATAATACAGATTTTACGGAGAATGGAAATTGAATTAATTACTGTTCTGAATGTTGCCTGTGAATTAAAACTGATTGTTCTCTTAAAATGTCATCCTGTTGCTCAGAATCAAGTCAATATTAAGAACTATTTAAAAAAGAACAGACAAACATAGTGGAAACCACTCCTTCCCTCTCCATGGATCATGGTGATCTGTCTGCAGCTATGTTCCCGCCTCCCTACCCACTGCAGAAATATATTAGCACTGGATGGGGCTCTGAAAAGTTTGACAGAGATGATCAGATACTTGACATATCTTCTTTACAGGGAACAGCTAAATGCATTAGGACTTTCACTATGGAAATTATGATTGATGCCCTGTGGTAAAGGCTTATGAAATGAAGAGTGCTACTGGTAGAGTAGTAAACATGGCATGCTTGTGCCTTCCAGTGAAAGGTTTGGGGGCCTTATATTCAAATAGGTGATAGATAGCCTGTGGTTATCTGCAAAACACCCTGACACAAGATGATCCAAATGGTGAGAGTTTAAATATATTCAGAAGTGAAGACATTCTAGACAATGCCATTCTTGCCAATGCTGTTGTTGATATTTGATCACAGCTCAGAACTCACAAGACCAGCAGGAGAGGGTATTGGATGAAGAGGAGAAGGCAAGTCTGTTCTTGGAGCATCTGGAGAAGCTGCTTGTTTTGCTGTGAAGTTGTCATTCAGGACCCTGGAATAATGTAACCAAACACAGTTGTTTGCAAAATGGTCTGGCAGCACAATGATAACATGGCAAAGATTTTTCCATGTGAAGATCTTGAGGAGTCTGCCAGTGGTTTCAATGTCATAATGAATTTGATGAGAACTATGGTGTCGCTAAATATGCTGTAAGCTGATTTTCGTTCTAGCACATTCAGTTTCAAGGCAATCCCATATTTGGTGAATAAAAGGGCAGCCTCTGCTGGGTACTGAAAGACATTTCCAGCCTTCTTGGTCATTGCATCTGCTTTGTGCTTCAGCCTCTTGGTCTTTTCTAAGTAGTATTTTAAATGCTGTTTTTGAGAATTGATTAGAGGCCTGACTGGCTTGAAGGTACCATTTGATAAAGAAAGCACTGAGAAATTATTTGTGATATCTCCTGTAGATACTTTGACATCCTTTGACAGTTCTGTGAGATTTTTTTTCACTTTCCTCTGCGTGGTGAGCAAAGGATCCTTGTGGTTGTTCTTGTTCCTGGCAGTGTTATCCAGGGGAGGAAGCTTATCAGTCTCAGTTATGTGTCTGTTTTTGGGCTGTTGACTTTGGTGAAGACTGCAATAGACATGTGACAGTAGCAGGAGCAGCAGATCTTTTTTCTGTGTTTCAAATGAAGTTTTTGATGCTTTCAGTTTATTGGAGTCCATTAGCTGAACAATGTAACAATTTTTATTCTTTTTCTGATTTAATTTTTTATCATTCTCCTCCTTGTCTTCTCTCTTCCTCTTTCAAAGGGACTCCTCAGGAGTGTCTGTGGCTTTCCTTTTCAACTCCTGCACCAGGTAGTTCCTTGGTCTCTGCTCTCTTCTAGTGTCTCTCTTTCCTGGAGGACCCAGGGACTTTTGACAGGTGATGGAGATCTATTTTCACCATGAGGTGATCACAGGGTGGGTCCTTCATTGGAAAGAGCGACCAATAGACAAGGGCAATTTTTCCATGTGGAAGTCCTGACATCTGTGGCCGCTGCCTCACAGTGGGCACCAAAAAAGACCAAAACCCCATGCTTGTTAAATCCAGCTTTTACCCTATTCAACCAGATATTTGAAATGTACAGCACTTGTCCCAGATCTGTACAGTCCCAAACCCAAGCCCATTTCCAGATAAAACTGTTTGCTTAATAGTAATCCAGGATGCCATCACATGCATGATAATCTGAGTTGTTGAAAACCAACTATATTAATTAAATGATATGATCATACTTCAGAAGTAAAGGTCATAGCTCCAGACCTACAGGCACACCTGGAGATCTTGAAAATCACTCTTAAAAAAATTCAGCTGTTTCTGTTGAGAAACCTTAATTGGAAGCATAACTAACTCTATTCTAGATTGAAGACCCATAACAATTATGACCTTCATTATTTTCTTGTAGATGACTATGCTTTGGTTTTCAGCTCTGGTAGCCTTATAAACCACCTATCAATACTTACTAGAAAATCAAATAAAACCCATATAATGCCTACTGGCCCTGGTTTTATCTTAGCCATGAGAGCTTTGCAGGGTTCAAATTTAATCAATCTATTCTTCCTGTTCTGAATACTTTCACTTTACCAACAATGCTGTGATGAGTCACAAGAACTAATTTTGTTAGTTCCCTCAAATGGAGTTCATGTGGATTTTTTTAAATCTATCAAATTGACTGTTTGTATTTGATAATAAAATGATACACACATGCTTGTCAATTCCTACCCCAGTGAAGAAGAGCTTGCATACCAATTTTTCAAGTATTTGTGGATTTTCAAAGTGGTGGGCTGCCATTGTGTGTGTCCTGATTCTTCTGTAATAACTGAAAAAACAATGTCTAGTCAAGGAAGAAGGAATCTGTTGTTCTTCACTGGGTAGCCTTGCTGCATTTGCTTTGTGTTGAATCACTCGTCAAGAGTTGTTCAGTGGAGTGATGCCAGCGATCCTGGGATAACCATAGGCAAAGGCAGACCACCTGGGAGGAGGACTGTCTGCAGCAAGGCTGTTTCCAGTAGAAAATGCAGAGTTCCTTAGTAAGAAAACCAGGAGGTAGCAGCACATCACCAGCAACAGTTGCAGCAAATGTACCTACAGGTGCAGGTGAAGGTGGCAGCAGAAGACCCAGCAGAAGCTTTGAGAACCTATGAGCATTTGCAAGAACTTATGGCACAGTAAGAGCAATTGCTACAGGAGGAACATTAAAAACAAGAGGCTCCAGAACTAAGGAAAATGATTAAAAGCTTTTGCTCTGATCAGAAGACCACAGTAAAAAGGAAACCAGTACACGGGGTTAAGTACAATGATGTTGAAACTCACAGGGAATGGTTGTCCTCCAATCAAATCAGCCTGAGGGTAACCTGGAAGCATTTGTAGAGCTTTCAGGTGGTGATCCAGACACCTTTAGGCTGTCAAACTATCCAGTTTGTGGAAGACAGTTTGGAAAATCCCAGATCTGCTGCAGGAATTCAGGCAGGGAATGTAAGATCACATGTCAAATGTGGTCTAGCACTGACTAAAAGTGAAGGCTAGATCTTGCTAGTTACTTGACCTGAACATGAAAATCATTCTCAGAAGCTATTAGAATATCCATGGACCAACACTATATTTTACTTCTTCAAGAGAGATTAAGTTGTTGATCTTCATGGAATTCTGTGGCATATTGTAAAGGATGGCTGTAATATACAGGGCCTGGATCTATTATGGTTATGAAGTTGTTGATGCTTTAACTGGCACCTGATTTTCAGGAATGAAGCAAAATAACAGACATGAAGATTCTGTCCTTGGAATAAGAGAAAAGATAAGCAGCTGCCTCAGAATTTTTCAGAGACATTTGTTTTGTGATTAAGGACATGGCATGTTTTTGGACACTTCTTTGCAGGTGGTTGCAGATGGAACTTCTGAATATAGAAAGCCTGCAGCATAGAGTAAAAGAACAGCAAAAGATGGGCATTAAGAACATTAAAGAGATAGATCTGGAATAGATTAGATCTACCATATTAGTTACAAAGTGTGACAGGAGATCTGACTGTATTGACTGTGCCATAATTATCTTTTGTGTACGTTGGAACTTTTTGATGTCTTTATCTTAGATGAAGTGTCAGCAGACTGCAACAGTCTTGTTGCGTGGACTGCAACAATGCTGGCAGCAAATACCAACTGAGAAATGAGTTGTGAGGCTGATCTTTCTTAGGTGCCTCTTTTCTGTTAGCATTAATTTCATTCATTCAGCTCTCATGGTAAAAGTTTATTGCTAAAAAATTGGATAGGTGTTTCCCACTCAGTCTTGTTGTCAGGGCCTGTAGTGCCAACAGCAGCTCCTTCATTCCTTTCCCCTCTCTGAGATGTTTGACCACCCGTGGTCAAGGCCAGCTTTGATACAGTACAGCTATGTAACCTGGGATCAGATTGCTGCAAAAGGATTTGTGAAAGAGCTTCAAGAAGCTCTGTTGGGGGCCTCAGCCGGGTGAGGAGCTAAATTCCAGTCTGGGCCCTTGTACCTGGTTCTTATCCAAGAGACCCTTGCCTCTTTACCATACCAAAGGATGCTTCTAGATTAACAGCTCTAAAACATTTATGTGTATCACATCCAGCACATCTCATTTTGAATTTATATCTGTTATGCTTTTAAGCAGAACCTTTACTAAAACCATGAACAGATTTTTCAATAAATCAATAACACTGATAATTCAATAGATGGGAATTATAGACTGGAAATTACTAAATGGAACCCATCCACCTCTGTCATTTAAATTTTTGCTTTTTTGACCCTTGAGAGCTCAGGAAAAGTAAAGTTTTTAATGTGTCTTATTTGATAACCTCACACCTTTTCCAAAAGCATAGACACTTAGTCAGTAGATTTCATTCCTCCCTAAAACTTTAGGTAAGATAATAGTGCCCACCACATTATGAAGTTTTAGAAAGTGGGACCAAATAGTTAATAATACAGTATTAGAAAAAAGGCTCATAGTCTTGGAATAAAAGCTGGTGCCAACAGGAGTGGGGGAGTCATGGCTCATTCTCTGGCAGTTATGACTAATAGATGCAAAGTGAGACTGAAGATTAGGAACAGTGATGCAACTAATGCGGGCAGCAGAGATACTGAAGACCTTGATGCTGAAGACATCTTGCAAGCCATGCAGACCCAAGATTAGTTGAAGCACTTTATTTTTGGTTTTGGTTAAAGGTATATATATGCTTTGATATCAGCTTAAGAAGAAAAAGGATACAGTCATTCCAGACCTAGATTTCATGAAATTTTTTGCGCATATATCAAGATCCAGCAATAACCTCAAGAAATCAATCACCCGTATTCTTAAATTTATTCTTAAAACTGGGAGGAGGGAAGCAGACATAGAGATGCCAGGAGTGTTGTATTCCATTTTATTTAAATGGTATGCTCTGTCTCACCCCTCCGAAATGTATAGTATATTCTAAGCCTGTGGTCCTGCCCTGAACCATCCTGTATCTGTCATCCCACTGGCCCAAGTCTGATTCCGTGCCCACTTCAATTCCCCTCTTAAGCAGTGCTAGGAGATCAGTCTGTCTCTTAGCCCTTCCTCTCTCTCAGCCTCTTTCCCCCTCTTGCCCCTTCCCTCCCCTAGGCTCCCCCTCCCTCCCCCTTCCCCCCTTTTCCTCAGTAACTATGCTGTACCCGGGGTTGGGACCCCAAATAAACCTTCATCTGCTCAGCACCCTCAGAAGCCGTGTGGAGTCTCCTTGCCTACCTGCTGCTGCCAGCCAGCTCACAGCCTAGGGGGCCCTCCGGGGACATCCCCGAGGCGCCCCCACCTCAAAACGCACCGCAACACAGGAGAACAGGTGAAAGCAGTGTGGCTATATCCCAAAATGTCTATAATTTCCTCTCCCCAACAGTACTACCAACACCAAAGTCAAATCTTATTCTTAGACTTATCATCAGCCCACAATAACCTAGGAATTAATTGTAAGATAAAGACCTTGCCCATGCCAGCCCAAGTCCCACTTTGCCAAGTAGCATTCCTTGACAATAGAATGAATTTTGCCATGAGCACAATCTTTTCCTTTCTCTTAACTGCACAGTAGCAGGCTGGGGTAGCCACAGAGCTATCTCCTAGAAGGTACTCTTTAGAGACTCCTTCCTATGGAACACACTACTGTTAACAAGTTTAAAAATAAGAAGTATTATAGTAACAATGACTATGGAGTTGGGATAATGGCTTTATCTTTTTCTGAGAAATTTGTAGGACCATACAGTTTGGTCTGAATGAGAAGTTTAGTTCTGCAAGGGAAGGCAGCATAGTTCTCTGTAAAAGGTAGTCTGGGGCTAGTATTATGGTATGGGATAGAACTAAGAACAGAATTCTTTCAAGATGTAACTTGAAGAGGCAGAATGAGGGTGAATGTTGTGAATTACTTCTTTTGAGTCTTTATGATGATAGTGTTGGAGAATTTACTGTTCTAGTGAGGTTTAGGAATAGAAATAGGTGAGAGGATTAGAGAAAGAAATTAAGCCTATTGTGAGACTGAGCAGAGCACACAGGAGCAAGAGGTTCTGTAAAGGAACCTCTGTTCCTCTGTTATGGGTCATTAAAGCATAGCTGAGACAAGGGCTACAATTGAAAGCGAAATGTAAGTTCTGTGCAAGAGGTGCTGAAAATCTTTGGGAATTTTGTGGGTTTAATTCTTGCAGAATTCAAAAGTGGCCTGGATAAATGGTTTTATTTCTTGTTCAAATGTGCTTCACATAAATTTAGGATGGGTGTATGATTGTAAGGGAGTATAACAGTTCATAATCAGCTGAAAAAAGTTAATTAGCCCAGTTTGTATCGACTAAAACAACTGGTGTTTAAAGAAAACTGTGTTTAATGCTAGAGTAAGGGTGAATGTCTCAGGAACGAGAAGAAGATATGATACCCAAAATCTATGTTTATACTGGAACTATACTAGATCTGGGATAAATAGTTTAGCAATAGGGCTAAGTGAGTTTTCTTTAGATTTGAAGCATATTTAGATTGTATATCTTATTGAAAGCTATATTTCTGCTTGTTTCATGGTGCTATAAAGCAAGTGCTCTAGATTTAAACTGGTAATAATATAGTTCAGGATCTTCTAAATGAAGATGAGGGATGGCCTTGGAAAGCCTGTGTAATACTGATGTGGGCATTGATCATTGGTAAAAGGAGGTTATTTATTACAGTTAGGATTTTTAGAGACAGGAGATCAACCAAAAGAAATTTGTTTCTACAGATTTCAGATCTTGTTTTCTGCCTTTGTGCTTCTTCCAAAAATCGTCTTAGCAATTTAACCCTTCTGTCCCTGACTCTGTGAGCCTTAGGGGTTACATGTAGCCCACATTTTCAGTTCGTCTTGGTCTGAATCTCTGAACTAAAATGAAACATAAACCAAAAAATAGACTTGTTAGCCAGGTCCATCTCATTCTGACCTATTTGACTGGCTAACATATCATCCTAAGCCTTTAAGTCACACATAACAAATGTAAAAATTTTGTTTCTGATTTCAAAGTAAAACTGCCACACCAAATATGAATTTTATTTGTACTCTGCAGTTTGATTTATTTGTACTATGCTATATTGTGTATGTGACCCACTCAAGCCTCTGATACTGTGCATTCTAGAGTGCAGAGCTGCAGGAACCTGAAAACAAGATCTTTTCCACTTCTTCCTGTTCTTAATGTTAAATCAAAGGTTTCTTCAGATATACTTAATTCATACTTGTCACATGTAGCATTACTGGTAAACCCTTCATATGCTGTGGAATTCTGCTCATATTATCAGAGCTAAATTTTGTCTTTTTGACGACTGAACCCAGAACCCAATAACATCTAGACAATTAACCAAAACCAATTTGCTGCTCTAGCACCAAGTCTTTCACAGGCCTTTGTGCTTTTCAAGCACTGCCAATAACACTATGCTCCTGCATCCCTCCTGGGGTGATCTTACAGCTTTTCTTAAACTAGCAGTTCACATCTGCCTCCAAAGTAAGCAAAAGCCATTGTCTGTTTATATACCCCTGGATTAGCTCTCTAGGCACTGAAGAATGCAGAAATTGACCTAGATCTTCAGTTTTCTCTTCTGAGATGCTAAATCTATTTCTAATCCAGCCTTAGCCTTACTAAGAGGTTGAATTCCCTTCTCTAATTCATTTAATGCTATTTTCTCATGTTCTCTGGTATCTGTGTTCAGAATCCAAAAATAAAACCAGATATTCAGTCCAACTATAACTGTAACTCCAAATTTAGGCAAATATCTCAAAAAGATAAGGAACTAGCTACAATTATTGTTGGCCTTCACAGTTGTACCAACTTTATAGGCCTTGCAAATGCAAATAAATTAGCTTTTCAGATTCTTCTCTCTAGGACCTGGAAATGTGTGATAGTAAAGCTTTTCCTTGTCTAATGAAAAACTTACTTTAAATGCACTTTAAGCATTTTTGGTGCTAGCATAAATCTCTGCTGGTACCAAATCTGGCATCAGTGTCAGGAGTTTGTCAGTGCTATTCCAGGGAGAGCAGTGCTAAGCCTGCTCTCAGCCACGGGACTTGCCTGATGTGTGACCTATGGTAAGTTTACTTCTGAAGTGCATCATGAGGTTCTCTCCCAGATGGAGTCTATTTAAGAAAAAAAAAATGTGTAAAGCAGGAGTTATCTTATATTTATGTTCTTATCATAGATGTGTATATATCCACATTACAAAATACACACATCTTTTTCCTAGTAATAAGATTGTTTTAAAATATTCAATGTTCTGAAGTCAAAACTTCTCACATGCATTAAATAATAGACTTTGCCTGCCCAATTCACTGTTTAAACAAGTTTGCTGCTCACCTTTAGAATAAAAATTCAGTACTCAGTAGACAAAATTAAAATTGTGTTGTTTTCTGTATCAGAGTTAAGTTTTTTATCTTTTCACAGATGCTTCCTTGTTTTCTATTCATGAGTGAGTTATTAAATATCATAACATGCCCAAGAGACTTCAGAATACAGAATTAATGCTTACTAAAAATACTTACATTCTTTTGCTTGCTTATTAAAAAAACAAAAAGTAACACTAATCTCGGAATTATTGGACAAATAAGGATGTGAGTGTGACGTTTTTTCTTTCTTTTCTGTGTGAACTTTGTGAAAATGTTTACTAGGTAAAATGTCAAGATGAAATGCTACCACTTCACTATGGTAAATACAAATACATTATGTGCTATGATAAATACTGAGTTTTAAAATAATTTCTTCATTACCCTAGATTGTGTAACTAAGCAAATTTTGGATTTATTATCTGAAAGTTGAAAAAAACTCATTGTTTTTGAATAATTGAGAAGTAGAGCTTTAGATTCTGAGATGTTAGTTTATGTTACCAATATATGTTACATATAATAAAATTACTTACTGGTGTGTTGAACTAAGTACAAAGTTGCTTGTAGACCTTATGAAATATGACAAGACTTTATTAACATTTAATTTTCTTTGCCATTTTTTTTGTTTAAAATTATTTCATTTTTAATGTTTCTCCACCTACCTACCCTAAAAATTACCTAAACAACAGAACTCTAAGAATGACTTATTTAGTATATGAACTCAGTCCTAGCTTACTAATAGGTGCTGAAAGTCTTCTCAAGACTCTTATTCCACACACAATTTCAGTGTCAATAAACAAATAAATGTTATTACAAATATCTGTTAATTCTGTGCTTAGAAATAGCTGCATGTATTGTTGCATGCTTTGCTTACAACTGAATGCATTTAGGGAAAAATGATCATATAATAAACATAAAGAATTATACTGAGAGAAGCAGAAAACTTTAATGTAGCTATTTTCAGGTTTTTGATTGTGTGACTTTGAAACCAAAGTAGGGTTATTTTTTCTATAGCTCTTTTTAGGTATCTGAAAGTAAGTTAGTCATTTGTATTAGATCTTTCTGAATGTTTAAGTAGAACCAATTGAATTCATCTTGGGGAGATATGAGTCCTGTTTTAATATTTACCTTATACCTGTAAAGCACAGTGGGTGTTTCTTTATGTCTTTTTGCCACTGAGCATGATGAAATTTAATTATAGTTGGGGTCTCTTTAATTGTCCTTTACCTACAAACTCTGGATTTGAGACCATTTATTAAGACATGTAGCCCTCATAAGATAGAAAATGCTCTTTTCCTTTCAAAGCTTATTAAAAAAACTCAACCTTCAAAATGCCCCTAAACCTGAGAGTTTTCTTTAAAAATATAAGCATAAAAATGCTTATTTTTAATATTTCCTCTACACTTGTTTCAATAAATACTTATTCCTTCTTAAATGCAGATGAGTTGAAGTAATTAAAATCATCACAGTTTGAATATGCAGAGCTCTCTACTAGCAGTAACAGTTATCATAAGTAGTCCTTACATGTAAAATACTTGTATTAGCTCTACCAACTGTTCTACCAACCTCTATGTAGACCATTTTACTTCTCAGATTGATCCTATCAACTTTTTTGTATTTAAATTCACATCTGCCCCCAGTTTCATATTCAGTAGCCTGATGCCAAAACTTTTATTTAAATTCTAGTTATTTTCAAATATTTTCATGCACTCATATATTTCTTCATTTAGGAAGACAAAATTTAACAGCTTAAATCCTTAATTAACATGCAGTCTTCCTTTCCCTGCACTTTTCCCATTTTGTACATGCTTAAAACAGATGAATTTAGAGAACTCTGAGTATAAACCTTTACTTGTGTTCCATTGTGCGGCTTAGGTAGGTGCTGAGCTGTGCAAGGTGCCCTGTACAAACAGAAGCCTTTGCAGACATAAGCACAGTTTTGTGCCAAGATTAACCAATTTCAGTCCTTCTTCCCCTCTGTATAGTGGCACATAGTTACAGGTTCCATCAAGAAAGCAGAGAACCTGATTTGTATGCCACGTGCTATTCAAAGGAAATCCTATGGTCCAGGAGATTACATTTCCATGACAGTATTATTTTAAGGCTTCCTTGGGTGGTGTTGACCAGGCATTCTGCATCCTCACAGAAGCTGTTTTTCTATTCTAGAAATAGTTCAAGATCAAGAGAGTGAGAGAGAGACCAGAGGATGGACTGTGCTTTCATAGTTTAGTGACCAGGCATCTTTGATGAAAAGGCAACTCCATTCCTTAACTTCCAGGCGGTTAATGCTGCTCCTTGTTCAGCATCTACATTTTATATGGGATAGTTAGCAGTTTGATAAACAACCCTCCTCATTTCCAGAAGACTATCCTAGCCACCTGGTACCAATGTTATGTCTTTACTTCTTGGATGAAATCTTTATTTTTTCAGAAATTTGAAATCATGAATGGTTCTTAAATCCTTCAAGGTAAAACAAGTCTACAGGAGATATGAAGAGTGTCCTTTCCTCTTGCAAAATGACAACTCTTCAAGAACTGCCTGAGTCACTCTAAGATGTGTGTGTGTGTGTGTGTGTGTCCTTATGAGGCCCATTCAAACAGGGGAGGAACAAAGTCCACACTTCACAAGGGATCTGTATGCACATGTCTGCAGTAATCAAAAAAAGACACAGAGACTGCATTCTTAGTATTTCTCCAGAATAAGACATTAAATCCCTCTTAGCTCTTTGTGGGAATGCAAATAAGCACATCAAGGACAATTTAGGCTATAGAGATGTTCATAAAAAACATTTTCCTCATAATTTTTCTAGCAGCTCAAGGGAAATGATCCTGCCCCTCTACCCAGCCTTAGTAAGTCTGCACCTGGAGTATCCAGTTCTGGGCTCCTCAGTACAAGAAGGCCAAGAAGCCCCTGGAGCAGGTCCAGCAGAGGCCTGCAATGAGGATTAAAGCACTGAAGCATCTCTCTTATGAAGAACAGCTGGGCCTGCTCAAACTTGAGACAAGACAGCTGAGAGGGGACCTTGTCAGTGTCTGACTGTGTCTGAAAGGAGGTGTCCGAGGATGGATTGAGGCTCTTATCCTCAGTGCCGAGCAGTAAGATGGAAAAACCTCATGGATAAAGATAAAGGCAGTGTAATAAACTCAATAACAATGGCTGGGCACAGAAGCAAAGGTAAACAAAAGCTTTATTCTCTGCTTCCCAGCAGCCACTTCCTGGGAAGCAGGCCTTGAGTAGGCACAGCAGTTGCTCTGGAAGACAAGCATTGTAGTAATGAATGCTTTTGCATCTAAGTAGACATCAAATGGTAAGAAATGTTCCTTTGGACAGTTTGGGTCTGCTGTCCTGGTTGTTTTCCCTCCCAAGGTCTTTCTCACCTGGAGAGACACTACTGATTCTGTGCCAGCACTGCTCAGCAGTGGCCAAAACACTGGTGTGTAATCAAGACCTTTCTGGATGCCAATACAAAGCACAGCACTGTGAGGGCTGCTGTGGTGAAAATGAGCTCCAACTCAGTCAGATCCAGTACACTGATAAAGGATGAACTGCATTTAAAGAGCTGCCTCAAAATCTGGACTAATCTGCAAAAGCTCTATTTTTTACAGATGTGATCTCTGTCTTTAAAACTGAACTTTGTGTAGCTTTAGACATATTTGACAGTGTAAATGGGATGAGGCCATTTTGATTAAAGCTTCTAGTTTAAACCACAAGAAGGGTTTTTGTGACTTAAACCTTTTCTATTGTGTCAGTTATAGTCCTCCTAACTTTAAAAGGATGCTGTCTCTAAGGACATCTGTTCTTTCCTATTATCTTGTTTTCCACCCAACTTAACAATACTCATACAGCTCATCCTTAGCTGTAGCCACAGAGAAGCCATTCAAAACATCAGAGAACAAAAGAAGCTGGTTCAGAGTCTAAGAATTCGCAACAGTTCAGTTTAGCACCACTTCATTGATATATCTTCAAAACAACAGTATTGTGGATGAGACAAAGTTTTAAAGTACATCTGAATCATCAGAATGAGTGCTTTCTTTTAATGGGTATTGTAGAGGCCTAGAGACTGCACATGGTCCTCTATTTCCTCCTGCTTGTTCCCCATGCTGACATGAATTAGTGTGCAGCCCATAGGTTGCTGATTTCCCAGAAGTGGGACATCTTCTCCATAATGCAGCCCTCTCATCATTCCCTTATATATGGCATCATAAATAGTGTCTTTAACCCTGTTTCAATGATTGCCATCATGATTACCATGATGATTTTGATTTGATTACTGTATCGCTCCTGACTACATCACCCTGCATCCTTTGCTTGTCACCCATCTCTGATTTCCTCATCTGATGGTTGATCATCACCTCCTTTCTCCATCTTTCCAAGCTGAAAGCTCTCCTCAGCAGGTTAGCCAGCTGGCAAAGACGATTTTGCCCCACTTGCTCAGGTGGTTCTCTATCTTCCTAGGAGTCCTCAAATCCTCGAAATTAGTCATGAAAGCTTAATTCCTGATGATGATACCAGGTCTGCAAACAGTTGTTTACCCACTTGGTTTGGATCCTTCCAATCATCCTTGAGCTCTTTCCTCTCACCTAGGAGGATTACAGAGATAGAACTCAGGGCCATCATGCCCTTTTTCATTGCCACAAGAATCTTGTAGTCATGCTTGGTACATTCTGCATCTTCCCTCCTAATGCCATTAATGACCAGCATGTCTATGCCAATGGAGCAATCAGGGGAACAGTCAGAGGGCTGGACAAGCCATGATGGTCTCCTGACAACATCCTTCCTGGATCCCAGGCCCCATCACACAGTGGGCAGTGCACTTACAAAAAAATAATCCTCATTTTTACTGCAGAGCCTCACATCTCTGGGGACACTGTATCCACACTGAGTTGTAGGCAGGCTGTATCCATAGTGACAGAAGATCATTATGCTGTCTAGAAGATACGTGGCCCTCAAAGGCATACTTAAAGAAGCTCTGCTAGTCAATGAAGTGTCTTTTGCCAGTCTAAAGAGGGTGTCTGTACTGGTTCTATGTTCTCCAGAGAAGCTTGGAGTTTTCCCACCGAGGCCCTGGCAGCAGCGGGAACTGCGACGGCTCCGTGAGGGGAGCTGGGGCTGCCCCAGCTGGACACAGCCGGTTCCAGCGGGACACAGCCGGTTCCAGCTGGACACTGTAGGAGTGTGCCCCAGTTGGCAGAGTGACAAAACTATCCTTTGTCCCCCAAAAAAGGAAAGAAGCCCAGAAGTTTCTCTCATTGATTAGGGTAAAAAGCCACCTCATAGGACCTCAGGGACTTCACCTCAAACTTAAGGGCAGCTAATTGGATAGAAGCCAAACAGTCCCACCTGACCAGTTGGGTAGAAGAAGGAGAGCGCAAAGGAACTGAGGGCTTTTGTGCTTTTGTGAGGTGTTTTTACCAGGAGCAGACCTCTTGTACCTGGCTTGGTTTTTCCTGCATGTTGTTTTGCCTTTTATTAAACCTTTTTGTTTCCAGCACTGCAGCAGAAGCCGTCCTGCTTATTTTATGCCCCCAACAGCAGCTGAGCTATCTTATCTGTATTATCTGCTTATCTGTATTATATATCCCTCCAAGAGCTTGTAAGACCTGGCTCGAAGAAGAAAATATAATAGGACACAGCCGGTTCCAGCGGGACACAGCCGGTTCTGGCCAGATCCAACCACTCACTGCAGGGCGCAGCTGGGCCACGGCCGGGGCGGGGGCACCGAAGGGACTGCGTGTGTGAGGAAGGGCAAAACGCTGCACAAAAAGTGCTGAGGAAAAACCAGATGAGACAAACAACCATGTGAACACCAAGCTGAGACCCAAGGGAGGTGGAGGAGCTGCTCCAGGCCCCGGAGCAGAGATTCCCCTGCTACCCGTGGAGGAGCTTGAGGTTACCCAAGCGGTTCCTCTGCAGCCCGTGGAGGTGACCATGCTGTCTGTCCATGGAAGACAGCACAGAGTGCAGGAGGATGTGTTCGGAAGGAAGCTGTAGCCATGGATCTATGCTGTTCCATGCTGGAGCAGACTCCTTAAAGGAGCTGCAGCCAGTGGGGACACCATGCTGCAGCATATTAACCCTGAAAGACTGGCAGAGAGGAAAACTGGGAGAGGAAAGGAGCAACAGAGAGGAGCTCATATGGACTGATCACAGTGCCCATTCTCCATTGCCCTGTGTCACTTGGGACTGGGAGAAGGACATAAAGGAGTCAAGAATGAAGTAGTGAAATTGAGCTGGGGAAAAGACTCATTTGTGGTGTGGTGAGGTCTTTGTTTCTCACCATCCCACTGTATTTTGAATTTGCAGCAAATTAAATTAATTATGCCTAAGCTGAGTCTCTTTTACTTGTGATGTTAATTGTTAAATGATCTCAATGTCCTTCTTTTGATCCATGAATTTGCCACCTTATTTTTTCCCCTCATCCTGTTGAAGAGGGAGAATGAGTAATCAGCAGGGTGGGATCTCTCTGCTGGCCAAAGTCATTGTGGCCAAAACACCACAATCTTTTGTCTTCCTGCAAGATGCACGTATAAACAAAGTTGTCCACATAGCAGTCACAGCAGAGAAGTCCACATAGGACAAGTTATTTATTTCCAAAACTTAACTTCCTATAAAATTTCCAAATAACCATATGTGTTACATGAGCAAACCACCATTTTTATTTTTCTCTTGCATTGATTGCATTGATGTGTTGCTGCTGTTTCCAATTTTTAATAGGAAGTTCATTCCTAAGGAAGAATTTCTGTCTTGAATTAAGACAGGGTTTCTTGTCAGGCTTTGCTATCTGTCATAGATTGATGAACATAAAGTTGAACATAAATAGACAAAAGACAGTCCTATGATATGATTATGCTGATTTAGCTATCATCCCTGAGCAACAGGTTGCAGCATTTCAGTGTTAAAGTAGATTTGAGGTCCAGTGTCTCCTTTTGCTCTTGCTGTTCTGAGTGAAATAAGTAAACAAATGACCACCAGAAACTCTGATTAGGTGTACAAAGAGAGCAATCCAAAGAGATGTCTGACTTGGTATCAATAATATAAAGGAGAATTTATTCTGAGGCTCACTAGAAGACCAAGAGTGAATTATATGGCTCTGAAAATTATTTCATTTGAAATTATGGCAAAACACTTGATGCTAAGTCACAAAAGAAGGAAAGATTGATACATAAGGAGATAAAAGATTGAATATAATGCTGACATCATTATCAAACTATTATGTTTTTAATTATGGTCATAAGCATATTAATATGGACAATAAATTATTTTGGATAAAAATAATATATTTCTTAATGAAATTTCTTTGAAAAGTATGTATTTTAGTGCTGATACTAACTTCTTGTGAAAATATTTCACTTATGGGCTTGTAATGTCGATAAAGTGCAATTCTGGCTACATCAAAGCTAGCAGTTTTCCACTTAGTAGGAATTTATTTTCTTTCTAGTTGTCAAAGAATGGAGGGAGTACTTGGTACTCAAACAGTTCTCTTAAATTTTTCATGTGACTTTATTAATTCTTTCAACAGGGCATGTCAATCTCTGTATGTTTAAAATTTCCAAATTAATTTTCTTGATTGTTATCTGTCATGTTCCAACAAAAATACAGAATTAATTCAGTCTGGTATTCAGTGTAATTTTATCAGAATTTCATCCATTCATTCCTGTGTTAAAATAAAGGGTTTTTTAATCATATCTTGTATGTATATATTTTTTTCACTTTCTCCCAATTTTGGCAGAGATTGTTCCAATAGCTTATTTGTTTGTATACTAAAAAAAATATACTACATCTTGTAAGAAAATCGGTTTGGAAATGTACAGATAAACACATGAAATCAATAATAAATAAACCAATGATGTTACCAATACTTCATGTTATAATAGTCTGAAAGTTTTTGTTTTCTGAAGTGTCTTCTCTTTTCATGTTAGGAAATTATATGAGGTTTCACAAAATTAATAGGTATCATGACATTTTTCTATTTTTACACAGGAAGTTTTAACATGAGAACAGTGAGAAACTTCTTCCACTGAGGCTTTCCTACTTGAAGGAGGGACACAGAAATTTGTAAGTTTTCCAAGATATAAACAATATATCTATTTCAAGACATATGATCTTGGCAAATGACAACCTAATGAACAAAACCTTACCAAGTATAGACATATGGGACTATTTACCTATCTATGAGTTAAAGTTACGCTTAATATTAATTCTATTCAAGTTTTATTGCTTTCAGTATGCTGGTTTTTTGCTATGTTTTCATGGTGTTTTCTGTTGCAAAAGAGTGACATGAACTGTGTATATCAGGGAGACACCTCCACCTAATGCACAACTGTTCTGTTTATGTCTTTAAATGTCTTTGTTCTATTTTCCTTATTTTCTGTCTTGCTGCCTGAAAATCACATTTAAGATGTGCTGTTTGACCCAGTAGCAGACAGTTTAGGGTTTGCACTGCAAATCAAGACATCCAGTTTTTCTAAGCCACTCTGTGATAGAGGCCAAGAGTGGGTGCTTAGGAAATAGTATTCCTAAGTATGACCTGACATGAACATTTTTCATAGAAACTTCACAAGGCTCATCCATGCCATTATTTTCAATACTGTTAGAATAACGTTTCTTCCAAAAATATGCCAAAAATTTGGACTCATTTTTGTTTCTTTATTATCCAGAGTTTCCTGTAGCAATGAGTTAGCATTGTGAGAAAATAGGGTTTTTTTTCAGAATTCATAATGATCATCTGTGATCACTTCACTTACTTTCAAGTATTCATTAGTTATTTTCCACTTCAGGAGTGGTGCTAAAAATGTTTAAAAGCCTATAGGCATGCTCGTGACAAGAAAGAAGTTTCAGCAAATGTATATCAACCTCAGTCATCATCATTCTAATTTCTCTTATGGATTTATCCTTAAGAGGAATTATTAGGGAGCCAATAGAAACTCATCCATCTAAATCTCCTAGGATTTTTAAAGAGTATAATGAGCAATTTAATTTCCCTTGTTGAGATATTGTGTGGTATCTCCTTACATTCCTCCATCACCTTGTCAGAAACGGATGGATGAAGAAATATCTTCTGTCTTTGCAGCTTCTAAGGGTGTTGTTCAGTTAATCTCATTAACATTTGTATAGTGCAGAAGAGGACTACTACAGAAACTGAAAGTACTAACCCAAAGCTCACTGAAGTTAATGGAAAGATTTCCATTGACACTGGATGCCATGTGGTTCATAGGCTCCAGAAAGGCAGGGACTTGACAGCATTCTTAAGAACATTTCCTTTTATATGTTTATCATATGATGGAGGCATTTGTTGCAAGGCTAGAATGTCTGACATCTGCTCTTGGATGCTACTCTTGAAGATACTGCATGAGTGTAAATAATGGCATACTGTGAAGGCTGCTTACCTAATGGTAATACTGAAAATATAAAACTGTGCTGAGACATCAATGCAAAACATAATATGTTATTTATCTAATGGATTATTTTATCACAGAAGCCAGACTGTTAAGAGCACAATATCTTTCAATCTGTTCAACTGTATCAGCTGGAATGTTATAAGCACAGAATCAATCATCACAAGCACAACATAGCTGACATTGTAATGTATACATGTAAATGATTTAGCAGATGCCAGAGCTGTAAATTCACCTTGATGTTTATTGGAAATTTACAAAGCTTCTAAATGAGGAAGTAGAGGGCAGGTAGAGGGTAAAAGGAAGAACATTTTCATAGTAGTTTTCTTGCTTCTCCTGTCTTGATAGAATTGAATCATCCTCTAGGGCTGGCTGTCTTTATGCTCTACAGTAGGAAAAGATATACATTTAGCATGTATCCCCATCCCAGAGTTAAACAGAGATCTCACAATGCTAGTGATTGTCCTTCAGGAAGATAGTCACTGAGGAGGGGAAGAGATCCATTCATGTGTTACTTATGAGCTTGCACAAAACTTCCTAGGCTACTTACAACTTAAGGATTTAGAGGTATGTGCACACTTGTAGAATTTGAATAACTCACTTCCTGTACTTCCAGCACTTTTACTGGGAACTAAAAATCTTACATCAGTTTCCCAGTAGAATATCCTGACTGACCAGCCATAAGACTGAGCCAGATGTAAGAACCTTACCCATTCTTCCCGCAGTTATGCCAATGGCTGGACAAAAGCAACAAAGTATAGTATAAAAAAAACAGTAAGGCTATGTAAGCACACATATCTACTACCCAGTGATAATGTTCCTTTTGCTTACTAGGGTGCTGGTTTGAAACATTAAACAAAACTTTGCTTTTGACCTTTGTTGATAAATGGAACAAAAGAGGAATCCAAAGTTATTTAAAATTGCAGATGGAGAGAAACCTCCCCAGGGAAAAAGTGTTCTGCCAGCATCTGCTGGCAAGTAAAGGTAACTGCTAATCCCCAGTTGCAAGGAAGTTATGTAAGGATTTGAGGCATTTTTAACATTCCAATACGTTTTCATGGTTGAATTTTTATTCAAATTGTAAACCTGTGGCAAGAGATCTCAGTTCATGTGGTGTCTGAAAAAACTAGATTTGTTACCTGGTGTGCAACAAGCCAATAATTCACACTTATGAGAGACATTGATTATTTATTTCAGAGTTGTGCAAGCCTGGGTGCTTGTGGAATTCCTCAAATCAAGTACACTAACTATCAAAACATTTTACTATTTATACATTTTATCAAGCAAAGGAATTAGTGTTCATTGGCTACAAGTTACTTAGTTCTCTTATTAATTAGTATTCTGTCTTCTGTTGATTAATTATTCTCTCGCCTCTCATGCTAATTAGTCCCCATGCTCAGTGTTTCTGTTCTTTTGGGTCAGTGGGTTTCTTGTGTCTGTGGCCCCTGAGTCGGTGGTTGCAGATCTCCCCCTGCTAGAATTACCTTTTACCCAGTTGGAGCTGATTTCAGCACAGTTGCTGAGTTGGGTTTATTAGTTTCTGCCTTTTTTTGGAAGTTCTGCCAGTTGTTTTTGTGGCCCATAAATGCTTCAGCCTGTGACAGGATCAAGTTTTAAAAGACTAAAATTGAGAAAATGTGAAGGAGACAGCAATTTCTTTTCCCTGTCATGTTAGAAATTTAGTCAAGCCCCTCAGGTTCCCCTGCAAGGAAACCCTGCTGCATTTGCTAGAAAAAATGGACAGAAGTGTAAGATGGTAAGTATAGAAGTAAAGTGGTGATGATGGCGGTAACATCATGACTGGAGCAAGAGATAAAACTTTCCATCAGTGGGACTTCTCCATCATAGACTACAAAACAGAATTAGGAATTATTCTAACAGTTATTTTGCCAATTCAAACATAGAAAGCTTTTTTGCAAATAAGGAAATATTAATTGCTGAGTAACCACACAATGTCGTTTACTTTTTCAGTTTTCTTCAGGGGGCTTGAGACATAATATTTACAGCCTTGTGGGAAGAAGTCACTAGAAATTCTACCTCCAAATGGTCAAAGGAAAAGATACATAATTGCAGTAGCACTATTCTGGTTTAATCCCAGCTGGCAACCAGGCACCCCCTAACTGATCACTCAGTCCTGCACCAGTGGGATGGGAAGAGAATTGGAAGAGTAAAATCTAGAAAATTCATGGGATGAGATAAAAACAGTTCAATAGAGAAAGCAAAAGCTGCACACACAGGTTAAGCAAAGCAAAGAACTAATTAATCACTTCCAGTCAGGCAGTGGATGTTCAGCAATCCCCAGGAAATCCAAGCTTCATGAAGCATAATGGTGACTTGGGGAACATCATCACTCCAAATGTACCCCCCTTGCTCCTTGTTACCCCAGCTTTATGTATTGAGCATCATGCACATGGTGTGGGATATCCCTTTGGTCTTTTGGGGTCACCTGTCCAGGCTGTCTCTCCTCCCAGCTTTCCAAAAAATGGGAAATGCACAAGTCCACAGGATCTGATGGCATATTCCTATAAGTGTCAAGAGAGCTGGCCAATGCTCATGGAGGTCACTTTTATTTATCTTTAAAGGGTCATGGTAACTGAGGCAGGCTCGTGACAACTGAAGGACAGCAAATTATACTCCTGTCTTCAATAAGGGCAAGAGCGAGTATCCTCAGAATTTCAGGACAGTCAGTTTCTCTTCAGTGCCTTGGAAGGTGATGGAGTAAACACTCCTGGAAACCATTCCTAAACATATGAAGGACAGAAATATAATTTGGAGTAGTCAACATGGATTTTCAAAGGGTAAATAACACCTTTCCAACCTCGTAGTCTTCCAGAGTGAAATGACTGTGTCAGTAGATAAAGGGAGGGCAGTGACTGGTACCTGTCTTGATTTTATGGGGATGTTGACACTATATCCATCACATCCTAACAGAAAAAATTGATGAGACATAGACGAAAGAAATAGACAGAAAGGAGGACTGAAAACTGTATTGCCGAGCTCAAAGGGCTTGTGACTAGTAACACAAAGTTGGGCTGGACACCAGTTACTAGCAGTATGCCCCACAGATTGATGATACTGGGCCCACTTCTGTGTGACATTTATGATTTAAATAGTGTAGCAGACTGCACTCTGCAAGTCCACACGCAATATAAAACTGAGAAGAGTGGTTTGTTCCAGCAGCTAATTGTACTGCCCTTCAGACAGACCTCATCAGGCTGGAGAAATGGGCCTGGCAGAACTTCATGACTGAGTCTTAGTGCTGAGGCCATACTGGAATATTGTGTGCAGTTATGGTACCCCCAATACAAGCGAAAACACAGAGACACCAGAGAGAGCCCAGCAAAGGGCCATAAAGATGATTTAGGGCTTGGAATCCCTGTCAGATGGACAGAAGAGTGTAAGAGGACTGACCCTTGTGCCTGACCAGTCTGTCAGTGTCCCTTGTGGGGACCCTTCACTGAGCAGTCCTGCTGGATGGGACAGCAGGACTCACTTGTTCAGGGAAATGCACCAGCAGCAAAAGGAAGACCCCTCAGCAGGTGTTCCTCTTTACTTCAGTGTGTTCCCTGCCACTGGGGACTGCCAGCCCATGTGAAGGTCTCATACCAACAGTTTATAGAATATCACTCTTTATTAATATGAAATTGTGATAGCTTAAAGTTCAAGGACTGCTGGTGATGTAGTAGTATCTGACTGCAAAAATGTATTCAGAGCAATACATGAAAAGCTCTAATCCCCAATAAAGTGTTCAGTGTGCACAGAGTGTGATTCTTACACTACAAGTGTCCCTACATTGGAGAAGACAGGTTGAGAGCATTGACTGAACCCAGCAGTTAAAATGGTGTCTTCCACGACTTTCCCCCCATTCTCAACTTGATTTTACAATATTTCTCTATGTTTAGGTGGAGCTTGAGTGACTCTAGTCATACATGTCTTTGTTACTGATTGGTGTAAAATTTTCTTGCTTTGCTTTTAAAGATACAGTCAAAAATAATTTCGAGTGTGTGCTCAGTGAGGGGTGATTCCATGGAGATGAGTAACTTTGGGATGGAAGTGTGTGTTAATATTACACTTAGGTACAGTGAACCAAGTTCATCTGAGGAGAGAGATTTCACCACATCAGTTGGCTCAGCAGCAGGACAGACATCTCCTTCCCTGTCTGCCCTGGCTGACAGGTGTTCTGTGGTTTATCAGCTGCAAAGCACCATCAGGTCCCTTTCCCTTCAGGGATTTCAACAGAACCTGGCCACGGTGTCCCCACTCTGCTCCACCCTCTGTTCCATCCCCTTGGCAGGTGTGCGTGCATGGGGAGTCACTGTGGAATAGGTTTTGAGCATGCCAACTGCATTCCAGACAGGGAGCAGCAACTGAATTTTATCCTAAAATTCCTGTACCGTTATAACATCTGTTAGGGTGCAAATATAACTTCTCAGTGTCCTCTAATTAACCCCTGGCCATCTTTCCACTCTTGTTCTTTCCCCCTTTCTCTACCACAATCTTAGCTCATTCTCTTGCAAAGTCCTGTGCTCAGGTCAAGCCAGTTTTGGATGCTGAAGTATTTCAAATTCATCATTAATAAAATGAAATAAAAGGCAGACATTTAAAAGTTCATCACAGCCCATGTGGAAGTTGTTTCTTGGAAAATTTAAAGCACTGGATTTTTCCTTTAGAAACTGGAGGTTTTCTGAGATTAAAAAGTTGAATATTTTACAGCATTTTACAGAAAGCATTATAATTATTACCTGCTTTTTACTGAAAGGACTGGAAATCAAGGTTTTAGGGATCTCAGTTACAAAGAAGATACTTAAAATGTTGAAGAACCCAGGTAAGTGAACAGGCAAGGCCAAAATATTATAGTAGTTATTAATTGTATCAGGATAAAGATACGTAGCAAGGTCTTTTCTCCTGAAGCTCTCCTAGTCTGAGTCTTTGTGATGGTGCAGAAGGCAAAGTACCTAAGAGATAACTCAATCTAAATAGTAATACTGGATTCCTGTGGCATTCAAATGAAAGCAAAACTAATGTAAAATCACTATAGAATCACTTCCTTTTTTGTAACTATCTTAAATTTTCTAAGAAAATTTATGTAAGAGGCAACATCCTTGAAAGCATTTTTGACTGTCTTTGAGTACAAATGCATAACACGCAGAATGTGGGGAGAAAAGGTCTCATGCTGCTGTAAGTATCTGGTCTTCCATATCAGATTTCAAGATGAATTGTTTTAGATAATTTTTAAACAGTAGTCAGACAGGAATGTCACTATCTGTCCATCCTGTGTGATATGTATGCAAAGTGACACTTGTGGGCACAATTTAACATTTCAATGGCAACTGCCAGGTGTTGACCAGTCTATAACTTTACTAAGATATGTTTTCTTAATTGTATACTTTTAATATGGTAGATTTTTAATCAGAATATAAATTCCATTCCCATATCAAGCATGGCTAACTGTGGTCTTTTTATAGTGCCACAAATACAGAAACTCCTACAGATCTGTGTCTCCTAACTTCTGAAGGACTTTCACCTACTGTTTGAAGTCACCCAACATGATCTTTTATATGCATCATACATGAAGGAAGAACAGGCCTGTCAGTCTTGCAGTATCTCATGCATGATCAGAAACTCACCTGGGATTTCCTAGTGTATTCTTCAGCTGTTCTCCAAAGAGCATTCATTTTAATTTGCCAGCCTGCTTAAACACGAAGATGGCTGTGGAGGTTAAACTTCTGTCTTAAAAGAATGATTCAGTAACATAATTATATGAAGCTGTATGCAATTCTGAACCTGTATCACGGTTTCTGTGGATTGATAAAAGCATCAGGCTGTTGTTGCATGTTGAATGAATTTCAGCTGTATTTGCTGTAATACTGAAAGACAACTCACACACTATTAATGAGAGACTCAGAGTAACATTGATCTGTTGGTATCTCATTTAAAAATATCTGTGTCTGTTGAAATGAAAACTGCTCTTTATTTTTCATTTACTCTATGTGAGTTTGCCTTGACAGTCTCTCTAACAAGACACCTATCAAAAAACATTCAACAAAGAAAAAAAAGTCCATGCTTTGGTCAAAAGAAAAGTGATCAAGTTTCAGGATAACACAATGATTTAAACTCAGATAAGGGCTAAATCTAAGTAGCATATGGCTTTTGTTCTGTGTGCCATTGCTCCATATTTTTTCGAGCACAAAAATATACTTCCATTAACAATATCAAACATGAACCTATAATTTAACAGCCTGCATTTGTATGGGTATCCAAGTCAAGAGTCTAGTAGTGCTGAGCCAATAAGAATCATGCTGCTTGAGACATTTTATTTTGAGATTCAATGCTCTCAACAGATTGTATTATTATATTCTACTCCCTGAACAAATAAGAAGAAAGACAGAGACAGGAAATGGATACTGTGAATTTTAGCATGAAGGTTCTATACATGGTACATATAAATTTGAACAGTAACATCTTTAAGGAAATAGTGTACTCTTACAATTTCTTTGTGGAAAAGTATTGTGCTTGATTTGACTAGATCTCAAATTGCGCTGTATTTAATTTAATCATTGATTTTCCAACAGTAAAGACACAGTCCTAAACCCTGTATCTCTTGAAAACAAAATTTGTTGACTTCAGGACTCTATGTCAGATTTTGAGAAAAGGATCAAGAGTTCATATTTTTCCCAACTTGGCATGTCTAGGTGCATATTTCAACAGAACATTTTGGGGGGACTGTAATTTGTATGATTTGCTCTTTTAATTTAGAAAAACAATACAAAAAAATAGTTTATTCGTGGGTTGCATGAGATAAGGCCAACTCTCAAAAAGTCAGGGCCAATTTACTGCAATTTGGAGAATAAAGTAGTGGGAGTTACTATGTAACAGATCCAACTGAGTGTGAGACAGCAAAACTTACTTATAGTTTTTGTTCCAGAGTTCTGAAAATTAATCCTCATCCTCATTTAGGAGACATTCATGTAATAGCATAAAGCCTCTTAGTCCTTAGGGAAGTGCCATGGACAGTGCTTCCCATTACATCAGAGATTGAGCTGTCTGTACACTGAAATCAATACAGCCAAGAAGTTGATTTGGTATATCCCCTTTCTCAGCTGTGATTCATCATTGCAAGTCATTTCAAAGACTTTTTTTCCCCCTAGTCTGACTGTCCTGAGCAACCAAAAATACATGTTAGGAAAAAAGCACTATCAGATTGTTTTTCCATTGAGAAGCCAAGACCTGTTTACCTCTTTCCTTTTGAAAATGGTCTACAGAAACTTGAGAAAATAAATTAAAACAATCAGGATGTGTCTCCATTTTTTTCAACCACTGCTAACCATGTTAGCAGTTTAGTCACAATGTAGCAGAGAAACTTGCAGAAATAATGGCCAAAGGATGAATATGAGAGTGAGACAAAAGCAAAAGCTTGCAACAAAATCAGTGAGATTGATCTTGTTTAATTCCAGCAATGTAAGAACTAGGCTTCTGAGCTAATCTATTGGTATAGGATTTCTCTGCAGTCAGAACAGACAAATAATCACCTCATGGAGACAGTTCAGCTGCTGATATATGGTGATAGTGTTCAAAATTCAACTCCAGATTATACCACCAGATACCTATCTTATGGTGACCTGAGTAACTTCTAATTTTGATTGATTCTGTTGACTAATAGTCCATTGAATATAAAGAAAATTTAATAAACAGCATACCTACAGACATGTATATGCAAACACCTGCATCTGGGTGTCTTAATTCTGAAATTAATTCCTTCAAGTCTGGGTAGCAGGTAGAGAGAATCTCTGCAGAGACCTCCATTGCCAACCATGTGTGGTATGCTGCCACCTGCACACTCTTAATTCACCATAGATGTAAGATATATGTATTGTTTTACGTTTCAGAGAAATAAGTTTAATCTATTGCACTTTAAATACATTTGAGATGGCCTAGTAATGCTCATAGGGTTGGGTACCTCAGTGCAATAGATTCACTCCTCTCCATCAAAGCATGTTCTCAGCTGGAAGGTGATGGAGAAGGAAGACTTGCACACCAGATGATGAACAACAAGTCTCAAAAGTTTATTGAATAGGCACACACATTTATAGCAGTGTTAATAAGGCTAATGCATATTGCAAAAATTGAGCTCATCATTGGTTAGTCATTTATCAGTCAACTACGTCTACGTTTACATTCTTGTGTTCACCTTGTTATGGTTTCTACTATCGTTCCTTCATTCTTGCTAGCTAACGAGCTTCTCCCACAACCTCAAGTTTCGGCAAGGGCACAGTGACCTTGCCGCTTTTATCCTTGTCTCCTTCTTGCTTCCAGCATGATCTTTGTTAGCTAGCTAACTATCTACAAAATCCTCTACATTCCTCCTGTTTGTATCTCAGGCAGATTAATCTGGCCGTGGCCCTTATCCAGGAGCCAGCTTGTTACAAAGCTCTCAACAGGAAGGGACTTCAAGGATCAGATCATCCAGTTCCAACCCCAATCCCTCTGCCTTGGAGAGGGACACCTTCCAATACATCAGATTATTCAGAGCTTCACCCAACCTGGCCTTGAACACCTCCAGGAATGGGGCCTCCACAGCTTCTCTGGGCAACCTGTTCCAGTGTCTCACCACCCTCAAAATAAGAATATTTTCCTAGTATCTAAATTAAACCTTCTCTCTCTTATTTTGAAGCCATTCCCCATTGTCCTTCCACAACACATCCTTATGAAAAGTCCCAATCCATTTTTTTTTTTTTTTTTGCAGGCTCCCTCCAGGTACTGGAAGGCTGCAATTGGGTCACCTCAAGGCCTTCTCTTTTCCAGGCTGAACAATCCCAATTCTCTTGGCCTTTCCTCACAGCAGAGCTGCTCCATCCTCTGATCACCTTGGTGGCCTCCTCTGGACTCACTCCAGCAGCTCCGTGTCCTTCCTGTGCTGGGGACGCCAGGGCTGGATGCAGCCCTGCAGGTGGGGTCTCAGCAGAGCAGAGGGGCAGAATCCCCTCCCCACGCTGCCTCTGATGCAGCCCAGGGCACGTTTGGCTCTCCAGGCTATGAGGGCACATGGCTGGGTCATGTCCAGCCTCTGACCTGCCTCACACCCCCAAATCCTTCTCAGCAGGGCTGCTCTGGATCTGCTCACCCCAGCCTGTGTTGATACTAGGGATTGCCCTGGTGCAATCTTGCACTTGGTCTTGTTAAACCTCATGAGATTCCCATGGGCCACTTCTCCAGCTTGTCCAAGTCCCTCTGGATGGCATCCTGTCCTTCAGGAGTGTCACTGCACCACAGCTTGGTCTCATCTGCAAATTTGCTGAGGGTGCATCCGATCCCTTTGTCTATGTCATTAATGCAGATATTAAATAATATTGGTTCCATCCAATATGGATCCCTGAGGGACACCACAGATAAATCACAGATAAATGATATCTGTAGCTCTTGCTTTGTCCAGTTGTGTATGGCATTAGGGCACTGAAGGAAGGGCACTGGGGTGGTCAGGCAGGACTTGCCTTTGGTGAAGTTGTGCTGGCTATCTCAAATCACCTCCTGTCCTCCCTGTGCCTTAGCATAACTTCAAGCAACGATCTTGAGTTAGAGCTGATTTTTATTCATCAGGTCCCTGATTTATGCACCGCAACCAGAACTGGCCCACCCTGAGTGAGAAGATACCAAAACCTGTCCATTTAATCTCATTCTTCTTGTTGCCAGAAGGAAATGCAAAACTCCTCTACTTAGAATTATTTAATTACTATTTTTTTGAGCAGAAAGGAAGGATGAAAAGGAAAAAATGAATCATTATTTCAGTGATCAGACATGTTATTTGAACTATGAGAGAATTTTTTCATCCTTTCTTCACTGTTCTGATGATTTCATTCAAGAAAGGTGGATTAAAAGAAATCAGCTAGATAAGGCGGTGTTTTTGAGGTTCTAATGCTTGATTTTGTATGCCTCAAGTTTAACTAATATGTAGTGCATAGTCTTATTGGCCAGTAGATCTGCAGAGCACAGCACTGTGTAATATCACCACTCACACAGAGGACAGCTGTGTTTGTGGAGCACTAATCGAGGAAACTTACCCTTGCTTTTATTGCTTGTTAAGTTGCTTTAGCTTGCATGCCTGTGCACGTATCTACTCAGTGGCTGGTTTGACACACAAACCTGCACCTGAGTACATCCAGTATGCTCATGGCCTTCACTGTTCTGGTCAAATTACCCTTCAGAAGACTCACCTTTGAGTGCTCAGAGTGCTGCAGGTGGATGTGGGCCTCTGTTTCTGTGTTGTCTCTGTTGTCTCCATGAGGATAGCTCAGATATTCCAGCATCTCTGTATAGGCACCTGAATCATTCCTGAAATACCTAAAAGCTGTTCTTCTAAATCTAGGATAATAATCCTTTCTATTATCAGTGAAGAGAAAATATACTTAGAGAGGGTGACTCAGGTAACTAACTCATCTTAGACACCTATTTTATGATGCTTTGCGTCATTTGGTGAAGATACTTCTTATACACCATTACATATAAAGGGAGAAACTGAGTTGGACTTAAACATCTAACTTTTTAGGCACAGGTAAAAAGAATCTTTTTGTACTCAAAACTAACACTGTAACTTAGCATCATAGTGTAATTATATGTTGACTTTTATTTTCAGTCTGAAACCCACCAAAGATGAGCCTAATTTTCCAATTGATTTTAATAGCTGTTGAATCAATCTGAATAGACTAAAAACTTTTGGGGATGGTGGGAATTCTGAGAAAGGAAAAAAGGTTTTGTAAATGAAATCCCTCCTCCTCACAAAAAGAGGAAAAGAAAAGAAAAGAAAAGAAGAAAAGAAAAGAAAAGAAAAGAAAAGAAAAGAAAAGAAAAGAAAAGAAAAGAGAAAGCTAGAGCACCAAAAAAGATAACACTGAAAGTAAAAGGTATTTGTACAGAAATTGTTTAGGTTTAGAGTAATAAATTCATCATTCTTGAATAGAAAATAAAATGTTTGTTTCTTCTAAAATCTTACTATGTTTGATACTGTGCTATCAACAAGAGACTGAAAAAGTCATTGACAATGCACATCTATACTCTAGAAATAGAAGTTTGTAGAGGAAAATCAGGTCATGATTCCACAGGAGAGTGTGTAAGAATGAGCTCAAACGAACTAATGTAAAGTCTGCTCAGATGTGTCTGGTGTATGCTGAGATGAGTTACCCATAGAAGAGGCAAAAAGAGATTTGACTTTTGTCTATGAGTAGCTACAGAAGGAACAGAAAACTGCTAGTTCAAAGCTTTCCAAATGTAGTATGCAAGGTTATAACAAAATCTAAAGATTAAAGCCTAAGGTGAATAAAATTTGGATTATGAAGTAAGGCATGAATGAATTATGTACAAGAAAAAGTTTAGATAGAGAAAACGTGAAAATTCAGGTAAACCTGGTGGCCACAGGTTTGCCAGATATCACAGATCACAAAGGTCTTCTCAGTCTTGGACTATCGACATCTAGAAATTGCATGATGACTTAAACAGAGCAGGACCATTGCTGATCCTGGTAGAAAGCATGGCTTTTTCTCTGTGGGACTTGCTGGGGATCAAAGATTTATCCCCAATGACAAGAGTCAGCAATGCAAAATAAAATTCTATAGCTTTAATATTTCTTCAAACCTCTCTGAGAATTAAAATTGCCACATTTGCTACTGTGGTAAATAAAAGTAGTGGTGTCCTGTTTCCTCAATTTTCTTGTAGATGCAAAGCAATTCTTTTTCAAAGCTGAAAAAGCCAGAATTTTAAGTGTATGCTAGTATGGTATACTGGGTATCTCCAGCAGCTCATTCTAACCTGATGTGGGATCATTGCTCAGCTGACCTTGATTGCTTGCCTGCTAGCGGGAAAAGTCTTCTCTACTGCACATTTACTCTGATTCTGTCACCTGCCTGTACTTTTATATCAAGTCTTGACAAAAACTGGAAGAAAATAAAACCTCTTCAGAGCCTGAGTATTAGAAATCCTTAGCCCTTTTTGTGGCCATGCACTTCAGCCTTATTGCAACTGAAAGAGGCCATGTACCTTCTATGGCCTCATGAATCTATGTGGCTTTGTTGTATCAAGTGACACTGCTGATATGACAGAAAAACTTCATTAATAGAAAGGATTTGTGGGGAACATCCTGGAAATTCAGCTTAAAATTATTTGCTATTTTGTTCACTACTCAACTGGATATTTTTTGTGATTGAGCAGACAGGGTTTATGAGCATACTTTGAAAAATGCCATAAATGCATTGCATTATAGATGTAATTCTTTGCCTCATGATGTCTACTCAATTCAGAGGGTCAGTGCATACTAACTGTTGGGGAAAAAAATGGATATGTGGTTTTTAGGTAAAGATATTTTTGGACATTACAGATAGGGATTACAATTACACAGTCTGAGAATTTTACTTATACAGCCACAACACAGGACAAATGAGAAGAGACCAAAAAAATCTATGAAGGTTTTATTTACTCAACAGATTTACTGAGAGAAAGCACTAAGGAATTTCTTAGCATATGTGAATGGATCTGGGTAAACATCTATATTTAAAGTATTTCAATGGTAGTATATGGACACGTGTTTTTACCAACTTCAGTCTGAACACAGATTATTTTCCAATTTTCTACAACTTTATGTAGAAAAAAGATAAGATGCATCACAAATCTTCCCTTTGATATTAAGGGATGAGACTACATTTTGGAAGGTATGCAAATCTAAAGTAATGAAAACAAGCAATAAAGTAATACAGTCGTCTTCATTAACACTAGGCAATAGCAGATTACTCATCTTTATGCAGGCTAGCACATGAGGTGAGTGAAGCATGTGCTTTGTTAGCAAGTCTCAGTAATATGTTCTGAGTAAGGATCAGAAAACCGGTTCCATTCAAGATTAGCATAAGTTAGCCTGTTATTCTTTTAGCCTATTAATCTTTTATGTTTATGCAGGTAAATGAAAGTGCACGGGTGCACATAGATTTGCAGTATTTGTAGTGCAAGTAGAATATTGTTACAATCTCATTCTCCAGATATTTCTGAAAAAAGAATGGAAAAAAGTGCTAATCCTCAAGTTTAATACTGAAGAGATTTTACTGGTCTTTATTTACTGGTCTTTATTTATATCTTTATTAATTATACTGTCTGTATAATTAATAAAGATATTGAACAGTACTGGTGCCGATGTGGAGATACACCACTTGATACTGTTTTGTATTTGGACATTGAATCACTGACTGCAGCTCTTTGTGTGCATCCATCCAGCTTGTCCCTTATCCATCAAATACAACATCCTTCAAATCCATCTCTCCTATTAGAGACAAGGATGTTGAGTGAGACCATGCCAAGGCCCTTAGGGGTGTCAGCTGCTCTTAGCGCCTCATGCAGATGCTCCGACCACAGAGGCCACATTTAATCAGTCCTGGGCACCTTATTCAGGTGACCCTGCTCTGAGCTGGAAGTAGGACTAGGCTATCTCCAGAGATGCCATCCAAACTTAACACCTTTGTGTTTTTTGATTATGCTCGTAATTTTGGAGAGTGTAACATTAAAGAGCAGTATTATTTCATTAATGTCTCTTTTTTTTTTCAATCCAGAGATTAAATTGTAAAAGTGCCTAAACAAATGTCATCCACGAAGTTGAGAACTGTAAATATTTTTATTGATTATTATTTGTAGTAGGCTGCTGAATGTATGAGTGAAATTTTTTTTTTTTTTTAAAAATATGGATTCTTTGATGCAGTGTGATTGAAGAACCAAAAATATGTCACTTGCTTCCATGTGGAGAAAACCAATTTATTTGGTGAGGATCTTTATCAGCAACAGTGCTGTGAACTGGGAAAACCTAAATGTATTCTCACCACTTGCCCAGTTGATTATCAGCTCCCAGAAACTGTTATGGTTATTAAAAAATGGGTGTTGTAAATCAGGATAGACCAGATTAGTGTGAAAAATCTAATCTAACAGTCATTGGTTTCATTAAGACTTTCTCTAAGATGGTGAGTTTTCTTTCTTCCATATGTTGACAATCCTTTGGACTCTGAGTTTTGAGATTATAAGGAAAAACTGGACAGCTGAATTTAAGTTTTAAGTTATCAATTTTTTTCAGTCAGGTACTTTATTTCACTAGTGGTCAACTTTCAAAAAGGAGTGAAACACAATTTGATGTGAACATGTTAGATCTAACTGTCAAAGAATCATCTCTGTTCCCTATTAACAAGAGCTGTTAAAATTACAGATTATCTCAGCTAGTAAAATGGATTGTTTTTATTTAGCACTTTGTCTCAGAAAATGAAGATACTATTCTGTGCTACCATAACCTTTTAATAGTGTTGGATTTCCAAGCAACACGTGTTTAGTATCCAGTATAAAGCATAAACTTAGCAAATGTAAAGAAAGAATAGAATTTTAAATTATAATTTTATTAACCAGAAAGAAGGTTATTAAGAGAACAATTTGCCATGGAGAAGAAGAATACCAAAACACTGGTACTCCTTTAGCAGAAGTTTAAAGCAGACCGTAGCACTTTCAAAGTTTGCAGTGCTTCTGGGACTAATAGGCCCAGATTTACCTCTCCTAATTTCAACTGCTTAACTGAGGAACTTTGCTGTTCAATGAAGAGAGGAAATGACAGATATTTTCAGAAGCCAGTTCACTCTGATCTGTGTTCTTAGATAAGACTAAATTACTGTAGACACCTATTTCTTTTCATGACTGAAAGTCCAGGGTGATTAGATAACTCAGCCATCTGATAGCAGTCGTCTTAGCTGAGTGTATAAATGTAAGGAATCTAATGTACCTCTAAATTTGGGCTATCTGAGGAGGTGAATTTTCACTGGAACTGAGTTGTTCTTCAGGTTCTGCTAGTGAAGGGTCTGAAACAAATGCCATCAGTGTGGATTTTTACCTGCATCCATCTTTGGAATGCCAATCTCTGTGGGTCTAGAAAAGGGGAAAAGTCCCAGACCCAAACCCTTCCTCCTGCCAAACTGATTTAAGAAAAGAACAGGGGATGCCTTACAAATAAATTTACATTCCTTCAAGTATCCAGAAGTACTTTCTTCATGGCTCCAAAGACTGATGTAGCTCTACTCTTTCTTTATTTTCTTCACTGACAAAATGCCACAATTCTTTCCTATTGCTGGAGATAGACAGGAATTTCTTTTTCCCATGCTGTAAAAATAAAATTTTTAAAAAAATATTGCCATTGTGAATTACAACTCTGCAAATAAGTATTGTTCTCTGCTTTGAAAAGACTGCTAGTCTAATTTGCTTGCATTTAGAACCTGGAAGGGATATCAAACAGAGAAGCTATGTTTTTACCTAGTACACCCCTCCCTTTTTAATTTTTCCTTCAGTTTGGGTTTGTTTGTTTGTTTATTTTTTACAAAATTCTATCCTTAAAATATGTTAATCCCTTAATAGATTGGACTGGGCTGTTAACTCTGATGAGCTGTTAATTTTTGCTATTGGCACTTTCAACACAAAGATGAAGTCTATTGTTGTTTTGTCTATATCCTGATATTGTCCCTACTGTCAGTATAGTAAATTTGTACTGCACAGGAATTCAGAACACGAATAAAGATCAGAAAATACAAGCTTAGTTGTATTTCAGTATTTTCTAGTACATCATTTAAATGATTCAGTTCTTGTGGTTTTTTTAAGCTTATTTTCCCCAAAACATTCAGCAGTTCACTGTTTGAAAGCTAGCTCTTGCATCTATAAAATTTCATGTTCTTGATTCCCAGCTGTTTCAGCAATCCTAAATCACTATCCGTTCTTGAAAATTTAGACCATGCTTCAACATTTTTAATTCTGTAACTTGTTATTGGCAAAGAGAGGTGAGAGTTGAAGAAATCTGAGATCAGCTGAATAACCAAGACGGTAATCAAGAACAGTAAGATTTGCATAGATCTTGTGTTACCTGAAAACAGAGATAAAGATAATATGTAATAAAAAAAATAAATCATCTTCAAAGTCAGAATTACTGAAATTGAAATGTTGTACATAATTCAGTAGTTTTTCCAGAATTTTTAGGTGTTTGAGAGTTTTCTTAAAATCTTGCTTCCACAGGCTGTATACACTTTAAAAAAACGTAACCTTCTGTTGTGAATGAAGACAATGTCAAGACAGCAAAAAGGCATGAGACCTGAATAGCTTTAACAATCCTCCCCTATCCAAAATGATTTAAATTACTGTGGAGTCATGCTCTTAAACAGAATGGGGTGCATTTTGGAGAAGGAAGGTTACTGGCACTATTTTTTTCTGCAGAAGTTTATTAATTCTGATGTAGTGACTACAGATATTCAGAACAGTTGGCAAACCATCTCTACCAGGAACTGAAGGGCCAATGGGCTGCAGCCTAAGAACACTTGAAAATGCTCACAGAATTACATGCAAAGTGGTTCATGTGACACAAACAATTGCTTCTGTCAATTCTGCCAGCTTTCTGATGTTTTTTACAGATGATACATTTGCATTTCATAAACTTGAAGTTTCATCCACATTCTGAGTCACTCAGAAGATCTGGATAGATATGGTAGAAGAGATACAATGCTAAATATACTTTGTAGACCATGTCTCCTCTTCAATCTTCCTGCTAGCTTTTCATGCTTATTTAAAAAAGAGGGAAATAGATCAGGAAAAATATCATAGGAAATATGTCAGAGTAGTACACTGAAGAAAAAGAGCAACAGCATAGAAGAAAGGCTTTTGTGATTATCAGCAAAGAGGGAAAATATACTGTTTGCTGATAGCAGAAAAATCCCATTTATTAATTCAAAACAGAATATTAAGCTTTTGCTCATCTAATGAATAGAATCCTTATTAAAGATCTTGTCTTGATGGACCTTGTCCTTCTGTATTGGAAGATTTCAGCCAGAATGGATGCAGAGCTATGTTTCTAATAAATCAGAAATAACTTAAGACATGATTTGTCTGTTATGCCGTCCACTGAGTACTGACAGATGCAGCCATACTGGGGTGAACCTGTCTTATTCCAGCGTTGGACTGCTTTCAAGCAAAATGTCTTCTCTTTGACTTTTTGAAACATAGTGAAACTATGAACATCTCTTGGCTTTTCTGATTTTAAATCCGTATTTTGTTAACATATTTTAACCAAAATCGTGCATAATTTTAAATTTTTCAGTCCTGTTTTTCTTGCTCTTACTTTCCAGAAGAGACCTGTTATTTTTCAGGAGTGAAATCTTTCTCCAGATTTGGAAGTGACTTCTTTCTCATTTCTATATACAAGTTCATGAGGTGTCATGTAGAAAATATGCATAAATAAGAGTGTTACAAAATGGTAAAAGGTGTAAGTGAAGAACTTTTAAGGAAATATTTTTTTAAAACTCCCTTTATTTCTTTTGCTTCATGCTATTTCATTTTATTTACACAGAAAAAGAATTATCACACTAGAAGCAAGGACCCTCCAAATGAAGGCAAGTAATGAATGAAGAATTAAACTGTCCACCAAGCAGAACAGACTTGCTGATCAGTGAGTCCAAGAACCTTGCCTTTACCTCCTGAAGAACATATGGAAAAAGGCCTCAATTCATTCCCAATCTTTAACTGTTGGTGGTATCATTGTTTTTCTTTCTGCATCATCTGTTTCAAATCATCTACAACCTTAGGTCATCTAGGAGGTCAAACAGAAACAGAACTTTACTTCTAAGATGTAAACATCTATGGTTTGGTCTTTACTACTGAAACCAACTTTAGCTTTGTTTTTTAACTTGGACAAACTACCTTCTTTGACAGAAAACTGTCAACTGAATTTCTAGTATCAGAGGTTATATGGGTTATGGCTCAGTGGAAGCTTGAAATAATGACATTTCAGTTTTTTATTATTTTGCTACACCTATTAGATGATCACATTTGATTAATTTAGATTGTGGTCTACATCCTCGACTGGAATAGGAACCAAATACAAACACCAAACCTCAGAACTGTTTCTACATTTCCAATCTAAAATGCTTAAAAGCTGCTAGTATTTCAGCTTTCCCTAGTCATTCTTCCACACCAAACAAAGAAACTAGATTTTCCCTCTTCTAGCTTCTAGACACAGCTGAAGTAAATGACAAAGAACAAATGTGTGGTGGCTAAGGACCATTTTTCTCCATTTGTTTTCATGCGTCAAAATTGAATGAGTACTCTGCAATTTACAACTGAATCAAGAGGAGAAATCAGAGGGAAGACACATTCTGCTGAAGCTCTAGGTTGCATCAAGAGCTGAATAAGAATTTAAACCAGTTCTCAAAATAAGGACAGAGCTAAAATCAGCATAGTTTTGGCATGAAAAATAAAAGGGCATTTCTTTGCTGCAAATTGTTACGGATTGTTACATACAATCCGTAACAATACAATTTTTTCCCAGCTACCCTGGGAAAAAATATTTTCTGCCCAGCATTTACAAATCTGAAAGTAGATGCTCATGGTTCACCAGGTTATTGCAAAGATGCTTGAAGGTGTGGTTAAGAAGCCATTTAATAGGTGTACTCCACTTATGGAGTGGGTTTAGAAAGATCCTCTGTCCCTTGTCTGAGCAGACCACGTACAAGATGGCTCTGAGCTAATCATAAATTAGATATTTATTACTAAAGCTCTGCTACTGAGAGCAGAAGAGTTGTGTGTGCATGTCCAAAGAAACCACTGAGTTTTTCCATTGAGGGGTTCGAAATGGACCAGTGGAAGTGAATTACTGAGTCTGATAATTCACTAACTAAGAGAAATAAATACAAATCACAAAAAAATAAGACCAAGAGTTAAGTGTGTCAACAGGACATCTATTGAATGGATACTTGTGTTAGCACAAAAAGAAGTGAAGGAAAAAGTTTATTGTCAAAATTAATTTTGAGCTATGTGCTTCATACATTACATTTTGCCCATTCCTGGCTGCTTCTGCTCTCTTTCACCTTAGTATAAATGCTTTGGGTTTGTTTTATTTTGTTTGTTTTATTATATGCACAAAAATATGAACTCCTTGAAAAGAAGAAAGTATTGTCTACCTTTGACCTCGAGAGGAAGGGTTTCATTTTCCCAGGTGCTTGAATGAATACTCATCTGGTTTTGTTTTGTAATTTTACAAAAAACTCGCAGATTTTGAATCTGACCCTTCATCCTGCTGACAAAACTTGGCAGAATTGTTCCAGTGATATAATACAGAAATGCAATGCTGAGTTGTACCTCCCCCTGTGATGTAATGCACCTACAGTGACCTTACAGAAAGTGACTCATAGTATAAATTTGTCATAGACTTAGAGAAAAAAAGGATTGCTTTTATCTGAATGAAAGTAGAGGCAAATCATTATACTGCAAGTGCAGTCATCTTCCTGTATCCAACAGGACAACAAAAATTATACTGCTAGCTTTGCTTTATCAAGAGTGGAAGATTCTGTCATTTTATTTCATTTGTAGCAATGGATGTGTTTTAAGCAGGTTATTTGTGATGTTGTCGTGGTTTAGTCCCAGCCAGCAACCAGGCTCCAGACAGCTACTTGTTTTTCCCACCAGCAAGACTGGGGAGAGAACTGGAAGGGGAAAAGATAGAAAATTCATGGACTGAGAAAAAAGCAGTTTAATAGGGAAAGCAAAAGCCACACATACAAGCAAAGCAAAGCAAGGAATAAATTTACTGCTTCCCAAGGGCAGGCCGCTGCTCAGCCATCTCCAGGAGAGCAGGGTCCCATCACACACAGTAGTTACTTGGGAAGACAAATATCAACACTCCAAATGTCCCCCCCCATCCCCCTTCTTCCCTCCGTTTGAAATACTAAACATGATGCTCTGGAATATCCCTCTGGTAAATCTGGATCACCTGTCCTGGCCGTGTCTCTTCTCAACCTCCCATGCATGCCCAGCCTCATCACCAGCGTGGCAGAACAAAAAGCAGGAAAGGCCTCGGCTCTGGGCAAGCCCTGCTCAGCAATAACAAAAACATCTCTGTGTTACCAACCCTGTGTTCAGCACAAATCCAAAACACAGCCCCATAGCAGCCACTGGGAAGAAAATTAATTCTACCCCACCCAAAACTAGCATAGATTTCAAGAGAAGTGGTTCTGTTATAGGCAAAATGAAACAGGAAATGGAGTTAGTATCAGAGACAGAGGAAAAAAATGTAATATTGGGAGGTAAAGAGGGTATCAAAATAAATATCCCATAGTCAGAATATCAGCTAATAACACCCCCCCTAAAAACATCCATGAAATTTGGGCAGTATAAAACAAAGAAAACCATAACAATTCCATCATTAAAATTCCAAGCACCTAATATTATTGATTGGAGTATTGATTACTGAATGTTTAAAAAAAAGTAGAAGTCATTCAACTAAAGACACAGTTCAGAACCAGATTTTCAGTGGAAAAGCTCTGAGTACATTTTTCTTTACACTAATTTTTTCTTGTATGCTTTTTGTGATTGTTTAGATTATGCATATAGCAAAAAAAAACCCAGGTAAAAATATTTAGAAGTACAGATATAGATGTGTGTGTAAAACTAGGCCATAGTATAAGTAAAATAAAGACAGATTAAATTATAGCTGATTTTTATTCTGAAACAAAAACCAGTTGCATACTTAGGTGTGTTTTGCATTCCAGTAAAATCTCTGCTATAATATCACAGTAACTGAAAGTATCTAGATAAGGCTGACCCTTCATGCTCTCTCCACTTCCTTAGATTATTGCATTATACTTTAACTACACTGGAGTTAATATCTTTTTTATAATTTAATTTTTTTTAAAATTTTAAATATATGCCCTTGAATTGTCTGTTCTAATAGAGAGCAATTGCCTATATATTACTAGACAGAGATATTTGACGTATATGTAGTGAAAAAATTTAATGTTCCTAAATACTGAATATATCCATTTTTGGTGAGTGGATCTGTGGATTTCTGAAGTGGTGGATCACACAAAGGCAAGATTTATTGCTGAGAATTTAAACCTCAATTAAATAGCTTTAATTATTAGTTATTGTAATTCTTATTAGTTTTTAATGTCCCTGAGGAAGACTTACTATGCTATACATGTGAATATAATTTCTTCACTGGAACAGGTTATTTTGGACATTTTGATGGACTTGAGGCCAGTATTCTACAAATCCTGAATTAAACTTTGAGTAGATTGAGTGAAAGACAGAAAATAAGGCTAGAAGCAATTTTTTCTTGAATGAGTAATCTTTAAAGGGTTATTTTTCATTGGTGCTAGGTTTTTAAGTGATAAAACAGGAAACCTCACAAACAGCTGTGTGATTTTGTTGTGAGACAGTGCAGGGTAGGAAGGAACAGCTGGTAATAGGGGAGGGAGAATGGGGTATATAATCTGCGTGCACCAGCCCTTTTGCAGAAGGAAATTACATTTAACCATAAATTGGGACTTCGCAGATTGGGTAGATTCCTTAAGAAACAGACATGCCCTTGTATTCATTACTGGGTTTTGTGAGCTTATTCTGTCCCCACATTTTTTTCCACTTCATAATTGTTTCAAGATTCATATTATGACTGAGGAAGCATTGGAAGCCATGGAAAGCAATTGGTTGCCCAAATTCCTGATAAGGGAAGACCTTTTGCATTTGTAGAAGGATCAAAATTTATAATAAAATAATTTTTTTTTTTGTTTATTTTTTTTCTGGTTTATGATTCAGTCTGTTAAAAGAGTCGATGTAGTCTTGAAACACTAATGAAGAACAAGATAAGAGAATATACAAGACCACTAATATGGCTGGTATAATTCTTATAAAAACAGGAAAATTTGGCATACCTTACCACTTTTCCATTTATGTCTGTAGTTTGAACATATTATATTACACATTTATTCAAATTTTGACTATAATTAAATGTAAATGTTTGGTTTTAATGGAAACAGAAGCCTCTTCCTTACATTGTCACAGAGGAATTCCCAGCTGTAAGCTCTAGTTTATACTTTTTCTTATATAGAAACTCTGTGTTTAGTGAATTAAAGATGAAAGTGCTTGATAAAATTTGCTGACAAGGCCGATTTTGGAGAGATCATAAGAACCTTGGGAGGCATGTAACAATTTTGATAAATTGAAAAAATGGTGTGTAACAGTAAGAGGAAAACCAATGTAAACAGAGTCTACTCAGAAGAAAAAAGTCAGATACAAAATATAGACTAATAAATATAAAATATAGCATAATAACTCCTGGGATTTTTTTTTAAAGAATGTGGACATTATAAATGAAAGGGAAGGAATGAAGGCAGACTTTATATCTGGATTTACAAATTAAATCAAGGATAAGCTTTACTAATAACAAAATTCCTGAGATAGAAATGTTTATTAGACACCATAACCCTGTTATTCTTCATTGTTCAACCCTGTTATTTCTTAAACTAAAGCCTGTGAGAAAGCTCTAATGAAATCTAAACCAAATTAGATTGCAGAAAGGGATCTAAGTTGGACATAAAATGTCTACCTTTTTATTGTCACTAGGGAAGCATTCATGTTCTGATGAGGATTTTACAGAGAAATCTTTGCGGGAATATTTTTGATTCAATGATTGCTCATCTGTCAGCTAGATTTTAAGATGAAAAAGACTCATGTACAATAGCAAATTAGCCTTGGCCTGCAGCCGGACTCCCATCCAGCTGCTTGCTCACTTCCCTCTGTGGGACAGGGCAAAAAGTAGGATGAGAGAGCTTGTGGGCTGAGATAAATTCAAGATCACTTACCAGTGACCATTACAGACAAACCATGTTTGACTTGAGGAAAAATAATTTAACTTGTTGCCAATAAAAATAGATTCAGATAGTGAGAAACATACATAAAACCAACACATTTACTCCTCCCTCTCCTTACTCTCTTCCTCCCTGGGAAGCACAGGGGAAACAGGGAGCAGGGGTCTGTGGTCATCGCCTCCTCTCTGCTGCTCCTTCCTCCTCACTCTTTTCTTCTGCTTTGGCATGGGTCATTTCCATGGGCTGCAGTCACCCAGGTTAAGTCTTCTCTGGTGTGGGGTCTCCATGAGCTACAGTTCTTCAGGGAATATCCCCCTGCCCTAACGTGGGCTCTCCTAACGTGTCTGCTCCCCATGTTCCCTCCACAGGCTGCAGGAGAGTCTGCTCTGGTGCCTGGATCACCTCCTCCCATTTTCTCCTCTTTTCCCCACTCACAGGCTTGTTTCTCTCACTTTTTAAACTCACTCCTCACTGCCTGTGCAGTGTTTTTTCCCTTTGTTAAATAATCCTCAAGGCACCCCTACTCCGGCTGTGGCCCAGCCACACCCTGTGGTGGGCGGCTGGATCTGTCTGGAACCGGATGTGCCCGGCTGGAACCGGCTGTGCCCGGCTGGAACCGGCTGTGTCCCGCTAGAAGCGGCTGTGTCCTGCTAGAACCGGCTGTGTCCCACTAGAATTGGCTGTGTCCCTCTAGAACCGGCTGTGTCCAGCTGGAACCAGCTGTGTCCCGCTAGAACCGGCTGTGTCCTGCTAGAACCGGCTGTGTCTGGCTGAACTGGCTGTGTCTGTCTGGAACTGGCTGTGTCTGGCTGAACTGGCTGTGTCTGTCTGGAACTGGCTGTGTCCGGCTGGAACTGGTTGTGTCTGGCTGGAACTGGCTGTATCTGCCTGGAACCGGCCATGTCTGGCCGGGGCAGCCCCAGCTCCCCTCACGGAGCCGCCGCTGCTGCCAGGGCTGGGCACCCGCAGCCTCCTTCTAATGTGCACACTCAAGGAACCAAGTAAAGCTTCTCTAACGAGTACTAGAATGAGCTCAGGTCAGATTGTCTTGCTATTTCTTTTAATGCTTTACTTTGTATTCTTCATGGGTTTTTTCATCAAAAATTTATAAGTATTTTGTGAGAAGATACAGTAGTCCTTAGGTCTGTTGTGGGTCTACTCAGGAACTATACAGAGAATAGGAGATTAAAGGCAAGGAAACAGCCCAGTGGTTTCAACATATAAAAAGCTTCCCTCCACAGCATTGACAAATATCATGATGTTCGCCTGTCTTTTGGAGGAGAAAGCCTCAGTGTGGTGCTTGAAAACCTAGGGAAAATGTCTTCATAATTTAATCTAAAAGGTTAATGATTCTTTTAAACACAACTTCAATATTGCAGATGTATGGCCACTGACTGTTAGATGCAGAGTCACTTTACACTATATCCTTTGAAAAATCTTTATATTTACCATTTCCATGGTACATCCATATGAACATACCCCATCCCTGGGAAGCATTCAAGAGTTGGACAGGGCTATGAGCAACCTGACGAAGTTGAATCTCTCCCTGCTCATTGCAGCACCATTGGACCAGATGACCTTTAAAGGTCCCTTCCAACCCAAACCATTCTATGATTCTATGATCTTCTTAATAATATCAGTAAAATAGGATTTGAATAAATAATTTAATTTTTTTTAAACTCAAGTTCCTTATACCTGTTTTTTTAAATAAAAAGGTAGGGCGCCCAAATGTCTGTTGTGATACAGCCCTTACTCACTAGCATTTCTGCTTGTCTCCAGGGCAACTGATTTAATTTTTACTCATTCTAACTTCATTCTTAACCAGGTTTGACTGTGCTTTTTCTATACAATGTATCTAATCAAGGAAAAAACACACATCCTGACTACTTCTGCTCAGGTCACTGTACCAAGTTTCCTGTACAGCAACAAGAAGTGAGGCAAGGAGGTAAGGCCATGACGCTTCCAAGTGCTTCATGCTATATTAGCAGGCACTAGCCATCTAGCCATTACACAGGACATTACAAAGATTTCTCTATTTCCCATTAATTTCATAAGCCTCACACTGGGTTATCTGTGAATGCATGTGTATCACTTACAGTCACTTTTCTTAATAAATGATTCATATTTAATGGGAATAATAAGTGTTGCTGCAAGTTCCTAATATGATTTTTTTCACTGCAATTTCCTTCTCACTGTTCTTTCAAAACACTTAATCATCCATGATAATAATTAGCAAATTCTTGTCAGCTGAAGGGGAAAGCATATCTTACAGTATTTGCACCAGATAAACTAGATCCATTATAACCTGCCTCAGTGCTATATTTTGCAGGACATGGGAGATGAATTCCCAAAGCATCAAACTATTTTTTTATCATGAGCCTAAAAAAATTACCTCTCCTGATCATCTACTGTAAATATTTTCATTTGCCTTCAGTAGTAGCACTGTGGCATAAATGATGAAGGAGAAATGAAATACAAAAAGCTGTTGAACCCCATCGTAAATAATGTAGAGTACCTGGGGCCGTTTATGCCCTCAGTTATACATGTGCTCCTATTAAATATATGTATTTAGCATATAAATGGGAGAATTGGATTTATTAAGTGATATTGTAATTTAATTGATTCTGAGAACAGTGAAAGTCTCGTAAAATTATTCTGCTTTTGATGTACTTTAGTACAAACCCACAAAAAATGTGAGTGAGCAAGAAAGAGGGGTGAACACAGAATTGTAGAAGTGCTGAGGTTAGAAGGGGCCTCAGGAGACCATTAAGTCTGACCCCCTGCTTAGAGCAGGGTGACCTAGAACACGATGCTCCTGTCCAGTCTCTTTCTGAACATTTCCAAGGAGGGAGACTCCACAGTGTCTCTGGACAAGTTGTGCCACTGTCACACTGTAAAAAGGTTTCTTATATTCACAGGGAAAGTCCTGGGTTTTGGTTTGTGCCCCTTGTCCCATGTTCTGTCATTGGGTGTTACTGAGAAGACACTGACATTGTCCTTCTTTTCTCCTTTCCCTTTCATCATGTATTTGTATACACTGATGAGATCTCCACCTCCTAAGCCTTCTGCTCTCCAGAAGTTCTCCAGGCTGTGGAGAGCAGCATTTTCTCTGCTGTTCTCCCCTTGTTTATGAAGCCAGCCGTCTCTTGGTAGAAGGCTATCAGGTTGGTTGATGTAACATTCAAGATTTCCGAATGGAAAGACATTAATTGTAATTGTAATTCTGGCTCTGTATCTTAATGAGTAAAAGAAGATTTTAAAAAACATTTATCCAAACTCTTATATCGAAATGCAAGTGGACTACATACTCATAGAAATACATAATGAGATCCAGACCCAGCAATCCAGACAACAACACGAATCCAGTTTTAGAATCAGTGAAACTAAAGCAGAAGATAGTATAGTAGTGTTTTCAGAAAGTACATTATTGGACATATACAGCAAATATGTGTCATTGCATTACAGAACCACAAAATCAAACCACAAAATCAATTGCTTCAAGACAGTATACCTTATCTACTATACTGATTCCTGCTTGATCCAGTGATGATAGGGCAGTGGGTGGTTGAAATTATCCTTTGCTATCTGATTCACACCTCCTTCCACTTCTATTGCTGAGAAATGAACCCTGCTGAGCTGCAAAACCGAGTGCCAAAAAAAAAAAACTGAAGGAGGTACTTATCAATGAGCAGTAAGTAGCAGCAGTGGAATTGTACCTAATGAAGAGAGGCACAGGACCACTGAAAATATCACACCACAGGTGTGTTACTGTGGAGTGATGAACGGTCAGGCTGCCATGATTAGGACAAGTATTGGTTTAAGACAGGTCCTGACTGATTTGGAGGCAGGAGCTCGTAAGGCAGCTGCGTGGCTGTAACACTCAGGTGTTCATCCTGTCCTGTGGAAGACAGAATGAACGTGAGTGACCTTATGACACAGTGCAGCAAGAATGTGCTCTTGCAAATTATTCCAAGATAATTTTGTACTCACTCTGATGTCATAGTGCAATTGTCTAAATTCACGTGAATTTTAATTGGTTTCATATATATGTTTTCTCTTTAAAAAGAAAGCTTCCTTTTAGTGTTATTATTTATCAGTGAATATAAGAAAAAGGGCAATTGTGCCATTGTTTACATGTTTCTCTGATGAAATATCTTCTTTTACTCTGAAAACTAGTGCGCCCTCTTTGATACCAGGAAGTGCCATTCCACCATCTTTATTCCAAAATGTGATATAAATCCAGTGAATACTGGTGTTCAATTTATGATTTTAAAAATTCTACATCAGAACACCTTTTCATATGACTCCAATGGATACATTTTTACAAGTCTGTCAAATACTGTTAAGTGATCTTCTGATAGAATAAAACCAATTCTGTCTCTTCAGTCTGTATTAAAGTTATGTAAACAGCTGTAAGTCTTTAATATATCAATATTCATTACAAATATAAACCCATAAAAAGATGTACCATTATTAGACGAACAAATATTCACTTTCTGTATGGTTAAGTCATATAGGACAGTGGATGGAGTCTCCTTATTGATACTCTTAACTCTTTGATCATTAACTAAAATGGTATTAACTATTTGTTAGTCCATTATAACCACTTACTAAAGAAGATAAAAAGAATTATCAAGACCTCTTTGTAGTCCCATAAGGCAGTAGATCTACTGAATTTGAAAGGGGTCCCTTTTAAGGTCCAGTCTCTTCATTGTGCTAAGCAATGCTTAGCCCAAAAGAACTTCTGCATATGCAAATTCTGGGAAATGCCATTGTTACTGGTTGTGACATCAATTGTTACGTGACATTAATTGTAATTGGACACATATGTATAAGAGTAAATTATTAAATGATTCCCAAAAGTATAACCTCCATATGTTAATATATATTTTATGTATTAGTCTCTTTCAGGGAAAGGAAAGGTTATTTCAGTAATTGTATTTTCACACCATCACGTGAATGTTTTCTGTGTTAGACATCATGTTTTCTATAATTATGCCCTAATTACTTAGTGTTGCACACAGATCCACCAAGGTATTCTGTCACTTCTGGGAAATTATTTTATCTAATTTGACTTTAATCCAAGATATTGTGTAGCTATAATTGTATCAGCATTTTATCTTGAACTATATGCCATGGCAACAATTTATTTTAGAAAGCTGAGAGAACAATCTAATTTGTATTACAAATACAAAATAAATGGCAATGAAAGTGGAGTGTCTGGGTAGATCTAACTATTACATGATTAGACATAATAAGATAGTACATAAAATTTTAGAAAAATAAGAATTAGTGAAGTGAAATTAAAATCAGAAGAAAAAATAGCATATTTACTGAATCAGAATTCAAGAAGATCTGTGGGACTCCAACATATTGGAACTATTTAATTAAACCTTTTCTTTTCTGGCAATATAAGGTGACATTCAAACTTACATGAACATTTTCAAAGTATATTACTCATGTAACCATCACGGACAGCCATGTATCTTAGATTTAATTTGCCCTGCAAATTAGGTGATGCTTATTGTAGATTTTTAACTACTGGCAGGAAAGAAAGTTTAGGCATACATGTCACAGAAAGCAAGCTCAGCTAGTCTTCTTGGAAGACATAATAAGCATATCTATGTTACAATAATCATGCTGAAATATCTGTACATCTGATTTGAGATAAACACAGATGAATGTGTTTCTATTTTGTCGTTATTCAGGATTATAAAGGCATGTGGCCTTTCTCTAGCTGAAGAAATTAATTTAATTATTTAATTGTATAAGTAAAATATAGCAAGGTCTTACCTCCTGCCTGTTAGTCATAGAAAATTGATAAACTTGCAGTTTTTCATAACTTGTTTACCACCTTCTGAAATACAGTTTACTGCATTCCCCTTCTTTCCTTCCCTCTCAGCTTTCATGTCTATACTTTCAGAATTGATTTAAAATATCTTTGTTTATCATTTGTTCCCACTTCAACTGAGATATTTTCTGTTTACACAGTCCCATCCTTTGTTGTTGTGTACAATATGCTCCTTTTTCTTGAATGCAGAAGCAAAGTGTTCACTCCAGTTTTGGATTTTGACTAGATTATCTTTGGTACCTCTCATTAAGCTAATTCTTTTCCTTCCTTCCTTCCTTCCTTCTTTCCTTCCTTCCTGCCTTCCAACCTTCCTTCCTTCCTTCCTTCTTTCCTTCCTTCCTGCCTTCCAACCTTCCTTCCTTCCTTCCTTCTTTCCTTCCTTCCTGCCTTCCAACCTTCCTTCCTTCCTTCCTTCCCTGACATTTTCTGGCCACCATGCAATCTGTTTGTGCTGTTGCTTTAACCCTGAAATATTTTTTCAAATAAATCTTCATCTCTCTATTTCTCATTTTTAATAGGAAAGAAGCAGCGTTGTATGTGATGTACAGTAGGAAATAAAAAATTCCCAAGAGCAATTTGGAAAAGTCTTCTGGTTCTGCATCTACAGCATTATACCTCTTGACTCTTAATCTCCCAGAGGAATTGACACTGAAAAGAAAACTTGAAAAATCTGGAAAATTGCCATAGACACTAAACTTTAGATGAAAATTACTTCTGGAGAAAACAGAATTTTTAAATTCAACCATAATTTTACCCATAGAGTAGACAGACTAAAGGTAATATTTCAGAATATATTTTACCTCCACTGGATTTTATATCTACTAGGAAATATGTAGTACTGTTACTTTTTATTTTCTGCTACAACTGACTGTAAAACATATTTACTGTTTAGATTTACTGTAAGCTTTTAGACAATATTATTGCCTGAAATCTTTGCTCTGGTAAACAAAACCATAGAAAAAGAGGCGTGTTGGGAAGTGGCATAGTAAATTAAACTACAGCTAAGAGTCTAATCATAATTATATGAAGAAATTATCAGAAGTCGAAATGATTCTCCTAATACATTAGTGTTCAGGAATTCAAACCTATAAATTGGCAACTACTTAAGATTATAGACTTCTTACTCTGCACATAAGCAAGTAATTAACTTTACGTTCCCTTCTTATGACTCTCAGGCTCTTGTCCTTTTAATTACAAGATCCAGAGGGTAGCTTTTATGTTACTATTACCTCTACTAAATTTTGAATAAAAGCTGCATTGAAACTTGATATATTAGTCATAGGTAATAGCCTGATAGCTTCTTAAAAGATGTAAAGTGCTGTTCTGATAAAGTAGCCAGATATTTGGTGCTTTTGTTTCCCCTTTGTACACATACAAATATTCACTTTTTAAAATGCCAGATTGGTAACTTTGAGTAAAAGTTTTATGTGGATTGTCTATATTGGCATGTTATAGATGGGCGATCTAAACTTGTTGATTTCTCATGTTTCTTTATGTTTCTATTCATGTTATCATAGGTCAAATTTCTACACTGAAATACGCAATCATTCAGTATGATATTACACATTTGTGGAAAAGGACAATGAAAAGTTAAACTTCTTCATATGTCTGAAATACATTAATTTTTTAACCTATTATATGCCATAAATATATTGCAAATTGAAAACATACATTGCAGATGTGCACACCATTGCCTTGTTTTTTTTTAAAAAAAGTAAATTGATTATTATTTGCTGAAGGTTGGCCATTACTACTTCTGTTAAAGGGAGAAAAAGAGTAAATAAAAATATCTAAAAGTGTTTTTAAACTAAAGAAAAATAACTCTATGAAATGTGAGCAGCTCTGAAATGCTGAACATTTTCAATTTTTGTTTTTTTCCTAAGTAGTTTCTTGAATTCCTAGAGATGCAGAGCAAACACATTTCTCAACATTCTTGGGACTGTTTGACTTGCTGAGACTATTGCTGTTTGCACTTGTGTTAAAGGGGCCTGGTAGGTGGCATGTTCTTATCAGAAAAATAATCAAAGAACACCAAGAAAAAGCTTCCATTTTCTAACTTTCAAATGATAAAGATGTTCCTTCCATTTCTTAAAGACAAGAGACCAAAGGACAGCAAACATAAACAAAATGGCTTTGGTAGCTTAGTGGCTGGAAATTGCTACCAGAATGCCCAGGGTTTGGATCCTAGTTCAAGGAATGCCTTTGTATTTCAGGTGAAAAAAAAAAAGATCTTCTGAAATACTTTTGTAGCAGGGAGTAGTATCCACGCTCCCTATCCTTTAGCCAGATGTATTCTTCATTAGACTGTGCCACAGGCTCCTTTCTTTGATCTTCTGTGTCTGTGACTCCTGCAATTTTCTTTTCAGGGTAGACAGTTTCATCAGAAGAGGCACAGAGATGAATAGATGGGCCCTCTGTGTCCCTCAGAGGACTCAAATGGCAGAAGTGGGTGGGAGGTGAGCTGACCCCTCTTTCAGAGGCTTGAGAATTCCACAGGGCAACCAACCATCTGCCAACTCCACACAGAGGGTGCCAAATGCCAGACGCGTGCTCAGCTCTGGAGAACAAATGGCTGTGTGCGAATTGACTGCAGCAGCTTCCAGAGACCGTACGTGGGACCTGACATCACGATAGAAGGTCAGGAGGTTTTGTAACTAGATAAGCCAATCTTTCCTAAAATGCTAACAGCACCATGATAAAAGATGAAAACAGATGATAAAGATGATAAAAGATGGTAAAAATTAAAAGTATTAATGCTGTCTACATCAAAACACTGTATAATAAGCTCTGGAGAGGGGGAAAGGTTACCCTAGGCCTTTTACTTATTGCTATAACTCATATAAAGAGTACTTAAGCTGGCAGTGCTTGTCAAAACCATCCACAAAACCACTAAGTCACAATAAAGACATGTCTACAGTGCCAACCAATGTTAGGGGAAGGGGAGTAGGAATATGAAGATCACAGAATGAAAATAGACAGTTGTGCACCAGCCAAAAATTCTCTTAATACTGAAGCTGTTCACTTGTGTTTTGACAGCTTTTGGGGCTGCAATGCTCTTCAGCTTTAGGGCTGGATTCAGTCCCTGCTGAGCACTGATTTTACAATTTATGGTGCTTGCAGCAATTACATTATTTAGTAGCAGTGGTGAAAATAGGGGAGAGAAAGGAGAAATACAACTAACCTCAGTATTATATTTTTTACCTCATGAGAAAAATCCTTCAATAAATAATTGAAGTATGTTAGAAGAGGAGGAAGATTGCCAGGATAAAAGTTGTTGTTTTAATCAGAACCATAGTGCTTTTAGTACTGTTTGGTGGCAAAACACTTTAAATAAACAGATGTAATTTAGATGAGTGTTCAAATGGTGGCCCTGTTGCTTGACTGTATCATATTTTCAGGTAGGTGAATTAAATAATTGAAGAAATCCCTGGCTGCATTGGTCCTTTTAATATCTCAGAGTTTAAAGGATAAGAATACTAAATTATTTAGCTCAGTTCACAGATTTTTGCACTGGATTAATAAAGAGCAGAATAAAATCACCACATAGTGTTGTTAATATGTATCATAAAAGCAGAAAATAAAGAAATGTCAGAGATATACGATTATGAGGAAAACTCTGAACAGAAACACAATTTTAACTTCCCCCAAAAGTCTTTTCAGTCCTAAGTATGGATTTCTTTGCCTTATATTTTTACCATTTTTTGAAGCAAGACTAAAAGAACATAAATGCCTTAGGACTACTTTAGGATGTTTAAATTCTGACTTTTAACAAAGCAATAAAATGAATGCTCCATGCCTACCTCCCTCAGTATCTTTTGATGTCTACAATTTTTGTGCATCGCCACGTTGTCTGACAAGGGACATCAGGGCTATTAAGGAGTCACAAAATAGATATTGCCAGGGCTGTCCCAAAGGGATCTTTGTTGATGCACGTATTCAGAGTCTCCTAGAAGACACTGATAACAATGACTTTGGAATGATGGGCATGCTAGGACTATCAGAATTTGGGAGATCTGGACCTTAGGCTACCTTTTGTTCAAACCTTCAAGGCTGAAACTCATGTGGCAGCATGTCTTGATAGTACCAGGCCAGACTGCGGTGCTTGAGCACTTTCCCTGTCCTCTGTGCTGAAGCTGACCTCTGCAGCTTCATTCAGGATTTCTGCAGAAATTATTGCAGCCAAAGAATGAAAAAATGTAATTCTCAGGAACTAGGTCTGACTGTCACTACACTCTGCTGAAGTATTCCTTAATGCAAAAGACAAGTGTTCTTCCTAGCACATTTCTCACTGGAGGATGCTAGGAACAGCTTTACATTCATCTTACTGCAGTAAGTAATTGCAATCTCCCTGAGGACCCTAAGTTTGCTAATGTGTGGTTGTCCAAATTCTGCAGGTTTTCTTCTGGTGTTTCTGATCACCCACTGTCTGATCCCAGCTGTCTGCTGGGAGAGCAGAGCTGACTCACAGAGAGAGAAAGGCCTCAAGCTCTGGTGTCTCACTTCTGGATGAATCAATTAGTCAATGGAACTGAAAAATACACATTGGTCCTTTGCCTTTGCCCACTGTACTTCCAGTAGGCAGCACAGCTTCTACAGGAGCAGTAGAAAAGGGGCCAAAAGTCACTTACATATGCGCTGATTTTGGCTGAGATAGAGTTGCTTTCTTTCACATTAGCCAGTATGCAGCTGTGGTTTGGATTTGTGCTAAAAAACAGCACAACCTGTTGATAATCCAGAGATGTTTTTGTTATTGCTGAGCAGTGCTCACACAGCATCAAGGCCTTTTCTGTTTCTAACCTCACCCCAACGAGTGGGCTGGTCATGCACGAGGAGTTGGGAGGGGACTCTCCTGGGACAGCTGATCCCAACAGACCATATGGATATTCCAGACCATATGACATTGTGTTCTGCAATAAAACTAGTGGAAAAGGTTGCTGGGGGGATGAGCTGCTCAGGGACTGAATTGGCATAGGTTGGTTAATACTAAGAAATCGTTTTCTTTTTTTTTATGCTTTTCTTGGATTTTATTAATCTCTGTTATATTATTAGTAGTAGTATTATTGTTGTTTTATTGTTGTTATTGCGTATTATTATTTAATGTCAGTTGTTAAACTGTCTTTGTCTCTACCCATGAGTTTTATCACTTTTACCCTTCCAATTCTCCTTCCTATCCCACAGGGGTGGAGTGAGTGAATAGCTATGTGCAGCTTAGTTGCTGTCTGGGGTTAAACCATGACAATATGGAATGTGCTGATAATTTCTTCACGTGGTGTTCATATCTTTTCTTTCAACTTTCAATACTGTAAGTAAAAGCATATTCTCCAATGCACTGTGTGATAGCTTGTGTTTCTTGAAGCATCAAGGAATACAGAAGAACACAAGAGGACTTATGATCACAGCCTTTGGGCTGTGATTACATGCAAGTTCAAGAGATGCATCTCTGCATTTTCTCATCAAACTGTGGGGTTGAGTTATCTGTCATCTATGGAGTTGTTCTTGATGGTTAACTTTCAGCTGACAAATGCTTTAGAAATTATTTTGCTTGGTCACTTTTGTAGGAGGCTTCTCATATTGTGTCCTGGAACCCAAAAATGTATATTGTACTCCATATCTTTCATATGCCCATCTGCCCAAGATTTTTACTGTCCCTTTAAGCTCCAGGGGCCAAAAGCAGAATTGGAGTGTCTTGCCCCAGTTTTGCAGAGATAGGGGATGTTGGGCTTACTCTTAGAGTCAGGAACACTCAAGGAGGGCTTTCTTTTCATTCTTGCAGGGCTGCTCAGAGAGTTATTTTTCTAAGCAAAGGCAGCACAAGGCAGAAGCCTTTTGTTTCTCTCTTAACTCCTTCCCTGGTGCAGGCCTCCAAGAAACTGCATTTCACAATCCTACACTATTCCAGGGCAAGTTTCACAAATACTTGTCCACAGGCACTAGCCGAGACTGGTGTGGTTGGGGCTACCGTTTTGGGTGCCCTGGGAGCCGCTTCTCCCCGCCTTGCCCCGAAATGTGGTAATGGCTCAGACCTGCAGCGCGACACCTGCTGCGTCCAGTGGGCCAAAAAGTAGCCGAGAAATTGACACTGCAGGTCCAGAGCTGCCGCCACTGGGAGAGGCCCTGCCCACTGGTGTGGAGCCAACATCTCAGTAGCCCTTGACTGGGCTTGGACTCCAGGTTTCCTTTGCTTTTGTACTTGTTCCCTGTTGGTTGTTGTTTGGAGGAAGAGGGAGTTTTGTTATTGTGGAAGTTTGGCTGCGGTGGGTTTTTTTAACTCTCTCTCCAGCACATGACTGGGAGATCTGCTATTTTGCCTTTGTCCCTTGGACCACATGGTCTTCTATGGAGGCCACCATTTTGGGGAAGGACTTCTATGCCATCTTGTTTTCTTTGTTCCTGGGAGTCCAGGCCATGCCATTATGTTTATTTTAGTCACAGTGATATGCCTAAGGATGCACAGACATTGCAGCACAGTTTTAGATAAGCCAATAGATGAATGAATTTGCTAAAATAAAAGCTTATCAGATTAAGGTAAATGTTTGAAGATGGACCAGGCTACCTGAATTCTACACCATGCTGATCTTATTATAACATTAATGCTACAAATTTTTACATTGCTTTTTTTTCAATTAACATAGAATTTTTTTTTGCCTATAAATCAAACAGCTACAGTCCAAATTTGCAAGCTGAAACAACGGGATATGTTCATGTGGCCCTCAGTCACCAGGTGCTGAGTTTTACCCCAGCTAAGGTAAACCCCTGAGCCAACATTCAGTCACTTAGATGATTAATTTCTTAGCCTCCTGAATTTCAACTATAGAAGTGATGCATGTAAATTGTAGTGATGATCCTATATACCTTCCTGCATTATTACTTATTTCCAACTAGAGACATTAAAAAAAATAATTAGCAGTCTGTTTTTGGCAGCTGCACACTATTACCTCAGCAGAGAGGTTCAGAAATCTGATTTGTGTGTACTGTTTGTACAGTATAGGAAACCTTTCTAAAATGAAGATCCGCGCTGTGTACTGCTTGACTTCTGCTGCGTTATTCCAATGCCATAAGAAATATTCATCAAGTATGACCTTCATTTAATTAGTCCTTTCAGTTTCCTCTTGGTATTATTTTTTTACTATATATATATATGGGGTCTACATGAGTCAGCCTGCAGCCTCTGGTACTTGCTGTAGCCTGATTTTTTTTTTTTCTTTTGCTGCTTTAACAAAATTCACATATTTTCTCTCTGGTTCTGGTTCCTTTTACATTTTTTGTGTTGTTAAAGGCTTAGGTCCACAAAGACTTCAGGATGATGTTAGAAGTCTTGCCTGGGAGAAAAAAAATCCTGCAAATATTTAGGCAATTACAGTAATGTATTTCACACATAGTTTTTCTTACTGAACAAGAATAACAACAGGTGCGAAACAGCACCAACTTCAACTTCTGCTTTCTCATGCAAACAGCAGGTTTGACTTTATGACAAACATGTGTAAGGCATTTGCAACCAGTTTAGGGAGGAAAAAATACAGATTGTCATTAGGACCAGATGACCTTAAGTGTGTCTTTTCAACTTCCCACAGTGTCTGAGCTTTCTAATTAATCATTTGGATATGTTAAAAAAGGACCAGAGGAGTATTTGTGTGAATTGCTCACAAATGAGGAAATATCAAATGATGACAGAGAATGACAACATGAGTTAGAAAACAAATCAAGTTAATTGGAAAATTTCCAACAAATGAGACTATATTTACACTGAGAATGCAAATATATGCCTATACTGATATCAGAATTCTTATAAGCCTCAGAATCATAGTATGCCAATATCAACTCTATCATGGTATCACATGTCATGAAAAAGAGAAGCATATTATAATAGATATTTTTGGACTGTAGGTCATACTAAAAGAATACAGATTTAATTTCTATGTAGACAACTCTGGATGTATAAAACTAGCTGTTATAAAGATCTTGACTGCATTAAACATAAACATAATGTTTCCACATGACCAGCGTCCTTCACAAGCCCTGGGAACAGTTCTCTAATGTCACTTCCAGTCCAAACTTTAAAGACATGAATCTTATGTTTCCTTTTCTGTCATCACAGATTCTTGACCACCTAAGGCCTCTTTTTCAGCAGTGGTCATAGCAATTTGATTTGCTGAAATACACCAAGAAGTGCTGCGAGCCAGACTCCCTGCTCCCCTAGCTGGGCAGAGCTAGCTGCAAAAAAAAAAAAGTGTGAAATAATCAAAACAGCTGAGAAAACACAACACAGTCTCTCTGGTCAAATCATATTTGCTCTTTGAAAGCAAAGAGTTGTGTTTCAGGAGCTGCTGGCTATATACAGACAGAAAAATGGCAGAAAAGTGCTTTTCCTTTACAGAGGCCCCATCTCTGCCACCATTAGCTTTGAGCAGTGGAATAAACACACACACACACAGTCACACTTAGAAAAAAAGTGTTTTAGGAAGAATGTTTTGTCTCAGCTACATTCTATATAACTACTTTTAAAGTGAAAAAAGGCATGGACAAGTCTGTGGAGAGCAGTACCCTTTCCTGAGTGAGTAGCTCTAAATTAGTAGACCTACTTATTTAGTACCTAATTTAGTAGACCTACTAAATTAGGAAAACAAGCACATTCAGAGTTTTCTTATTGACACTCTCCTCTCACGTTGAATATTTTGCATCTTTCTGTGCAGAAGTGTTAGTTTCTGTCCCCAGCTTCTCTGGACTCCCCACTGAGGAAAGTTTTAACCCTGAACCTGCATACAAGACTTCCAAACATGTTTGTAAATAAAAGGGACTGCGTGTGCATTAGATAGTCATCATTAGTTTATGCTTACCAGACTGTATTTTAAGGTGGTAGTTCAATACCTGAAGAGAAGTTTACCCTTTAAAAATTCTCTGGGGAAAACACAGGAGCTATGAGCTTTCTGGTATCACAGAGGTTAAAATTTCTGGGTCTCATCTTTGACCTTGAATGCTTTGTTGTGCTTGTATTCTACCTTGAATGCCATGGGGTATTTTCATGTTCAGTGCAATCAATATGCAGTTTGTTGCTCTGATTTTAACTGCAGCCAAAACACTGAGCTGCTTCTCAGTCTGAGAAAGGGCAGAAATAGAGTAATGCATATTTTTCTCTATTTCACTGAAAGTGATTTGTAAGAGATTTAGAATTATGTAACGCCAAAGTGACAGAAAGTGCATTCAGCATATAAGCACCTTTCTAATCCTAGCCGGGATTGCAATGTTATTTGCACCAATGAAGATAAAATGTAATTCTACTGAAATCAGATGAGTTATTCTCAGGTACGTGGGTGGCTGTAAAGCACATAGAATGGTGTCATAGCCACCAGACAATCAGATTTTTAGTATTTAATACTTGATAGGATACAAAAGTAAGAGTAAGTAAGACTAGCTACCCTTTGCTGTTTCTGTAGTCAGAATTAGCTGCACTTATTGTAGCAGAGCAAAATGAGAGTAAGATAAGTAGCAGAACAATGTTTTCCTCCCCAAAAAATATTTCCAGATATATTTTTTGAGATTTAAAGAGAAATCATAGCAAATTTATAAATCTAACAGAAGAAATGCAAGTAACAAAATTTAAAACAAAATTACTTTCCTGTTTTTGAAACTTTTCCATGAGACCAAGTCCTGAACTTCTATCAGTTTCCATGTGTCAGTGCAGACCTTTGAAGGCTCTTTAGGGGAATAAAAAAATTACAAGGTGGCTTGATTAGAAAAGATGTTTCTGGTTTCCCTTTCATAGCAATTTAACAGAGAGTCTTTGATAAAAGATACTAAAAATGTAGGGCCAGGAGTGGAAGGAAGAGAAAAATCACTTTTTTGAGACTTTTTGTGTCTACAACTGTGCTTCCCAGGAACATGAGAGCCTTGTTAACATGTAGCACAAGCTGACAATTACAGCCTGCCCTGTGCTGTCAGTGTAGGAGACATAGCAGATCTGGAGCCAGAATAGGACAGAGACAAAAGGAAGAGCTGAATCCAGTGACATGCACAGCAAAAACTTGCATCACTCTCAGGTATGAAGATTACAAAAATATTGGATTCTGCTGATGCTGGGGCTCCCCCATCCCTAACAAATATTAGTAGAAGCCAGGAGATTTTTATTTTAAAGTGGTGTCTGAATATTCAAGGGAACAAAAACTTGAGGGCCTAATGCTCTGTTAGTCTTCCAGACTAGCAGAGTTACTGATGCATACAGAAGCTAAAGAAATCTAAAAGATAAATTGCCTGGGAACTGAAGCAGAGATAGTTATGAAAACGAAAGCCTTTGCTTTTAGTAGTGATTCTCTCTAAGAGACTCTTTAATTGCTTTGTTGAGCAATTCTGCAGTACAGTAATGTCTAACATGTGTTGGCTTGCACAATTAAGACTTTTTTGCTTGTGCTCCTAGTACCTGGGAAAGCTGACTGGGTCGAAGCAACTGATTTCTAATTCGATTATATATGACAATATTAACAGTCCAAATGTTTATTCGATATATTTAAATTTGTTTATAGTTTCTTGGGACATAACCAGGATGCAGTGGAAACATGGCAAGTTTAATTAATTTCAAACTTTCAGCTTATTTCCTCTGTTGATGCTTGGCCTGATGTTAGAAGTAATATACTGTGTTGTTCTTGGAACCCATTAATAGTTAAAGTATCTGATACTTATTTTCTTCTACTTTATTTTTCCTTGCTATTCTCAGATATAAACAGGCTGTCTTTCAGAGGCATGGGTTCAAATTCAGCCATATAGTTACATCATTTGCAATATGTCAAGATTTGCTCCACATTCTCTTCTGACACATTTTGTTTGGATGTTTGGATCCCTGTTTCATATTAGCCTCATTAATAGGCATGTAATTGTAAGATAATTAAGCAATAACTCTTCTATCTCAGAGCAAGTTGTATACATGCATTCCACTTCTATGCTTTTTTTAATTGTCCTGTAAGAAATTCTGCAGTTATCATGCTCACTTTATTAGAATATTTTGTTTTCCTTTTACATGGAATAAATAATAGTGACAACTTTTTTTTTCAATTAATTATCAAGTAATATTTTTTCACAAAAATGTTTTTTCATGCTCAACTAACTCTATAGATGGTCAGACTGTATTAATAAAATTAATTATTTGCAATTTTGTCCATTATTTTGTGAATAATTTATCTGGAAATAATTGGTCCAGATTCCCAGATGCTTTTAATCAGAAGAGCTCTACTGGAACCCAGAGAATTTTACTGATTAAAACCAGCTGAAAATTTGATCCATCTGCTGCCATGGTGGCCTTAATGTTGAATATAGGCTTTAATATGGCATTGATTTGTACAAGCTAAAATTGCTTTACTTTTATTTCTTATTAACTTTCTTAGCATGAGTACTCTCAAAACATAATGGTATCTTAGAAATATAGCATTCATTTGAGTTCTAAATGGCTAAATCTTGAAAATCTTTTCAATAAGGCATCAGTTGCTCAAGAAAGCATTCACTTCAAAGAAAGCACAGACAAACCATGTTCTAGGAGCAGCATGAGGACAGTCCCTTTTATATACTGATTATGACACTCAGTGCCAATGACAAATACCATGCTTTCGGTTCCTGCTCTCCTTTCTGTAGTTACTGTTGCAAGATTCACAATCAAAATAATTTTGTCGTGGCCTTCCCTCGGCACCGCAGTGAGGAACATCACAGCTGAGAGTGTCTTTATCCCAAATGTCTTCATTCTACCCGTAACAAATGCTGTCACTGAGCAGCTGCCCCTGTGGATAGCAGGTGTATCAGCGTCTCAGCATGTGCATTATCTAATGAAGCTGGGTGATAATTTTAGCATGTAATTCAAAAAGATCACAAAATTCAGATCATGAGCTTTCTGGGTAATGCTCTAACTTGCAAGCAGACTAGCAAAAGTGGAGGGATGAATTGTGTAGATTTCTGTTATATTGTAAAAGCTTTTCAACAAAAATGGAGGAGTAAATAGTTTAAGAGAAGTGAAAGGATATTTTTGACCAAGACTTCTAGAATATTCTCCTTCATTAAATTTCAATAAATTTTTTCTTCTGTCCCATTGTCACAACAATGGTGAAAGTGAAATAAACCATGGCATGAAGAACTTTTAACAGCATTTTTAAGGCTTCAGTTTTGCTTCAGCAGGAAGGACAATATTTCAGTAAGGAAATGCTGAGATTGAAAGTGTCAGAATTTATTTATAAATGCACTTCCTCAGTTTTATTCAGGAAGCTAGAAACTATTTTGTGGGACTTCATCCACCTCATCTTTATGTGAATGAGTAGGGAGAGAAGAAGAGAATAGGATTCTACATAACTGGGCACCAGAAAATAATTTTTTTAGAGGTAATTGGTAGCCAAGCCAAAGCTATCCAATTTCCATGTTCTTTCCTGTAATAGGAGCTTAGCACAAATTACCAGTATCATCCAACCATTTTGTTTAAGAGTGACCTGTCAAATATTTTTTTGTATTGTTGACCAATGGCCACTTAGTGATTACCAATGGCACAGTTAGAATTTCTAATTTCTATTACTTAAAATGAATTAATTTAATTATGAAATTTATTGATATATTTTATATTTAACATAGATCCTGCTTCATATTGGATGATAGGTTGAAAGAACTGAATAAATATTTTGGTTTTATCTGTAAATGTTTTCCTTCTTTTTCTTCAAGGAAGGGGATATTTCCTTTCTCCACTGTGTTAGCATCCTTAAGGACAACCTTCTTGTAGTAAAAGAATATCCTGATACTTAGGAACATGATTTTACGTGTCAGGACCTCAGCTTGGGTAAACAGGAAGCTATCAAGCTAGACCTGTATAAAATAGATGTATTCAGCTGAGAAGCTGATTCTGGAAAATCCAATGATGTTTTTTATTTTTTTTTTTATTTTTAGAATGAAATAAAGCCTTTTAATTTTTGTAACTATCTTTTGGTTTTGTCTTTTCAATTTGAAAATAATTTTGTCTAATAATATGAGGCTTTCTCAAAATATGTGGTCAGAGAATGAGAATAACTTGGTAGTGGAAGGAAGTGAAAGACCAGAAATCCTTCCCAGGAGTCTTACTGAATTTATCTTTCATTTCACTGTGTTTCTGAGGATTTGGGATAGAAAATATTGTGCAAGTTTTATTTGACACTGATCTTTCCTGCATTAGCTAACTGCACTTCAGTAGAATTTTGTCCACTTCAGTGCCACAGATCTCAAGTAATTTCATTTCACTTTCAGTGAGTGAGAATTATCCAAATTAATCTGGTTTTGGAATGAAAAGTCAGGGAACTTTCCATCAAAAAACATGCTCCATAAATACCTGATATGGCAGTTTCAAGCTTTTCAGCCCTGAAGCTTAATCCCAAAGTGATTTTAACTTTCCCTTTATAAATGTCATAGCTATGGACTCCTGTACTATAGGAAACTTCCTTTCTCTTGTTCCCTTCTGTAACAGTTCAAGAACTGCTGACCTCATCATTGCCAATGTAGGATGTTGGAATTTATGGTTTGGGAGTGGTTGACTGAAATTTCATGTGGTCAACAATTTTTTTTTAAATTTTTTTTTTAGCAATATAGTCTTCATCCTAGCCATCTGTAATAAAGGCATGTTGCTATCTAATGAGATTTCTGGTATTAAATGGTAGAGACATTGCAGTCTATTTTCAAAGAGAATTCTCTGCAGAAAGTGATGGCAGAGCTTCTAGAAGAATTAAGTTTATAGGAAGAATCTAAAACCTGCTTATTTGGCAAAAGAATTACAGCCCATGCAAGACAAGAAAAGTAGATTTACTCTTCAGAAACAGGTGATCAATATAAAAAATAGGGCAGAGAAAGTCTCTGAGAAGGTGCAATAATGAGCTACTTTTCCAAATATTTTCATGGTTGCAGGATTTACCGTTGGAAAACTTTTTTGGTACATCTTAACAAAATAACTGCTGACAATGTCAAAGTCAAGGATTATAAAAGATTTAATTGATAAGAAAGAACATATTACCTATGTTTATTTTCCATTGTGAAAGGTTTTCTTGAAACACAGTCATTCCTTCTTCTGTGCCTTCATGAACATGATAGAATTTTTCTGCTGGTAGACATGAAAATGTGGGGAAAATACAGAAAATATCAAGAGATGTCAAAGATTTTTCTGTAAACCATGTACTGATGAAAACTGATATATACCTCGGTACTGGCAAAAAGTATTTCTGAAAATTGTATTCATGCTTTTCCCTTTATCAGTATATTCTCAGAACCCAGTTTTGTGATGTTCTTCTGAAACTGTTTTGTACTCTTTCTTGCTTTGTTACATGACTTTGCCACTTTAAAGAATTACTCTGATTTTCCAGATCACTTAATATCTTTTTCTCTGAAAAACTCTTTATTTGAAACTTTCTAAGAAATCCTAAAAAGCACCAGACTTTTAAAACAATGAAAGAACATAAGACCTATTAATTGTCGTTTTGAGGAACAGTGAAAACTAAGCACTTTTTTTTTGTGTTCTTAAGATTGAATTTCTTAAGAATATAGGGAAATATATATGAAAAAAAAAGTGAAACAATATATCCTATAAGGCACTTTATGTATAATGTAGAAATTATGATGTCAGCCTCTATGGCTGTTATGATCCAATTACTAAAATTGCTAGAGAGATGCCTCTGCCTGAATTAAGGTGCAAACAAGACCATATGCCAAAGTTAATAGCATGGATTTCATGTAACAGTAAATGTGAAGGGGACAGAGAGAAAGAAATAGAAAAAGGCAGGAGGTGGTGGGGATGGAGAGAAAGTGACAGGAAGACTAATTAAGTAGAAAATATCACCACTCCGTGAATCCTGATGGCATCCTGTTGATTCACTTCTGTTCTTCTTGGTGGTGAGTCCCACAAAACACAGAGCTGAAAGGGTTAATAAGTATTCAGGCTAGCTGGGAACACCCGGGTGCCTCCTCAGGCCGGGAAGTTTTACAGGTCTCTTGCCATGGACTCTGGATTGGTTGCATCCCTGTGCATCACGTGCAGTCCTCTGGTGCAAGGCCTCAGGAATGAGTCTGGGGTGCTCTGGGGGTCTCTGATGGTTCTTGATCCCTCCTCAGCTACTCTCACGTGAATGTCCCAGGTGTGTGTGTGGCCTTCCCAAGATGGGGGGATTTTACAGCCAGTAAGAAAATCCAGTTTGTGCAAGGGAGGATGGGTGTTTGCCACACCCCCAAAAGCTCTCTTCCTCTCCCCTTGGTTTGAGGGGAATGTGTGCAAACCTGGCCTCAGCAAATGAGTCTGTGGGCTATGGCCTCCCCCACCCCAGATCCAGCCAGAGCTGGTTTTCAGGACAGCTGCTGGGTTTGGCTTTCCTTGTGCATACATTCTTCTCCCTCAGCCTTGTTTACTTTTCCCCAACCTGAGATAACTGGACAATAGAGTCACTGTTAGGTGGCATAACTCACAGTCCAGTTCCAGTCAGGAGGCATATTCAGGGAAGGGTGGACTTTAGTGGTCACAGCTCCTTTATAAAGTTTTGCCATGATGGACAGTAGTCCTTCTTAACAATGCTTAAACCAGTAATTTTCAGTCAAAAAGCAGTCAACAGCAGTGATGCAATATTACAGATATGTGCTGCTGTGGTTTTGGCTAAGATATACAAGTGCCAAAGGGGATAACATAGAAGAGTTGTTTGTACACACGCTTCTTAAAGTACTTTGTACACAGATGATCTCTAAAGGACTGCCACATTTCCATTTCATCTTGATACAAAGGATAAGTTTCCTTATCAGCTACAGAAAGCAGTACAATTCTACTAGGCAGTCACTAATCTTGGACTGGCCTTTGACTTTGATTTTATATCCTTAACACAAGCGCACATGCATTCCATGCTGGAATATAGACCAACAAATATGGTAATAATGCCATTGAGCATTTTTGTACACTTTGCTCAGAATATTTAAGCTAAGCTTGAAAAGACCATGCTGAACATGCATTTTCTTGGGTTGAGTATTATATGTGTGCATAACTTCAGAATACTTCAGTGTACTTTTAGAAATACAACTGTTTCTGTGTCTGCCTAGTGAGGTGAGCTGTTGATATTGAATATGATGAGTGTACAGAGGAATGAACTCCTGATTTTCAAGTAATAGAGTCAATACTTGAATTTTTTTTATTCTATTTCAGTGGGACCTGACTTTTTCCCAGGGTCTGTCTCCTGTTTGTTGTGTAATCCTTACTGAATCAACAATACCTTACTTTGTTCACATTTAAATTGCTTACTGTATTCTTACCTCTTTCACATGGGTGATACACATACAGTTAAATTTGGACTTCCTTTGGAGGAAACTGCTGCCTTCAAAGCAGCTTAGACTCACAGACTCACGGAGTATCTCAGGTTGGAAGGGACCCATAGGGATCATTGAGTCCAACTCCTTGCTTCATATAGGCCTACCTAAAAATAAACCCCAAGCAGGACTGAGGAGTCATCTGGTAGATTCTGTGTCTGGTTAAACATCATATTGACAGGTTTCTGTCAATTTGTGTCTAGTCATTTCTTGTGATGCAGTCTCACCTGAAGCACATCACCTCCTTGGGCCCATGACTGAATGCCTCCATTAAACATGATATCCGCATTAGTCAGACACTTAGGTCACCCTTGCTAACAGCTAAATGTCAGCAAAGAAAATTCCATGGGCCTAATGGAACTTGCATTTAGAACAGTAATATCTAAAAAACCCATCCGATTCCCAATGTTATGGATTTTCTCTGTCAGTAAAAAACCCCATCTTTTAATACTTAAACACTGTCATATTTAATCTTCCTTTAGCTAAATGGAAATGTATTGTGTTCTGTGAGTATGTATTAGCTGTGGTTAACAAATATTACTTATTATCTGTGTTTTAAAGCTAAGCCTAATGTTGTATAAGTATATGAAAGAGAATCACAGAGAAACAGTTCTTGTAAATCAGAGGAAATATGCATGGGTATCTCCAAAACTGGGGCACACCCATAAAATATGCAGTGTCTGAATTACATCAATTATATCAGTCAAAATTTGATTTGCTGAATGTTCAACATGTATTTCAGTAATATACCAGTTTAGAGAAAATACAGTAACCGATCATTTATTACACTCACAAAAACCACTTTTATTTGTGCCAGGAATAACTGCATATTTTCAGCAAGAAAAAAAAAGGAATGGTTTTCTGTGTAAATAATAGATAAAGAACAACAAAAAAAGCATAATCCAGCTATCTTCTCTGCAGGGAAAAATAAACCCATATAAGCCCAATTTGTGTAGAAAGACCCATTAGGCAGGAAGTTAGTAAGCCAGAGTCTGTCATATGGCTCTGAAGGGAATAAGTTAATGTTGGGAGGTTGATGCCTTAAATAAGAAATTGCGGAAGGAAGAATTTTCATCATTTCATTATTTCTCATTAGCAATTTACTCTAAAAACACTTTGGACAAAAATTTTACAATACTACTGTATAAGCTAGAAGAACACTGATTGTTATAATAAAGTTATTGCTGTCAAGAGGCTACCCTATGACTCCCAGCACTTCCACTCCAGAGTGTTCCACATTCCCAGGGGATGGTGTCATTGCAGGGGTGTGTCACTTTAATAAACACCAGGAAAAAGAATGAAGTCTTGAGTATCATCTGAATGAAGGATGAATTCTCAGTTTGGTTATGCACAAGATTTGTAAGCTTCAGAAGACCGTAGCCTTACACTTTCTGGGTACAGGTATGGTAATTTACCATTTCTGTTCCATTAAGCACAGAGGTCCATGTTGCCTGAAAAGGCACAAATCTGTATTTTGAGTGCCTGAAGGGGTTAAGATGCATGTTCGTCCTGAATAGCAAAATGTGAAAGTAGTGGAATGCTCTGGGTATCTTGACACACTGTGTATGGAAAGTCTACCTTTCAAAACTTAAAAAAGTGAGTAAGGTTTGTTTGTCATATAATATCTAGCTGTAAACTTAGCACTGTGAAGTGCAGCACTAAATTGTGTCCCCAAGTGTCAAATGTACATGTGGCTTACAAGAACACACAGTTCCTAATCTTTTCCACTGAAGATATTGCCAGCTTTTCCACTTAGGTTAGTGCTGGCTGACTGAGACCATATATACCTGTACGCTCATTCACAAGATGCTTTTAACTAGTATATGTATGATAGTTATAATATGCCTGGTGTCTGTATTTTCTAATTATTCTTGTCTTTATCTCCTTTCAATCAGGAAATGGAACCTGAAAGAACTCTTAAATGAAGCAAGGTAAAGTGAGAATGGGATCAGGGATCATAAGTGAGAACAAAATCAGAGCTGGAAAAGCTGTATACAGCAAAAGCCCTTTATCTTGTAATTTAGGACAGGTTTCTCTAACCCTGCAGAAGTCAGATCCCCTTAGGTATTTTGAAAACCCCACTTTATCTGTCTCTTCAAGGCTGCTCTCAGAGATAGATATGATGTACTGCTGATTGTTTATGAAGACCTAAGGACTCCATAAGGAACCAGCCTGATAAAAGCTTTTGTGAAAATTATCCAGCTCAGATTTCCTGGAAATACAGTCACAACAGTACACAGAAGTGTAAAGCACTACTGGTGTGATGCAACTCTCATCAAAATTACACAGTGATGGATCACTCCATAGAAATACAGTGGCAATATTCTCAAGAGAGATTCAGTGATGCATATATTACAAATCAGTCCTGCAAGAATGACTGTGAATGTCAAACTTCTGCAGCATAAAGTTCAAAAAAATCACAAAATGGTCTTTGATATTTGTTGTGGATTGTGCAAATGTGTTTAATGGTTTTACTCACAGTTACTGTACATTGTGTTTCTTCAAAAGGAGTAGGCCAGGCTGTAGGGGGGAAGAGTGGGGATTATTTTGTTTTGCCTGCTGCAAACTGGATTACTGTGCTGCACACTGGATTTCACTGAGAGCTGCTGCCCATCCAGATAGTAACAGGGCTGCCTCGTGGGAGGGTCACTTCAGGCTGTGAGGTGGGTGGGCAGAGTGAAAAGGGAGGAGTAGAAGTCATCTCAGCAGGCTAAATGTCAGAAAGGGCAGGAGTCATCTCAGCAGGGGAGATTGCAGGGAACAGCAAAAAGCAGAGGGGTGGATGGCTGCTCTGGGGTTAGGACAACCCGTGGGTTACTGTAGGACTTGAAGGGTTGAACTTCTGTTCTTCACAGACTATCACAAGTGTAGTTCAAGCAAAAAAATCAGCAGCCATGCATGTCCTCTTTCCAAACTGGTGTTAAAGAGAACATAGACTTGAACTCTTGTGGTCAGTGTCATTGACAGGGAAGGGAGCTTTTGCCCTCCCTTTGTGCTTTGTCTGGCTCTAGCTTCTGGTTTGAAAGGAGCCTGTACTCCTGTGTGTAGGATTAGTATGTTCCATTCAGCCTTACAATTAGAACTGGAGTCTTTTTTACACCATCTTCCCAAAATGAGCTCCTTTGTGGATACATTTTTAGAGCTTCTACATGCTTACATTGTTGGTACTTTTACAACATGGAAAACTAGTAATTGATAGTAATGACACTTGTCTTTTCCCTGCTTCATTTTTACGGGTAGTTTTTGTCAAAAAAGTTTCAAAATATAAGCATATTCTGACTTCCACATGGGTATCTTTTATATTGTATTGCTGACCTCAAACTTAGGAAATGTATTTCTGCCTTTTGACTCTTTCTGTTGTATCTAGGAAGGGGAACAGAGAAAACAAACAAACAGAAAAGATTTTGTTCTACCTTTGACACTTTCCCTGAGCTGTTTCTCTCTTAGTTCCACCTCAAAATTCTGGAAATCTGGAAGGTGGCAGGAACCAATCCAACATTACTGCCAAGCAATACAGGGGTGTAAGTCTGTGCTCACTACATAGGATCCTGAACATGTTTTTCTGTAGGCAAAAAGCAAAGCAAAGCAATTTGACATAAGGATAACTCAGTGGAGAAAAGAAACAGGAAAAGTCAAAAGGAAACAGCAGGGACCAGAATCAAATCATTGGGGCAGAGAGATTAGAGCTAAAAGTAGATTAAAACCAAGAACACAAAAGGAAAATGTGAGTATATTTTTAGGGGGAAAATTGTAATAATTTTAGTGTATATATTCATTTGTAGTCATGTTTTGTAGGATGATAAAAAATGCAAATCAAAGTTGCAGCAAATAAACAGGAATAATGACAGAAGGTAGGAATATTTGAAAAAGTCAAAACCTCAGTGACATCCAAGACTGTACCAGGTGATTTCCCATATTGCATATATTTTTTGTCTGGAATGACCAGCATTCAAGGCAATCTCAGATTTTCAGGTACCTGTGATATTTTTTTTCCTTTGAGGCCATTTGAGAGTCTTTCATTTCTCTGTCTTCCCAGTCTAGGAAGCTTCTGAAATAAACATCTAATGTCTAGATGGAAAGACAGATGTGCAAACACTTCACAAATCAGTATCAACCATATTTTCAAAAGAGATATGATCTAACTATTCACAGATAGATGGACATCACACTATTTCTTTGTACAGGCAATACATCAAGATTTCTCTCTGAAACTTCTAGCAATGGTGGTACAGTCTTTAAATGTATCTCATTTTTATGTTGGCAGCAATCAGGTCCCACTTCAGGTAAGGACATTACAGCATAGAGCTGGTTCTTAGTAAGTATTTTGTTTGTCCACACTTGGACCTATTGTATACAGCTACATATGACTCAGCCTCAGTGTTCAGAAAGCTGGAAACTTTTTGTAAGTGACAGATCAGCTCTCTGCTAGAGGAAGTTTGTCAGCAAATGGTCCTTTGTTATGAGGACATTTTGCAGAGACAATTTTGTTACACAATAATAAATGCATCATACTGAAAGGGTATTATCCTGCTTTTCCTGTCTTGCTAAATGCAAGAATGCTTTTCTTCATCTTGCTCTGTGAGAGGTGTTTTTGATTGAAATTTGCATGTAAAACAAATATTGTTCTGCCTCTGGTTTCACCAGGGTGAAATTCCATTTGCTACATGAAGAAATACCCCTGTACAGATGCAACTATTCTTTTATCAGCCATAGTATAAATTGAAATTAGTTCTGTTTGGTGCACATAAATTGAGACTAATGCTTACATAGGCAATTGTTCCTAAAACCTCCACAAACATATCTCCTAGTGAAAGAAGTTTCAAGGAAAAAGATATCAGCAAGCCAAAGTGAACTAATCCCAGAAGGTCTTTGCAAAGAACTTCTTGTTGCTAATTTTTAGTGAATCAATCAGTATTTTGACTTTATCTTTTAATGATGTTATGTACAAAGCAAGGTGAGGAATGGGAACAGTTCCTTTAATAAAAGAAAAATGAAAGTAGAGATTAATGTCAGTGACAGCTGGCTTCAAGCTATGAACTGTGGTGGTCACAATCCATGAGAAACTTGTTAAAAATAAGTCAAAACCCAACAGATTCCCATCCCAGTGTAGAAAATGGACTCCTAAATAACTGAGTTTAACACATCTGAAAGCTCCACTAATGTTGTTTCTTCCAGAGGAATGATATGAACTGTGGTGGTCACAATCCATGAGAAACTTGTTAAAAATAAGTCAAAACCCAACAGATTCCCATCCCAGTGTAGAAAATGGACTCCTTAAATAACTGAGTTTAACACAACTGAAAGCTCCAGTAATGTTGTTTCTTCCAGAGGAATGCAACTGAACAAGCCACACAATGGTGAAGATTAAGATTTTGTTGCCTGAGATGAGAGCAGGCTGTTGTAGCACTGACTGTGTCCTTGCTCATCACAAGGTGTGATCAAGCAACTGTAAGCTATAGAAATTTCCTTTACTGTTTGCTGTGGCAGAAATAGTCTGTTTCCATAAAGGTTAAAAAGATGCCCAGGTTTCTCTGTCTGGATCATCATAGACAGAATCAGTTCTTACAAACTACACATCTTGGAAAGAGCTATATGGGAAGGAAGTGTGAGTCTTGTTAACAAGAAAAATTTTGTAATTTTTCAGACTACAAGAGGTAGAACGATCACAAGGGGCAGAAAAACACTATAGGAGTAAAGATTATAGAAAGTGAATTGATGAAACCTACTGAAAATTGAAACCCTGGACAAAAAACCTCAGAAAATGTCAAGTCTGGCAAGCCCTTGTTTAGAAGATGACAGGATCACAGGTGGTTTGACAATTCTACACATGAAGGCAAGGTAAATTTTATTAGGCTGGGAAAAAAGGAAAAAAGGAAACAGAGCCAGCTGGGGTTACTGAAAGCCAGAAATATACATGTGATTCCATCTGACTAGTCCATGGTTGGAACACCTAAACTGAGTAGATACATGATCCTTCATTGTTTAAATTTAGAAGAATCCCAAGATTTTACTGCTTAGACCATAAAGCCATCTATCCACATCTAAAAAATAGCTCAAGAAAGAACTGAACCAGATTTTCTAGTATGTGCAATGGATTCCCTGGAAAGGTTAGGTTTTCATCACAGCATACAGAATCCATATTTAGGTCCAAAGGATCAGTATCAATTGTTTCTTTTAAATATTTTTTCCCCTCATGTGCCCCGTGAGAGTATTAGGGCTGACCTGAACATGTTCTTAAAAAAATTTAGTTTATAAAAAATCCTATTTTGAAAGAAAGGAACTTTGCTTGTGACATAGAAATGAAGCAACAGTGAAAAGAATAAAATAAATAAAACCAGGAAAAATGAAAATTATTAAGGCCACTCTGAGTAAACATCAGGCAATCTGTTTATAAAGAGAAAGAAACAAGATATTACCACCATAAAGTAAAATAAATTGCCCAAGCAAAATAAATTCACTCCTTGGATGAATGAAAAAAGAGAAGCAATTTGATAACTATAAATTGAAATGGTCTGTTCTTGAAGAAAGTGTAACTTCAGGGAATACTTATATTAATTTCCCAAGCATTGTGATTTTGAGAATATAAGAATTGCTAAGGGGTTCAAAGATTTTCTTCAAAAAAAGTGCCAGGGGAAAATCCAGCTGTGATCTCTGCTACAGGCATGGGAATAACCCACAATGGTTAAAATAATACCAGGTGCAAGGGCAATCATTACTAATGAAATGAGAGCTGCCATCAAAGACACGAAGGTGAAACAGAAGTGATAAACAGGAAGGTGTGTTAATTGAGGCAACAATCAGAATGACATTGGCAAATGCCCAGTTGGAAGAGTCTTCAGGTATAATGCTGAATACAAGCCAAAGCTATGTGTAAAGAGAATTTTTTCAGAATATAAGTAATTCGCACTTAGAAAGGCTTCATGGTTATCAGCAACAGTAACAGTACTCTGTGTGCAAGAATTTGACTGAGGGGTTGTTTGAAGATGCCATAACAAGAGAAATACTTTTTAAAAAGAGACTTCACAAGAAAAAGAAAAACAACCAAATTTTTGTATTCTTTTCAGTGATAGAGTGTAATATTAAAGGACATACATGTCTTACCTGATTGTGAGTGATAAAATATGTGTAGTTCAGACACCAGAGTTATTGAAGAACATTAAATATAGAAATACTACCAGTTGCAGTAGTAAACTTGTCCAAAATCCTTTGGAAAAGGACTGTAACAGGAATACATTTATCACTGTGTACTTTGAGGCAAGCACAAAGATATGCATTCAGAGGCTGCTAAACTGTGGGGAGATGCTTCAATTTCTGTGTGTTTCATGGATAAGGCTATTATGATGAGTCAGTAAATTGTTAAAATCCCTTTTTCACAATAAGAACAACTCTGCAAATCAGTATATCAAATGAAACTAATCTTCTTGCGGTGATCCCAGCTGGGGCCTGCCTGCTCAGGGTGACTCTGCTGAAGATGTCTTGGGGGTCTTGGTGGGCAGTGACCTGAGCCAGCAGTGACCTCCAGCAGCAGTGGTGGCCAAGAGCATCTTCTGTGCTGTATTAGCAGGAGCACAGCCAGCTCACTGAAGGAAGGTCAATCTCTCTCTCTACTTAGCACTTGCTACTTCCATCCTTGCAGTTTTTCAAGACCTAACTGGATAAAGCCCTGAACAACCTGGCTTGATCTCAGAGCTGACCCAGCTTTTAAGCAAGAGGTTGAACTAGAAACCCCCTGAAGTCCCTCTCACCCTTAGTTATCCTATTATCCTAAAATCTAACCAAGAGAAAAGATATAATTTGTTTAATATATTGACAGACAAAAGGAAAGTATACAGATGCAAAAGGGTCATTCTCTTTCCATGTAATTTACTTTGTAGAAGAAAGACAACATGTGTCCTATATGTATAGACAACAGAAAACTAACCCCAAGAACCTCTGACTTTAGGAAAGATTTTAAAGGCTGGTAATAACTTAGGCAAAAGGTTAGCATTTGTATCTTCTTATTTAAGTGAAACCAATCACAAGTCCATGATCATCACTTAGGTTAGGCTGCGGCCTAAAACCCACAAGGAAAAAGTCACATTTCTACTGAATTCTTCCATGCCTTGCACCCTTTCAAAAGTAGTGGAAGACATTGCTCAGATAATCTCAGCAAATAAGTGTTCACTGACCAAGTATTCCATCTGGCTATATTTATAATTTCAGATATCATACTGAAAACTGTACAAAACTTATCAAAAAGTGTAAATTTCCACAAATCTGTATGTCTTACTGTGGAATGAGAGTGTCAGCTGGGGATTGTGTAATAAACCAAAAGACATACCTCTTCTTCAGACCTTAAAACAAAATATGTCTTTTCAATAGAGGAACCTAGACAGATAAATAAATAAATGCCAAGTCCTGTGAGGACCGTTATCCTATAATGGGTTTCCAATGTTCTTGGGTTTTCAATCCCATATACTGTGACTTCTGTGGGGATCCTTAATAAAGATTGCTGTAGGATGAGGAATTATTGATCCACACAGCGGCTGACCTGAGTAGCTTCAGGTTTGTGCTTTACTCCAAACAGTACTTGGCCTTCAGGGCTGTGCTAAATGGCACAAATTTCTTGACGTGGGATCACTAGTAATGATGCGACCAGCATGCCCTTGTCTTTATCTCAGAGCGAAACAGGATGTTTTCATATAAGCATCCTTTTGCTCAACAGCAGAAATGATGAATAGATTCGTTTACTTGTAGGAAAACTCAATAAAGGCTTTAATGCTGGTGAACTTCACCATGGGCAGGTTATGTTCTGTATGCAATGCCCTGAGCAGAGTTCTGTCAGATGCTGTGTCATCACAGCATTTCCAGAATCAGAATGGGCATAATATTTTGTAATTTTGTATATATTTTCTGGGATGTTAACAAAATAGTTATCTTCCTTGGAAATCTGTGTGACTTTCTTATTTGGATTCAAAAATAACCATCACCTCCTGGAATAAAACAATGTACAAAAGAAAAAGTTGTTATCAGACAACTACTGCCCAGTTAATTGTCAGCAAGACCAAAAAGCTTTAAAACACCTGATTTACAGCTTCTTTAGTCTTGTAAGTATGGCCAGACTCCAGGCATCTTATGTGCCCTTTCTTGAGTATGCAAGCAGAGGTGAGCCCACTACCAGTACTGAGAAGCTTTTTGTAACTGTCTACATCATTGCCAATATCTTTAATACTTGACAAGAGAAAAGGAAAACAAGAGGCTTCAGTTTGAACGTAGTCTAATAGAGAAGGATTCAGGGATTGTCTCTTCATCACTTGCAGTTTATAATGGCACTAACTTAATCTGTTCCATTTCAGCAGCTCAGCTAGATGGTTAGATGGATCTGGGAGTGCTCAGATTTTAACTTCACTGCCACTTACAATGTTGACTAGCATGGATGATAACCTTTAGCTGGCATAGGGCTGTATAACAGGCAGAATGCATGTGGAAAGCAGTCCTGAGCTCTCTGCACACTCTCAAATCCCCAAATAGTACAAGGATTAAAATTAGAGATTATGCAACTCACAGATTTATAGCACCAAATAAAGGCAATGGCATATTGAGCTTGAAGAAAGAAATTAGAAAAAAAAGGGAATCCAGTGAAGTCAGATAATTTCTGTAAGAGTGACCAATATTGTGCAGCTCTGATGGTGTTCTGAGATGCAGGATGTAGGACCTCCAGGGCCCAGTTGAGCTATTAAAATCATGTAGGAAACTAAAGAGTTACAAAAAGAAAGTTTCACTTGGGAGCAAGCAATAAACCTAGCCAGACACAGTGTTTTTGGCTTGCAATGTGAGAAAACACAACATTTTATCACAAGAATTTATGAATGTGTGAAGCAGGAAGCCCGGATACACTTAGCAGACACAAGTATTTCCCCAACACCAACTTTCTTTCTGGCCCCATTGTTTCCTGGTTTGATTATGCCCTGCAGCATAAGAGCAGTTCCCCTTAAAAGTGATTTTACTTGTGGTGACTCCATATAAACATTCTTTTAATATTGTTATACTGTTAAACACCATGTGGCAATTACATAGGTAATTGACACAGTTTGTAAACAAATGCTATCTTATGTTCCATTCTATGCAATTACACATGCTGAGGTAAAATCAGAAAATATTATTAACCCTTATTTTATATACTTTCTAATCTTTCAGGATCTTTAATAAGTAGGTTTCCATGACTCTTATTATTTTTATCATGTTCATTTCCTTACAAATCCACTGTATAATTATTCAATAATTTGTTTGAAGTGACTAGGTCAGACTTGTTAAGTTACGGCATTGTTTAAGACATTGTTGTAATAATCTATTGCTTGGATCAGTTTTCCATGGCAGTATTCTCATATTTTTTGTTTACCAATTAGTTGCTTAAAAAGTCTCCAAGAGGTCACACAAAGACTAGGATCTGTTTCTAGTGAGGTTAACTTCCCAAGAAACAGTGTCTTTGACAATTTTCAGCATTCTGGATGAGTTTTTTATATTGTGGAATATATATATATATATATATTATATATATATATAATTTTTTTTGGTTATATGGTTTTGCCCTTTTCTTCTTCCTTGCATGATTAAAAGTAATTTTGTGGTTGTATATAAAAAGACTGTTTAAGACCCCTAAATCTGTGGATTGTATTCTAGTATATCTTAATTTTAAAAGTTGACCAGTTTCTTACCTTGGAAGTTCATGATCTCTTACCCTGTGTCTATTTAATTTCATAATTGCCTGTTTAGTGGGTTGTTTGAAATGTTTTCCAAAGTAAAAATAAATTAGTTGGATATCCTATATTGACTGTTTAACTGAAATATTACAACCATTATTACCCATTAAAACCCATATGATTTTAACAAGGTGATTTACAATTTTCACTCCAATTACATTTTCAGGCTTCCTGTTCAGATTCATTCTGTTAATTTTTGGTGGTACATTAGAGGTTGTCAAAGATTTAATCCTTCAAATTTGTCTCTAATTTTTGTAAAAAAAGCAGCTCAGCTATTTAACTGTAAAATACTTCTAGCATTGTCAGAGGAAAATGGCATGTTATGCCATGGACTCCCTATGCTGTAATATTCATTAATCATCCAAAATCATAGAATGGATTGTGTTGGAAAAGATCTTGGAAGATCATCTACTTCTAATCTCCCAGCAGTGGGCAGGAACATCTTCAACTTGGTCAGGCCATTCATAGCCCTGTCCAACCTGACTTTGAATATTTCCAAGATGGTTCATGTACAGCTTTTCTAGCCAACCTGTTCCAGTGTTTCACAACCCTCAATGTAAAGAAAAACTATATTTCTAGTCTGAATATACCCTCTTTCAGTTTAAAACCACTACCCATTGTCCAATTGCTACAGGACCTAGTAAAAATCTGTTCACAACATTCTTATAAGCCCCCTTTAAGTATTGAAACACTGCAATAAGGACTCCCTGGAGTCTTCTCCAGGGTGAAACATCCCACCTCTTTCAGTCTGTCTGCACAGAAGTGCTCCAGCCCTCTGTTCATCTTTGTGTCCTTCCTCTGGACTCTCTCCAACAGGTCCACATCTTTCTTGTGCCCAGGATCCCAGAGGGGGATGCAGCATTACAAGTGGGGTCTCGTGAAAGTGGAATAGAGGGCAAGAATCATCTCCCTCGACCTACTGACCACACCACTTTTGATGAACCCCAGGATATGATTGGCCTTCTGGGATACAAGAGCACATTGCTGGGTCATATCCAGATTTTCATCCACCTTAACACCTTCTCCTCAGGGCTGCTGTCAATCAGTTCTCTGCCCAAACTGTGTTTGTACTTGGAATCACTGTGACCCAGGTGCAAATTCTTGCACTTAACCTTATTGAATCTCATGAGACTCTCATGGGCCCACTTCTTAAGCTTGTCCAGATCCTTCTGTCTGGCATCCTGTTTTTCAGGCATGTCAATCAAACTACTCATTTTGGTGTCATCTGAAAACCTGCTAAGGTACATTTGATTCTACTGTCTGTGTCATTGATAAAGATATTGAAGAGTATTGGTCCCAGTACAGGTCCTGAGAGGCACCACTTATAACTGGTCTCCATCCAGAGATCAAGCCATTGATCACTACTCTCTTGATGCGGTCATGCAGTTTAATTGGATGTTTCTCAACTGCCTCTTTGTGTGTTTCTGTTTTAAGTGGGTCCTTAGCTTTATGTGAAAAGATTAGCCTCCATCCTGGGTATCACTTTCAACAGAGACAATCATGATAAAAAATCATTAGCTCCTTCATGCTTCCTCTGGACTCTCTTTTTTTTTTCCTTTCTTTTTTTTTTTTTTTTTTTTTTTTTTTCTTTTTTCTGTTCATTTCAGATTAAAATCTTTTTCACAAGCTTTTTTTGTGGTTACCAAATTCATTATATATTTCTAACTCTAGTACTTCTCCAAAAGAATTATGGATTGCCCTTACTTGATGTTGACATTGCTGCCGCCCCTGGGCTAGAGTGAATCATCTCCTGGGAAGACTACAACCAAAACTTATTACAAAAAGTACTTAGTACTTAGTTTAACTTTAAAAAAATCATTGACTGATTCCGAAGGAAAAGAGCTCTTCTGACTGGAAAGAAGATGTCCAAGCCTGGGCACCTAATCTTCTGTATGCTGAAAATTGTGGGTCATGTAAACACACAGTGTGCTTCTCAGACCTTAAGCAAGCACACAAGAGTGTGCATGTTTCCTTGCAGAGTCTTCATCAAGATGATACCTAAAAATAATTGGACAACTTTGGGTTGTTAATAACATGGGGTGAACAAACAGATGGGGATATACCAAGACAAAGATATTTCTGGTGGATTTCCAGCTGAATTGTGTAACATGCTCCTTTGGGCCAAGCAAAGATAAAAATAAATTTAGAGCTTTCAATTCTGCTATTCTGTCACTATTGGCTTGCATGACTTCTTGTGCTGCCTTTCAAATTTCCTGTAATGTTGTTGCCTGTCATAATTAACACTGCTTTCTTTACAATTTAATATGGTACTTCTGCTTCTCCTTGAGGAAAAGATCTTCAGTTTCCATAAACTGTCACATTGACAGACTGGTGCTGTGGATCTGAATATTCAAACACTTTAGCCCTTCCAAACCTTACAGGTTTTTGCCATTGTGCTGGTTTTGGCTGGAATAGAGTTTTTTGGGTTTTTTTTGTTTTTATTTTTTTTCATAGAATCTGGCATGGGGTTGTGTTTTGGACTTGTGTTGAAAATAGAGTTGCTTTTGCCATCATTAAGTAGTGCTTGCACAGCACCAAGGCCTTCCCTGCTTCTTACCTCAGCCCACCAGTGGGGAGGATGTGAGTAACAAGAGTTTGGGAGGGGATGCAGCTGGAACAGCTGATCCCAGCTGAGCCAAGGAATATGCCACAACATATGGTGTCATGTTCAGCATATAGAGCTGGGGCGAGAAGGAGGAAGAAGGCGGGGGGGAGGAGATATTCACAGTGATGGTGCTTGTCTTTCCAAGTCACTGTTATGCATGATGGAGCCCTGCTCTCCTGGGGATGGCTGAACACCTGCCTGTAAGAGGGAAGAGGCAAATGAATTCCTTGTTTTGCTTTGCTTGTGTATGCAGATTTTGTTTGCTTTACTTAAACTGTCTGTATCTCAACTCATGATTTTTTTCAATTTTATGATTCTGATTCTATTCCCCATCCCACTGGGGAGGAGGGGGAGGGTAGGTTTGAGCAAATGTCTGTGTAGAACTTCATTGCCTGCTGGGTTTAAACCATGACAGATATACACCATCAAATTCTCCATGTTTTTAAAGTCCTGAAAGTGATCTTGTGTAGTGTGAAGAGAGATACCTTTAAACTACACCAATGGATGTCTCCTCAAAATACAGAGTTTTCAGCAGATCAGATATCTGACCTGAACACCATGATGCCTACATGGTGTTAGCAAAACCCTGTTTGATACTGGCTAAAGCAGAGACTGAAGCCTCAAGGAAGGCAAAGCCAGCAGGTGTAATCTGTGACTGCATACTTCATCAGTTCTTGCCAGCAGAAGCCAAACAGGATGCTAATTTTTCCAGAAATTGAAATGTTGAATCTTATCATCTGTACAGAATTAAAATGGAAATTATTTGAAATAAATAAAGAAGAGGAAAATTGTTAAGATATTGGAAAGAGACAAAATAGATTCTAATTTATTCAGATTACAGAACTTTCGAAGTACAGAAATATGCTTTAACTCAAAGGAAACAGATGAACTGTTAGCTAAAAATGGCAAAAAACTGCCTTGACTTTCTTGTTGAAAGGGCGGTTATTTTCTACAGTTTCTGCAATGAGCTAAAATGAGCAATTTATTTTGTATTTATTTGCCTTCAGACATGTTTCTATTTATGGCCACATGGTATGCTCAATGGAGTCTTAAAATAGTGAGGCTGGGTTCACAGGATGACTCAATGGATCAGCATGCAGAAGAGGGCGGATGCAGCCTCCCTGTTGGGGGCAGGATGGCAGCAAGTGCGCCTTGCTACTCCCCTATGGGTGTCCACAGGCTTTCATGAAAGCAGCTGGTTCAGTCCCAGTATGACATTTTTTAAATAACCACAGCTAGCATTAGACATCCCTGTTGGTCTTACCAATTTAAAAGCCAAAGGCTAAGCAAACTGCTCTCAAATTTTGTGACCACTGGGGTCAACTCAAACTACACTGATGGTTAAGGGGAAACGTGTCCGTTACAGCCACCGGCAGCACACGCACCTTGTGGACTGAGTACTGCATTCCCTATCCAATAATACTGTATAGGCTGCAGGCTCTGTGAGGGGAGCCAGGACTGCCCCAGCCAGACACAGCCAGTTCCAGCCGGACACGGCCGGTTCCAGACAGACACAGCTGGTTCCAGCCAGACATAGCCGGTTCCAGCCAGACATAGTTGGTTCTAGCTGGACACATCCGGTTCCAGCTGGACACAGCCAGTTCCAGCTGGATCCAACTGCCCACTGCAGAGTGTGGCTGGGCCACAGCTGGGGCAGGGGCACTGCGGGAGGACAAAGTCAAGAAAGGGCAAAACACCACACAGAAGATTCTGAGGAAAAAGTAGATAAGAGAAACAACCCCATGAGCACCAAGGTGAGAACAGAGGGAGAGGGTGATGCTACTCCAAGCCCTGGAACAGAGATCCCCCCTCATCCTGTAGAGAGGACCATGATGGAGCAGTTATTCATGTCAGAGTTGTGTTGGTTTTGTCTGAGGTAGGGTTCCCAGTGGCTGGTATGGGGCTGTGTTTTGGATTTGTGCTGAACATGGGGTGGATAATGGAGATGTTTTTGTTATGGGAGGTTGGGAGGAAACACAGCCAGGACAGGTGACCCAAATGGATCAGAGGGATATTCCAGATTGTACAACATCGTGCTCAGTAGATAAAGTAGAGGGGAAAAGGACAAAAGTGTGGGACATTTGGAATGATGGCATTTGTCTTCCCAAGTAGCTGTGATGCGGCCCTGCTCTCCTGGAGATGGATGAACACCTGCCTGCTCATGGGAAGCAGTGAATTAATTGTTTTGCTTTGCTTGCATGCCTAGCTTTTTCTTTCCCTATTAAACTGTCTTTATCTCATCCCATGATTTTTCTAGATATTGCTTTTCTGATTCTCTACCCAGTATTGAAGGGGAGGGATCAGGAGGAGTGAGTCTGGCTGCATGGTACTTGGTTTTAGGATGAGGTGAAACCTCAACAATAGACCACAAAGGACCCTCTCACTGGCCCAGGTGGATATTTTCCAAAGAAACTGCAGCCCATGGAGAGCCTGTGGTGGAGTAGGTTTATACTGTAAACATTGCACCACTGAGTCTGAGGAGCAGTTAGAGGAGTAGGAAATGAAGGGCTGAAGCTGGTCCTGTGAAGAAGGGATGGATGGAGAGAAGGGATTCTATCTTTTTTTTTTATCACTACCTTCACTTTTTTAATTGACAAGAAATTAAATTAGTTTTTCTTCAAGTTTATTCTGCTTTGCCCATGATGGCTGAAGGTAGCTTATTTCATAACCTTTATCTCAACATATCTTTTTCATCTTATTTGACCACTCATCTTTTTGAGGAGAGGGAGTGAGAGAGCAGCTGAGTAGTGGCCTGCCAGGTAGCCAAGTTCAACCCATCACGCACAGCTCACATGAACACTAAATGAAATAATTTCTATTTTAAATAAATAACTTAATCTTTAATTCAAGCATTTTTCAGTTCTTCAAAGTCGACATTCTTGACTGAGATTTAGCATTGAAGTAGAATTCTTGATTTAGCATCCTTGCCTGTGAAGAGGCTTTTTCTAGTCTGGCAGCTTTGGATGTCATGCAGGTGCCTTTGCAAGCCAGTATATGCCATCTCTTTTCAGGAACTATGTCCGAGACATTGTCTGGTCTATTTGAGGTCAGCCATTTTATCCTGATGAACAGGATAACTCTGTTTAAATGCCAACAAGACTTTTATCTGAATTTACTTAACTCAGTCCTCTTCTGTGGTAAGGAAGTCTGCCAGGAGCTTACAGTTACTTTATAAAATCCAACAGACTTCTTAGTGCTTCTAAGCACAGATTTTGAGTGCAGTTGAGTTAGAAGGTGGGCTATTTTAAACAACAGTTTATTATGAACACACTTTCTGATAAGTGTGGAGAGTGAAAATTCTCTGAGTACTCTCCTCTTCCATGTATTTCTCCATCAATTCTCTGCGCCAGCTGGCCAAGCCAGGTGGCTTTGTTTTGGAAAATGTGGCATCAGCTGATTAAAAATATAGTGGCCAACTTGTGAAAGTACCTTCACAAGACAAATACTCATCTACTTCATCTGTGAATCAACACTCCAAAATATCTACAGTGAAGGTATGCATGTCTGAACAAATGAATTAAATTGATTACATTCAGTCAAATACCAACTTCTAACTAAATCTCACTTAAAACAAATCTATTTTTTATGCCTGTGTTTCTATGAAATGCTTCTTCATATCCAAAACAAGACAGGTTGCTGCTGGGCTAACACTGTATCTGCTGCCAGGAGTCTGTGAGATCCCTTAGAAAGTGGAAGAAATTACTACAGTTTTATTAAAAACAAGAAGACAAACAAACCACAGCATTGCAGTGGGAAGATATTGTAGTGCTCACATCATTGTTTTTCTGCGCTCTGCTGTCCCCAAGGAAAGCACGTATGGAACGGACGTCATTGGTGCAGATGCTCAGCAGCTACTTCCGGACATAATTACGAATAGACTGCTCTGCAATACTTTTTTTAATGAATTACCAGGTGTATTTTTGATACAGGACTATTTTTTTATATAATCTTCTATTTTGTAAGACTGTTCTCTTACAATTTTGTTTTATTTTGGAAAAGCTGTCCAAATTGCTTTTCTTTACCCTGTTTTTGCTAAGTTTTTATAACTTCTGTGTGTTTGATATCATTATTTTGTGATTATTTGACATTATACCATGTGATATGATTAATTTATTCAATTGCTTCTATTTTTTTCGCACCATTACACATGCTTTTCTTATTCCAAATTTACATATTTGCTAATATTGACATTTCTCCTCTCTCCATCTCATTTTTAAAATTTATTGGGGAAGGTATTTTTTTTATTTACTGACTTTGAGACTAATATTAAATTACTGATTAATCCTGACTTTGTTATGTATTCAAAAATAATTCTGTACTTACCCAAACAAATATGTAAAGAATTCTTTACAGCATAACAAACAGTTTCCTGCTGGAAGAATAATAAAAAATAAGTAGCTCCCTTACTGCCAGTGAAATGGTGAGGGTTGAAGAGTAGGGCATTTTATTGACAGTCAACTAAACCAGAACTGCTTTAGTTCTGGTTTTCTTGTGATATGTATTTTAGTGGCAAAGTCTCTTACAATACAACTTGGCTGGACTTGTTTACAGTTATGTCTTCCAGGTTATGATTGGTCACATATTTCATTCACCTCTTCTAGCCACTCATTAAACTGGTTCTGGTGTTTGGGTTTAAAGAGAGCAAGGTAGAACATTTTTCCTGAACAATTACATCCATATTTTAGTAAGCTTATTTTGTTCTATCTCTGTGTTTGTAATTTTATCATTAGTTACATCTATATGAAGTTCACCTGTGCTATATTTAACATATTTATCTGTATGAAGACAACTACTTCCTTGAATAAACTGACCAGACATTTTGAATGTGACAGCAGATTAAAAATTATTGTGAACAGTGTTTTCACTAACTGAGGACTTGAAGTTATGCTGTTAGAAATTACTGACACTTAAAAAGAAATATGCAGTCATGTCCCACTGGACTTGTTTCCATAGTGATGAGAAGGTTATGGTGTTAGCAACTCTGTGGATATTTTAGATTAGGGGTTTCATCAAATTCCTAAAAACACCTTTTGGACCTAAGTTTTTGTATTTTGCTGGGGTTCTAACTATGTATAGCAGCACAATCTATGATCATTTTTCTTTGAAGACTATGATACAGGAGAGGGATTTATCTTAATAATCACAGGCATCTAAAATTTTAATTAATTTAAAATCTGTTGTCCAGGTCTAAGGCAATAATATTAAACTCCTTTTATATTCCATAGAAAAGAACCCCCACTTCTAGAGAAGTTCACCTTCTCATCGAGTAAACATGTAAAGTTGCATAGTATTATTTTTATTCAAGATATAGGGCTTGTTTTCAGTGCTAAGTTACTCTGGGCTGTTGCTTTTATTGCCTCTTATCTGACATATGGGGACACATAGGATTCTGTAGCTTGAAGTAAGTGATAGATTGCAGTGGAGTCAAGTGTGTGATTTGGTGTGGCTTGAGCATTGTTTTGATGTGTGATTACTCCTGTTTAACCTAAGCTGTCTCAAGAAAAGTTGACCTGTCCTTAGATAACTTGTCTTCACACATTGTGAACAAAAAAAATCCCAGGAACATAACTAACTCTGACCATTAATTTTCTTTCATTGGAAGACTGACCTTGATCTGTACCTCAGATCTGCTTATGCACTTTTTGTGAGTGGTCAGGCACTCACAAAAATATTTCAGCAGCCTAAGTGTAGAAGAGAAAACAGTGAGTAATGATTTGGGAGTCATGAAAAGACGCTAAATTGCTGTCTGATGATCTGCACATGGACATGATCAGCTACTTGACTGAGCCCCACTGGCATATAGCAGTGAGCCATAGTCTGAGCTGTTCCCAATTTCAGACCAGTGCCTAATTCCACATCTCATGCTCCCTGTCCATGAGAGGGATTTGTTCAAAGCCCCGTGCATATCAACACACTGCAATGGGATGAGAGTTTGAGACTGAGAATATTGTGGGCTTTGAGTGAAAGAGAACAGGTGTTACTACTTTGAATAAAATCATTTAGTGTCACTAAACCTGTGAGATTTGGTTGGGGTTTTTTTCTTCTGTTTAGGAGCTCAGGCAAGAGCCTGTGCAGGAATGCCTTGAGCATTCACTGGGTGCTTTTACAGAGTTTCATTCAGTCCAAATCATAAGTAAGAGAGCTTGTATTCCCTGTGCTAGAATTCCCTACGGGTTTTCTGTATATTCTGTAAAAATGCTAACCTTTCATATCCAAGGATAACATTTCTGCAGTATTTTCCCACAGAATTCAATCAGTAAATAAGTTCCATCTTTCTGATTTGTTATGCTAAAACTGTTTGAGTTGTAAGCCATTAAAAGCTTGCTTAGCAACTCAGTTTCTTTAAGGAATCCCACAGTCTGATACTTACACTGCATAAGACTCTTACCATGTTTTGCTTGGGGTTTTTTAAGAGATGTGTAAGGTTCTCCTTACACCTATTCTTGAAGGTGCAGAAAGCTCCCTAATTAGAACTATCAAGTGCAGTGTGAAAGATCACAGCCCCACATTTAAACCCGAGTTGTTTCCCTAATTATTTCTGGTTATCTCCATATATGGGCAGTGGTTTTTCTGTGATATGAACACCAACACATGGAGTTAACCATGAACTGTCAATCTCCATTTGTAGACAATTAATCAAACACATGTTATGATGTTTCAGACTAATAACTTTTTTCAAATTATGCTATAGCTTCTTGTACCTTTCCCTCATAAGCATGTTTTTCTTAGCTGGTTTTGTACAAAGTTTCTAAAAAGTTTCTGAGGAGTCTACCAATGTTTCTTCCTTCCATAGTGACTTTGATGTTCAATTTTTAATCAGCTTAGTTTCCCACAAAGTTTTGCAGAGGTGTACTGCAAAAGCATGTATCACATTATTCAAACCACCCACTTGTGTCTGAATAAAGGGAATCTTTCTCTAATACATCAGTTTCAGAACATACAGAAACTGTTTGGACAAGATTTAAAAACTGGAGGCTGCCAAGGAAAGCTATGAGCATGACCACTCAATTAAAAAATGTCTCTTCTAGCAAAAGAATTTAAAATTTTGGCTTGGTTAGCTTACTAAGGCAATGGTACAGTATAAGTTTCCCTCAGACATTTCAGAATGACTGTACAAGGAGCAGAAATGTTATGGTGGAGGGCATTCCAGTATAACATGGAGAAATGGTACAAACATCAGACACAACTCCCAAAGTTACATGAATTCAAACTGTAGCAGAAATAACCAATCAAACTTGTAATTTGGATAAGAATTATTCCAGCTTCTTTTCTCTGGTAATATTCAGACCTTCTTTTTCTTGACACATAGAAAACTTTCTGGGGTTTTTTCCTTCTCTGAAGGATTACTTTGTCAAATAGAATGAATAACTCCATGTTTTTTTCTACCTACTTCTGCTTTCTTTTGTTGTTTTGGAGGTGAGGTTTTTATTTGGTTTTAGATTTAGGCCTTGCCCCTCATAACACAGCAAGTTTTCAAAAGTAATTTTTCCAGATTACATCAAGTGACTCTCATTCTCTGTTGCAAATATTAACATTTGATTGATTGAAAAGCTAAAATTTCTTCTGAACAAACAAAACAGTTTTGGGCTGGGAAGACTTTTTTTCCCTTCTGTGTCCTGCTAAAGTCATCACAGAAGGAAACATGTGTCATCTATTTACATTTGCTTTGTTTGTTTGGAACATTTGTATTTCACAGCTGTTAGCAGCCAGTTTGTCATGGTACTTCGCCTGAAGCAGTGGAGGAGAGGGGCAGAAAAAAGGTTCATAAGCACCCTGATATTGAGATTGATAGGTTGTCTTTCCCAATTTGCCTTCTGTATCTGTAGACAAGGGAAGCAACAGAGTCCACCTGCATGCCAATTCATTGCATTGCATTTTGTGTCTCAGTTTCTCTACAAAATTCATGCTTCTTTTTGGTTTGAGAGCTAAACTGAGCAGGAAATGAAATAGATGACTGCCAGGACATTCAATTGTTCACACCATGAACTGGAACAGCAAGAACAAAAGAAGGGAATTCCAGCAAGTCAACTGTTCAATTACACAACTGAGACCCATTTGGCAACCGGGTCTTAATCACTACCCTTGCTCTCCCTGTCACACCAAGGAACTGCTCAGTTTACAGCCTAATTCCTGTCACACACATTCAGCAGCCCATCCTGCTCTAGGGTTTTCTTCCACCTGCCTTTATATTTCTTCACCTGGCTATGGTGTGAAAAAAAGTGCTGCCCATCATAAATCCCATCAGATCAGCACTTCTGTTCCTTCTGATAAACAAAGATGGTCTGACAATAAAAAGTCTGCTAATCTCTTGTGGAAATTATTCTCAGGTTTGTGTTCCATTATCCATCACACAGGGTTTTATTCTTTCTATTCCATTGAGATATGAACAGGAAAAAAGGGATGCACTGCCTGCACTATCCAAATATCAGAGACAAATGCCTTCCCAAACATCAACCATAAAACCAAAAAAAAAAAAAAAAAAAAAAAAAAAAAAAAAAACAAACAAACAAACAAACAAAAAAAAAACCCCAAATCCCCAAGAAATCTTGGAACAGCAGGATTGGACTGAAGTAGAAGGAAAGGCATAAGGAAGGCAAATGAAAAAGTACAGAAGGCATCTGAAAGTGGAGGGAGCTGATTGGGCACCCCTGTTACGGCAAAACAAAAGGAAAGTTTACAAAGTTAAAAAAGAATCATGTTACTGGGAAATGAGAAGGAAGATAAGGAAGGAAAATTTCCACAACTGTAAGCAAAAAATTAAAGTATTTCAAAAAGTTAATTCTATTTTAAAATTATTTATTTTTAAATTATATTTAAAAAATTAAAGTATCTAGCCCTATAAAGAATAATAGAAGAGAAGTGGGGTAAAAGGTCAATAAATAGGAAGGGCAAAAAGAAATGGTTAAGGAGAAGTGTAAAGGGAAATGGGACAGCATATTTCAGTTTTCCATGTTATATATATTCCTGTCACTTTGAACAACTGGGAGATAAATGTAAATTTCAATGACTGAATAGATTGAGCAAAACCAGACCACAAGTGTGCTTAAAACAAGAGTTACTGCTGATAAATGCGGGGAATACTGCAAAGGTGTCAATGGCTCTTTGCTAGATTATTTATTTTCTGCAAACAGAAGTTTAGACAGGCAAATAAGTCATGGATAATTATTGTCATTTTGCGGCTGTTACCTGAAATTAAATCCACCTGCAAGCCACACCTGGTCAAATAGCTCTTTCTTAGTAATATTTGTTCAAAGGTTGGTTTCCTGTAGCAGATGAACTTGTGATGAGCTAGTCAGGAACCTTTTTATTTCCAAGGACTTTTTGAATGTCCTCAACAAACACTTCACAGCTTTCTGTTTGCCGTCGGATACCTGTGCTGGGTGAACAATCATCAGAAAAACTTTGACATATATGAAGATGTTATCTGTAGGTGTGACCTAACCCACATGATATAAGCATTTTATTTGTGCCTGTTTTAAGTACTGAGGGAACCAGTCCTGTTATCTGGCAGTGACAGGGAAGGGCTTTGGGGGTCTCCAGAGGGCAGTGCTGCACACTGCAGTTTGGTCACTACGGGTCTGCAAATGAAGATGGGATTTTCATGAGCTGCACTGGCAGCTTTAGGTGCCTAAATCCCATACACTTGGTGTTATTAGGAATACAACCACATATGTAAAAAATAAAACAGATTTTATATTTGGATGTTTCCACTCTGTTCTCTTTCAGATTTACTAGTGACATTGTTTCTGATGACTAAGACTTTAAGATAATCTCCAAGCTGTTCTTTTCTAAAATTAATTTTTGCAGGATATGCTTGTATGGGGTTTTACTTTCACAATTCTCACAAAATAATGGATTTCCTTATTTAAGGTATAGGTATTTTTAAACTTGGGATAAAATGTATAAAAGCTGCACGGATGCAATTATTTTGCGAGGATACAGATGGATATTACAATGACTGAGAATTTCTTGCTTATTTTAACTGCTTATAAATAATCTCTGGGGACTATATATGCTTTACGTTAAAATGCAAAATATTACATGGAAGAAAATGAAACGTTTATAACAGGACAGTTTTCTAAGTCCTTTGTTACTCAAATGAAGGATACAAAAATCCAAAAACAAACTTAAAACCCTCTAGTAATCTTACTCAGATACATGCTTCCTTTGTAGGCCTCTGTATTGCGGAAAATTTGCAGTAGGTATAAGATAAATAGACAATAAAGAATTGTATATTAATTTGGAATCTTGATTGAGATCAGCATGGTTACACATGCACAATTGAACTCTCATCAGCCAGAGGGTTTCTGTATTTCATGTAGTGACCCTCAGCACAGGGTCAGGACTGTTTAGGGGTGCTGAAGATGTAATTTGATGGCATCATCTCTCACAGCATAACAGAGCGGTGCAAAAAATTGGAGAAGATTCTTCCCCTCTGCTCTGCTCTGCTCTGCTGAGACCCCACCTGCAGGGCGGCATCCAGCCCTGGGGTCCCCAGCACAGGAAGGACGTGGAGCTGTTGGAGTGAGTCCAGAGGAGGCCACCAAGGTGATCAGAGTGATGGAGCAGCTCTGCTGTGAGGAATGGCTGGGAGAATTGAAATTGTTCAGCCTGGAAAAGAGAAGACTTCAGGCTGACATAATTGTGACATACCAGTACCTAAAGTGAACCTACAAGGAAGCTGGAGAGAGACTAGACATAGGAATGTAGAGACATAACAAGGGGCAGTGGCTTCAAAGTGAAATACAGTAGGTTTAGATTAGATATTGGGAAGAAGTTCTTTCTTGTGCAGGTGGCGAGGTGCTGAAACAGATTGCCCAGAGAAGCTGTGGATGCCTGGGAGGTTGGATGGGCTCTGAGCCCACCCATCCCAACCATCTTGGAACCCATTGGATGGGTTCAAAGCCAGGTTGGATGGGCAGACAGATCTAGTGAAAGACTCTCTACCCTGCTCATGGTAGAGAGATTGGAACTGGCTGATCTTTAAGGTCCCTTCCAATTCAAGCCATTCTATGATTTTATGATTCTATGATTATATTTTCATAACACGATTGCAAATTAAAATCTCTGACTTACTTTTATAGCATACTTGAGAATAGCATTGGGATTGAAGAATGTCTTACATCTTAGAGCAGTTGAATTTTCTTTTTTTCGTTTTCCAGATTAGATAAAAAAATGGCATAGGGCAAAAAGTGGGTTGTAAAAATAAATCTGAAGGAACAATTAATTCACTGAAAATTCTCTATATAACACCCTATTTTGACTTTGTGAAGTGGCTGCAGCTACCTGTCAAACACCCACCCATGCTCAATCCCCTTTCCCAAGGGCCAGGATGAAAACAGAATGAAGGGAAGAAGACTCATGGATGAAGACTGATATTTTAATAGGGAAGCAAAATGAGTGTGAGCAAGTCAAGGAAAAAGAAGAGTTAATTCACTCGTTACCTTTGGTAGGTGTCCAGGTCTATATGGTAGAGCAGAGCTTCACACCTGTAATATATACTTGGGAATGCAAACATCATTACCATGAGCACCCTTTTCCCCCTCTGTTCCAGAGCTTGACACCAACCATTGTAGACAATCCCTTTGGTCAGTCGGGATCAGCTGTCCCAGCTGTGTTCCCCTACAAACCCTGGCCAGCCAATCTGACACATCAGCAGTCACACAACAGGAGGCTGGTAAACAGCTCAAGGTTTTTTTGCATGATAGTATCTCCATCAGGAGTCTTACAGTTTTCACAATCTGTTACGAGCCGTGACTTGAATTGCTGCAGACTACATGAGAACGTGTGTGCATTTAGGGAATGTTCTGTGAGTTGCTGCTGAAGAAAATATTCCAGTGAGACCTTGAAAATATCTGTCTCTTTAGAAACAGGGCTAAAAGGGACAGCTTAGAGAGTGGTGGCTTTAAGATTTTTGAGAGATGCTTTACTCCTCCACATCATGACTTTTATTTTCATTAGGCTGAATAATGTGACTTCTTCCCTAAGGAGAAATCCAGATTTCATATTTTTGAGGACAGATTGACAGTTATTTAGGTGTCTAGTGTAATTTTAGAATATTGTTGATGTTTTTTCACACACACAAAGTGCACAGAAACCTTCCCAAATGACAAAAATGGACATAAATCTAGAGAGTTTCTGGTCGTTTTGCTTCCAGAAAATACGTTTGTTGGGGTTTTTTTATTTTTCTTTTTTTTTTTTTTTTTTTCAGTAGCACAGAGACTTATGCATTCAGAATTAGGCATAATTTGGGATGTTACACAAGTTTCAAGTTTCGGCAATACAGTGTGGGATGGCAGCAGGGAATCCCACTCTGAGAAAGGTATGAGCTTTCATAAATGTTAGCTACTGGTAGCAATTCAAAACCTGCCATAGAAGTTATCTTCATTCCTCAGCCTAGGTTTATGACTTAAATATCACACATTTCATTAACATTGTGGATTTATTCACTCCCTGGCTGTGATTGTCAGTGTATAGTTAAGTAAATAAATGTTCAATGCAGCAAATATATTCTTGTTCTTCCTACTCGTCCACATTCTGTATGCTCTAAAATAACTCAAGTTTTCAATTTTTTCTTTCTTTCTTTCTATGTATTAAATCATCTTATCCTGAGATTAGCTCTGTTGGTAAGAGCATTGTGCTAATGACACCAAGGTTGTGTGTTTGATCTCCATATGGGTCATTCACTTAAGATTTGAACTTGATGATCTTTGTGGGTACCTTCCAACTCAGAATATTTTGTGATCTCTCCTTTTTTTCATTCTCCTCTGAATAAAAGAATATTTAGAGAAAAAACTATTACAGGTCTTCTAAGTCAGGTTACTTTGCAGAAGAGGAACACAGCACATTATTCTGATCAAATTATATTAAGTGCTATTATTTCTTGAAAGTAGACTCTCACCTGAAAGGAGCCTTATGAGAGGAGATAGAAAACAGCTAGTGAAAAAAGAACCAGTAGAGGCAGCTGCACAGTCTGTGCAAAAGCTTTCATAAACCATTGTTGCTGCTTGGAGAGGACTTGGATGTGAAATGGAATTAAGGTATCTGCCTCTCACCTTCCACTCCACCTATGTCCTCATCTCATCCCTGCAATCATTTTCAGTACTACTAATGTGTCATAAGCCCTTTAAACATTTAACTACTTGATCACACCAAATCATGACACCCACAGTCACTTCTTTTATTATTGTTGTACAAGAACTGAGAGAAGATGTATCTGTAAAATGAAACTCACTGCCTTCAAGGCTTGACTCCGGCCTGCATATCAGTATTTGTAGGGTCTTCTGATCATGATGGTTCTGGAAAGAGAAAAGGTGTAGTCATATTGCTGTCCCAGTGAGATGCTGTGAGAAGAGGCAGTGACACAATAACCTGTCTTTACTGCTTCCAGAACCTGAGAATTTGGTTGCTCAGCAGTATTTCAGCTATTCCTATTGTCATTCCATATTGCACAGATACATGTAACAGCGGTCCAGAAAAGACAACTGTCTTAGAAGAGGAGATATTTTTACCTGAAAGGATATTCTCAAGCATGAATATATTTCAGGCACATGGTGCTGGTATGCTGTGTAATCAACTGAATCAATACAGTAGTTCTGGTGAAACATAGCATAAAGTAATGCTCACCTTGTTCACTTATTAATAATTTTGATTTCCTAAATGTAAGCTAACACAAAATGGTTTTATAATCATCAGAAAGACTTGCAGTGTTAAGATATGTCCTTTCCCTCCTGTCCATTTTTTGCCCCTCTCCTGTTATAGATGTCCTGCAGGCAGAAAAGCCAACCAGAGGGTGTCAGTTCTGTTTTACAACAGCTTTCAGAATTTTAGTTTGCTTGTGGTCTGGTGCTCCATGAGAAAACATCTGGTGGAGCCATCATATGAGCAGCAGAATATGAAACTGAAAATGGAGTTTTTCAGGCTGAGGAAAAGGCTTCTGCATCTGACTTGTGGAAGACTTTTTCCTGTTTTCCTGATTGAAAACAGGCAAGATTTTCATCTGAGTTTTTTCTGACCCACAACAAGGATGTGAGTTTTTTCCTTTACACTCCCCTCCAATGGCCTTTTAATTACTTTGGGATGCTATTAAACATAATATTTTTATATTAAAAATATAAACTTTATATTAAAATTTATTTCAAGATCATATGCTAGCATGCAGGCTGTTAAGATTTTGAAAGGAATATGGGTCCATATGCTGATGTAAAAAAGAAATGATGCATATATATATGCCTGTAATATCAAAGTAAATACATTTAGAATTTATAGACTATCACTGAATTTTGATTAAAAAAAGTTAAATCAAAAGTATGTTTCGAGTACTAACTTTACTTCCCCTGCTCTCTAGTATTTCTCTTTTAGCATATTTTATTGTGATATTGCATATTTTGTCAAATGGATCCTTGAATTTGTGTAGTGCATTATGACTTGAGAGACAGATACACAGTTCCTTTCAGCAAGTCATCACAGTTGTACTGTAAAAAGGGATGTTGATGCAATGAAATGCTAAACAGTAATAACAAAGGAACTTCTGGGAGAACTCATTGGGTACATGAAGTGAGGGACATGGAGTACAGTAGGTCTGTATTCTAGAAGCTTGATGTAGAAGAATTAGATCCTAGCTTGGATGTGGGGTCTGGAAGCAAGCTATTAAACTGACTCCCAAATTACCAGCTTTTCAGATGGAAAGGATGAGTTCTAACTGAAATAGTGAAAGGATTGTGGTTGAGGATAACTGGAACACTGAAATTTTATTTGATGTGCCAGATTGAATGAAAACCTTCCTTGCATTCTGATTCTAACAGTGCACACTTTCTCCCTGTATTTTGGTAAGTTAGTTGTTCTGCTCCCTCTGGAGCTTCATAATAAAAAGTTAATTAATTTATTTGGCAGTTGATTCAGTAAAATTGCTGTCACATTATCTGCATTGTACTGCCTATTTATTTTTTTCTGCAATACATGCTCTCTTTTTGGTATAGAGTAATAGTAATTTTTTTGACAGATGATTAATAAGACTACTGGAAATTACATCCTTAATATTGTTGAATTTGTTTTCTGATATGCTGTCCAGTCTTAACTACAATTACAGAGCTGGTCTTTGTCTTGAATACTTCTTGTGATACAAACTATAGCAGGGATGAAAAGTTGCATCCACCACTAAAGTCTCTGATAAAGTATTTTATTACTAGAATGTTTAGTTATTATACATTAGAAAGCATTTGCCTTATAGTCCTAAATTAGCAGCAAAAAAATAGGTATTTTTAAATAAGATGTGGATTAATTAATTGAGCTCAACTAAGAAATAGTTGTTTAAAAATAATTTATTTAGTTTATCCAATGCTATTCCTATGCAAAAAATATTTTGTTTCTTCCCAATTTTCTTCTGTATTTAAAAATGTAATTTTGTTGCTTTTGTCATTCAGTCTGTGCATCCATATTTGAGGTGCATTTCAATCCATCATATTCTATGAAGACACCTGTGATGCCTTATCCTGTGGACAAATCCTCAAAACTGCAAATAAGGTAAGGCAATAGGGATCAGTGTCTTTCATAACAATGATCACTATGGCACAGTCACTGTTAAATCCATGTCTTATTATCTACTCTTGGAGAAACATGGCTCCTGGAAAGACACATATCCTTGATTTGAAAGTATCAGGAGAAAGCACATACATTCACTTTTTAAATTTTATTTTCCTGTAGATGTTTTCTTTTCAGCTAATTAGCTTTGTCTTATATCTAGCTTATTTTGCTTCACCCTTAAGAAAAGAAATATAAAAACTTCTAATTTTTATGCACATGGTGCATAGCACATCTAGAATCATCTTGGTTATTAACATTAGCTCCTTTGGTATGGCCAAAATTGTAAGTTTGCAGAATCAGTGTGTGAGACTATTTGATTTTCCTAAATGATCATTGTTTTATTTGTTTGGTTTTTAATACAAGCACACAAACTGGAATGTAGATGTGCTAAATATTTCCTAATGGTGCATGTTTTAATTTAGGTGTCTGTAAATGTTATTGCCCTTTGGAAATCTTGTGACTCCTTAAAGTGACTTGATTTCTGAGGTAATCCCAATTTCTTTCTACAGACTATACTGTTTATAAAGTTGCAGCAGGCTTGAATAAAGACAGTAGAATATGACCAAGTTTATCATCTAAAGCAAAAATCAAACTGATTTCTGCAAAGCTAATTCTAATTTATAGCACTACAGACCACATCCAAACTTGAACAGATGGTAATAATTATTAATGGTAAATACATTCAATGAAAATAAGATAGAAGAAGGTTGTGTGGCAACAAATCACCTGAGAAAGTCAAGGAGATTAAATTTATTTCATTGTCTAAGAATCTCTCAGTGTTGAAGTACCTGCTTCCAGATGTATTATACATGTTTGTGGATTTTAGATGCTTTGTTCTTGATAGCAAAATAGAACTGAAAGTTGGAGCTGGACAGAAAATGATTTTCCCATCCCCAAAGAATTTTTTTAATATTTCAACATTTTTCCCAGACTAAACCAGGATGAAAAATTAGACTGTCAAAAGAGTTTAAGAACTGAAATTAAAAGATAAAGAACAGATTTTGTATAAGAAACAATAAATAGAGTTTTCAACGGCTTTTCAGTTTAGGAAACATATCTATGACTGTCTATGATAGCTGCTGAGAAGGTAGATAAGCAATTATTCATTGCGTCAAATGAAAAAATGTTGAGAGCATGAAATGAAGTTTGAAAGTGGCATAAAATGCATAGTTACACTTTAAATGCTTCATTTGAAGATGCTGTAGAAGCGAAAAATTTGCATATGTTTAAAAAAAATTGCATCCTGGAAGAAAGTTATCCATACTTATTAAATGTTTGGTAGTTTTTGAGCAGTAAAATACTGCATTTCAAAATATAGTCAGAAGAAGCTAAAGTGTTTATGTGTTTTTATACTCTCTCCTAAGGATTTGCTATTCAATACTTTTCATATGACTTAACACAAACATATACTTTTACATTTTTATGTTTGTCATATGTAAAATGCACTCACACAGATGAGCATTAAAATAATATCAAATTACATTGTTTCCTTCTGCTAATTTTGAAAAAAAAAATTTTTAGAAGGTTTATGAAATGTTTTCCTTAGCTTCTAAAAATAAGATTCTCTTAGTCAGGAAAAAATGCAGTCTTTTGCTTTGAGAAAATGTATCAGTACATTTCAAAATTCAAAAAAACCCCTGCAAATACTAGTAATGGAAATTTTCCAGTTTTTATTTATGGTAATGGTAAACTGTATCAATTTGGTTAAATTTATACTTGGGAAAAATAAAAATACCAACAAGATTATTCTAAACCATTTCTTGGTTTAGATAATGGAGCAATTGTTAATGTTTTAGCAATTAATTTAGATTTAAAAAATCCTATTGTTCTAATGAAAACATAATGAGACTAATAGTAGATACTGAAAGAGAACCTTATCTTCAGGACATTTTTTATTTTAACACATGACTGTGTCATGACTTGATGCTCTTGATTACCTAGATTACAAATCAGAAGACCTATGAACATGTTAGAAATTTCTTCTTTAAGTAAGCGTATCTGTGGGCATTGAAATCTGTGAAAGAACTTATGCTGAGACTTTAAATTCAACACACACGTTCACATATGCGGAACATATATGCCTGTGTATGCATTCTGTGTTTGAACAGGTGAAAGAATATCAACTGTACTTTTGTTATGAGTCTTTGTTAAGCCTACAGAGGGTGGAATCTAGGGTGGGTAACTGGGAAGAGTGCAGAGAGACTGACATCATATGAAAACACCAAGCTCTGTGTGGTGTGGTCACTAGCTTGGAGGGAAGGAATGCCATCCAGAGGCACCTGGACAGGCCTGAGAGGTGGGACCTTGCAAACCTCATGAAGTTCAACAAGGCTAAGTTCAAGAGGCTGCACCTGGCTTGGGGCAATCACAAGCAGAAATACAGGATGGGGTGAGAAGGGATTGAACGAATATCCGTTGAGAAGGACTTGGGGGTGTTGGTGGATGTTGGATGGTGTTGGTGGATTTGAGGCTGGACACAACTTGGAAATGTGCCCCTACAACCCCAAAAGCTAGTTGTATCCTGGGCTGCATCCAAAGCAGCATGGGCAGTAGGCTGAGGGAGGGGATTCTCTCCCATTACTCTGCTCTCATGAGACACCCCCACCTTGAGTACTGGCTCCAGCTCTGGGACACCCAACATAAGAAAGACATTAACCTGTTGGAATAAGTCCAGAAGAGGGCCATGAGGATGATCAGAAGGACTGAGCACCCTCTGGAAACACTGGACAAATAGGCAAACATGACTGTTGAGTAGGTAAATTGAGGCAATTTTGTAGGATAAAAAAAAAAAAAATCCATCTGCAATTTTACTGATGTTACCACTTCTGGAATAGAAGAATTTATCCAAATTATGTCATTATCTTCAAATAGGCATTTTTAGGGTATGATTCACCTCGTCTCAAATGTACAAAGCATACTGTGAATCGCACATGAAAAGGAGCCCTCACTGACTACAACAAGAGCTTAGTGTGACTCCCTGGCAGGGAGCCGTCTGGGCTGTATTTTAAGTGATAGCAACCCCACCCCCTCTGTCTTGTTTTGGAGTGTGTGGTCCACACTGACTCTTCATCACTGAGGAGTGTTCATGGAAGAATGATTAGAAAGTAAATGAGATGATGTTACTGTGCAGCACTCAAAGCACTCCGTCTCTTTCACTTATCGAAGAGCAACACAAGGTGGGGGATATAACCAACTAAATGTAGCAAGAACAATCCAGGGAACTGTAATGGCTGGAAGTCACAATTAGATAAGAAATAAGATTCATATTTTTGACTACAAGGATGACTTATTATGGGAGAAATGCATAGACATTGTCAGTATCTGTGCTTTTTCACCAACATTGCGTGACTTGGGATATTGTAAGATCTTTCCACTTCAAACAAAAATTAATTCAAAGATGCTTTGGAAGTCTCCTTCTGATAGGAGATTGTTAGATTGAAGAAAAACTCTTTCTGATATTGTAATTCCTTAAATTTTGAATGTACTTTTGAAACAAATGTAAATATTACAAAATTATTCAATAATACCAGAAGACAAGTGAGGAAAATCTTAAAAGAAAGACCTGTTTTCACAAGTCATTATCATCTATCACCTGATACAGTGAGCTTTTGAACTCAGCATCAAGCACCACCACCAAGAATTGTGCACATGAGAGATGGTTTGTTCAGATTCTGAGATGTGATTGCAATATTAAAGTAGATTTTACCTAAATGAGGTGTCATAATATACAGGGATACCATCAGAGAATAAGCAATCAGTGGGAAGCAAAATTTGACTTCAGAGATCAGCCTTAAGTCATGAGTTTGTATACTGAGAATACTCTTGCATTATTCAGTGAAGTGGAACATGTTTCTTTAGTAAGACTTTAATGCTGCAGAATAGCAGAAATAATAAAAAAAAAACTCGAATCACAGTAACTCACAGTACTGTTTTAGAGTTTATATTATATTTTACTAAAATTATTTGAGATGCCCAAAGTATTCCCCAATTCTCTTCAGGACGTTGTGGCTTTCCAACCCCCAGGGTACATTCTCCCTAATTACATAGACATCCAAAGGTCACATTAAATTTTTAAGGATTTGGATATCAGACTCTTTAAAGCTGGCTGGTAGTTTCATGGACAGAAGGCAATAATCAGAAAAAGCAGAGGAATCCCCTCCTCTTCAAGGTGCAGAAGATTCCAGCTGGGTGGAGAATTAACAGGGGACTACAGCTAAAAGGGCTACGACCTCTCCATCTCCGAGCACAGAGTAACACAAACATGGTGCAGCATGGGGAGGGAGCCGTCCAGTGTCACAGCCCCTTCCTGGCTCCCTCAGCTTTCCTGTGGCAGTGATACAAACAAGATCACATTTTAGGCAGAAAATGAGCCATGGGTTTGGATAGCATTGATTGTTTAGTGTATTAGCAGAGGGCAGAGTTTACATGCAGTATCAATTAGAAAATACTTGGCAATGAAAACAAGGCCAAAGGCCTTTCTGATTTATGGCCAAATCCTGCTCACTTTCCTCACATGAGTAGCTCTAATGAAGTCAACTTGAGCTCAGTGATTTTACTCCAAAATCTCTTAAATCTCTTATAAGTTGTAGCTAAAATTTGAAAGTATTTTAACGAGAAACTTTTAACCTCTCTCCCTAGTTACAGTTTTGGCTGCTTCCTTTATCATACTCTTCTCAGATCACCTCTGTCCAAAAGTTCTAAAAAATCCCTCCAGACATTTTCTTCTTATTCTTTTTCTTTAAATACTATAATTCATATTTAATTCCCTTAATTCTGTTATAGGTTTCTTAGAAACTCAATGTCATAGTGATCAGAGATGTTCTTTGAATTTTCTCATAATGTTGCAGGATCCAGAAATACTGAAGGCAGTCTCAGATTTTGTGTTAAAAGGTATATTTCATCCCTCTTTCAGTGGGCTGTGCTCTGCCAGCAAAGGTAATGATTTGTCAGAGAACTTTTCTAGGGTAAGAGCAATCTGGGGTGGAAAGATGAGCTGTGTGATGTGCCTTTGGTGCATGATGTTAGTGGGAGGGTGCAAGTACTCCTTCACCAGCAAGTAGCTGGGTGTGAGCCCCCACAGTGGGGCAGTGCCTGTCCCTGCCCCAGCGTGAGGGCAGTTCTCCTGCTGCCATTCTGCTGCTGACACTCTGCTGCAGCCTCCTCTCTGTGCAGTCAGAAGAATCTCACTTATCATCAAATCATGGAATATTTTGGGTTGGAAAGGACCTTCAAGATCATCTAGCTCCTCTTGCCATGGACAGGGAAATGACGACTTGACCAAGTTGCTCAAAGCCCTACCCAACCTAACCTTGAGCACTTCTAGGAACGGGGCATCCACAGCTTCTCTGGGCAACCTATTCCAGTTCCTCAGCACTTTCACAGAATAGAATTTCTTGTTGATCTCTAGTCTAAACTTTCCCTCTGTCAATTTGAAGCCATTCCTACCACTGCAGGTCCTTGTGAGTAGACCCAGTCCAGCTCTCCTGTAGGCTCATTACAGGTATAGGAGGATGCTCTAAGGTCTGCCCAGAGCCTTCTCTTCACCAGGCTGAACAGCCCCAATTCTCTCAGCCTGTATCATAGGAGAGGTGCTTCATCCCTCTAAGCATCTTCGTCTCCTCTGCTCTCACTGCAACAGGACAGGTCCTTATCTCTTGTACCATTGCTCACCTTCACCAAGGAAAGAAGAGACCAGAGGTAATAACAATGTTGTTTTGTCTCCTTACTCCGAGTTAGCAAAAGTTTGTCAATGTCTGTGATTACTCATATTAATAATAAATAGTACAAATTTAACCTTTAAGTTTGCAACTGATTCAAATGACTTTCACTGTATTAATTATGAGGAATTCTTAATCAAGTTTTGGTGATCCTGTATGCTGCCCTGTGTTTGAATAAGGAAAAATTAATATCTAACTAGGACCATTTTTTTATTTTTAGAAAGAGAATGCAATTATGAGAAACTATTTCATTGTCACAAACAATTCGCCATTTTCTTGTAAAGAAGTTAATTACTTGGAAAATGTTTCAGACCTAACACTTTCCTAATACTTGGCTTATTGTGTAACAGTTCTCTTTCTAAAATTCTTCACACAAGAGTTCAGATTTAAGGAGGAGTGAACAATGGGACAAATTATTTTGTTGAGGTAATGTAGAAGAAAAAAAAATCTGATTAAGTTTCTTGTACTATGCATTTGTGTTTTGTGTTTTCTGTTACATACAGAGATTTTGCAAACCTCCATTTGGGCTGTGGATATTAATTTCTCTGTGGTAAAGAAGCTAATATGTCACTAGAAGACTAAATATAGCACAAAAATATTAAAACATCCAAACTTTATTTCCATTGAAAAAAAATAATTCATTAAGTCTGAAGTATTTTTGAAAAATACTTAAGCTAAAATACTGGTTTTTGTTTGGGGTGTTTCTTGCTCACAATAAATTAGAAAAAACCTCATAGTTAACCTATACCAGGATTTCAAGAATTTCAAGGTTTTGAGTTGCTTTCTTGAACTATGGGAGAAAAAAATCCAGATTGTATAGAATAAAGACCTAAATAATCTGTGTGCCCTGAAATCATACTTTGGAGAAATAGAACTTTTCAGTTTTAGGGGTTCTTTTGGGTGTTTTTTTTTTTTGTTGTTGTTGTTTTTTTTTCTTTTGTTTGTTTGTTTGGTTGGTTGCTTGGTTTTTTGTTTTTTAATCCTGCTTTCCCTCTGTGTAAGAAATAATACACTGCCAAATCCTTGCCATTTTGGAGGAACAGGGCTGTTTCCCAGCTTTTCTAGCATCCTGATCTCTCATCACAGTCTGTAACTGAGACCACATTAATCTCAAAAGTAGATGTCTAGCTCTAAAAAGTCTCTGTAAAGTGTTTCTCCCAAAAACTTCTAATGGCTTCCCAGTTCCTTAAAATTTGGATATTGGGACTGCTTTTTCTAAGACCTATCTATCAGCTGCATATTGACCCAAAAGAGAAGTCTCAAGCACAATCTTCTGCCCAGAGACAGGAAACAAAGCAGTCCATGCTCCATGGTAATTTTCCTTCTCTGCATTCCATGTAGTGGCAAGTTTTGTCTATTTTATTTTACATGCAGAAGAGCACTAGGGATTTACAGTTTGACTTCCAATGTTACCAAGATGTCTGAAGTCTTTGCACCTCTAGAACAAAGAAATAAATGTCATCTGTTTTGCCTTAATAGTTCCTTCTAACACATTACCATCTGATAAAAATATTTTGCCAAATGCTGTACATGTACGTAGCATGGGCTGTACATGTTTAGTTATTTCTCTTTTATCTCATAGCTGATAGGTAGGCTTAAACATATTTCATAAACATGTTATTTTTACAGCTTTCAAAATTTAAATGCTGTGAAATCTGTCCTTCTGACAGTCTGTAAACTTTTAAAAGTTATCAGTTGTTACATACTGGCTTAAAATACTGGCTTGAGGCTTTTTATCATCACATTAATAAAAGCATTTCCAGCCTGACAATAAAGTAATTCTTTGGACAAAACTGAATTTTGTTAAATGTATCCGTTATGCCTCCCAAAAATTCATTTAGGCATTTGTTCCTCTTCATTTTCTTAAAATGGCTTTTCTTCAGGGAGACCAAGAACAAAGTTGCATACCAAAATAATGTTAGTTTGAATGTTCTTTGTTTATGTTACTTCCATTCTGGAGCCCAGTCTCTAGCCAAGTCAAGACTAGTCTGCTTCATGCTGCTGAATTTAGTGCATCCTGATTATTCCAATCTGAGTAATTAGCTGCAGTAATCATCAGCCCTTACAGATCCATTAAAGTGGTATAAATCTGGAATAAATCTCTATCAGTTTAAAAAGTCTGGGCCTGAAGTTATATGGTTGAGATCAAAATAAAGTTCGTAATTTTATGCATTTTTCATGTTTACTTTGTTTCCCATCTCATCAATGTTGAGTTGTGTTAATGCTGATATAAAAAATCCAACATGCTCTGATATATATTTCTGATAGATCCAGATTTACACTATATATGTGCAGATGCGTGTATGTGTGGTTATTTCCTAGGCTTTTGAAAGGATGGGGTTGTTAGATTTGGCATGAATTTTTCTTCTTTAATACATGTTATTTTGGACACATTTTAAAATTGAAAATCTTTACAAAAAAGAAATCAAGCACATTCTAATAAAAACAAAAATATTCAGGAAAATAGAAGGTAGAATGGTGCTTTAAGCCATGGTGAAATTTTCTTTTCAGTTTTGAGTATTTTGTTTCGGGACTGTCTTTACAGAAAAGACTAAACACTCTAAGTGTCTCCTCATGTCTTTTCATTGACCCTAATTGTGAGTGAATGAGCCCCAGGGACACTGGGAATAATAATTCCAGTTAGGGGAGAGGGAACAGAAAAAGGAAATATTGTTTCACAGGTCTTGACAAAATCTGAGCCTGAGGCTAGCTCACATACATTCTCAAACAGAGAGGGAATCCCATAGCAAATCGCTCAGATTCTCACAGTACTAAAGTATGTAGAACTAGAACCAGGGAATATCTGGGGAAGAATCCAATTTTCAACATAAAATATTGGTTTGAATCTGCTATAGTGGCTGGTTTGAATCATTCATTTAATTTTGACCAGCAAGTGGATTCTGTTGCAGAAACATCAGTGTTCCTTTTCATACATGTGGATTAAAGCACAGCTTTATTTCTGCTCCTCCAGGTGCCTGTTAAACTGTTTGTTTGTGCTCCGTGGGTCACGCTGTGCAGGAGGCAGTCTGTCTGTCTGGGTGCTGTACATCAGTCCAAGCAGTACAATAATACTGCTGCACTATGGTTGCACCACCTCCAAATGCTTCCTCATGGGGAGAAGAGGTTGCCACACCAGTTGTGCATCCAGAGTGAGCAGCAGCTGACTGTGACTCCGAACAGTAAAGGCAGGGTCATGGGAAGGTGGCGGATGCTCCACCTCAGCCACAAGTTGAACACATACTTCCAGAGTGGCAGCTGCAGCCAGAGCCTGGCTATGGCTTGGTTGTGCCCTCTAGCATGAGTGCACAGCCTAAGAAACAGTGAGCATGTGCAAGCTCTGGTTTCATTTCTGCTTCCTCGCCTCTTACTCCTGTGGGAGGGAAGAAAAGAAATGGAGGAGAAGGAGGAAAAAGCCACATGTATCTCCTGCAGCTTTCCCAGCAGCAGTAGGCAGCTGATGAGCTCTGCATTGCCCCAAGTGATGGTCTAGAAATTCATTTTTCTCAGTAACCCCAATATGCAATGCTTGAGAAGAGCAGCTGGACAGCCACCTGGCTAGGGAAGGAATCATCTCCCTGGTAAGTGAGATGATTCTTACATTGGTAAGTGTGCACCTTGAATGCAGTGCTCCATTTTGGGCCTCTCACCATCACCATCACTACTAACTGCTATTTTGTCTCGTTAGCTGATGAAGGGTCTGAGATACAAATTTAATGGTAAGCAGCTGAGTGTAGCTGGGAGACCTTATTGCTCTCTACAATGACTTGAAAGGAGGCTGGAGCCAGATGGGTATTGTCCTCTCAGGTAGCAAGCAGTAGGACAAAAGAAAATGGCTCCTCTTGCATCATGGGAGACTTAGATTGGGCACTAGGAAAAATTTCTTCAGTGACAGGGTTGGCAAGAATTGGAATGGGCTGCCCAGGGAAGGGTTTATCTGTAGGTTGTGTTAAACCTTGTGTAGAGGTGACAGTTAGGGACATGGTTTAGTGGTGGACTTGGCAGTGTCAGATTTACAACAGGACTCAATTATTTTAAAGGTCTTTTCTAATGTAAGCAATTCCATGATTCTTTGGCCCCATCTTAGTACCTACTCACAGCACAGACACAGGGAACCCATACTGAAGGACATCTTCCTGTCAGAGGCTCACAGGGCTCTTCCCTGGCTGAGATCAACGTTTGGCTTGGTTACACTTTTATGCTGACTACTTCTCTCACTGACTTCTTCCAATGTCAAGGAAGGTGAGTGCCAGGGTGGTAACAGACAATCTGGGCTCAGACCTGAGCATCAATTCAACAGTCTAAAATAAATGAAGAACATGTGTTTCAAGTCCAGATGGGCATCACAATTAATGTTGCTATTTATCTTCCTAGATTTTGATTAAAGAAGTAATTTTTTTCCCCTCCTGACTTTTATAATTTTAGATTCAGAGCTTTTGTATTCTCTTCTGCTCTACATGTTTTAAATTTGAAACAAAAATTGATCACTTCACTGCTGTTTTCTGATTCTTTAACTCTCAGTGAGATCACCTCTGCCTCTCTTTCTTAAATCAGACTAAACTGGAACCAGCTTTTTTTTTTTTTTCAGTGACTCAGTTTTGCTCTATTATTTTCCAGTGTTCCAAGGCTTTTTGCTTTGGGTATGTCATAAAATGTATATGTAAAACATGGAAAGAATATCTCCTTTTAAAACAATACTGCGTACTGCAGTTAATTAAATCAATGTCAGCTTTCCAGCTGCATGATCTGAGCTGACCTGTATCAAATGAATTAGAACAGCAGCCATTGTGATGGACTTTGGCATGTTGTCATTGATTTATTTCCCTGTGGTCTTTCTAAACCTTTAGGGAGGTTTATGGGAGGTATTTCAGAAAAATCAGTGAACCCATCAATATAAGACAGAGCAAGTATAGTAAAAATAGTGCTTAGGTTAGGAATACCAGCTGATTTATTTAATAAATCAAAGAAACAATCTAACTCAGTTGCCTCCAGCATTTATCCTTCAGACATCATATATCCTTCTCTTGTCTAATTTAATTTTTCTTCTTGCTTCTATTTGACAGAAATATGAAATTTATAACTGAATACCTAGCTGGGGAAAGCTGAAATTCAAATGTATAGCACAAACATGATCCTCTCCATGGAAAACAGATAAAGGGTTGGCAATATCTAACATTTGGGTAATGGTATTCTTGGCAACTAGAAGGTTTTAGAGAATTAGAAGGGCTTCTACCAACCTTCCCATCCCTAATGCACTGGTTCATTGACAAATTCTGAGTCTCAATCCACTCTGGTTTGCCACACTGCTCCTTCAGTACACAGGAGCTGCAGACAAGATAGGTACTTTTGAAAACCATGCTAGTAATTTCTGACATTACCCTCGGGGATACATGGTCCAGGAAATCATGGGGGAGAGATTCTCTGCCTTCAGGCTTTCTCCAACTTTTGCATCACCTGGTGTTCTCCCTCTGGGAATTTTCCATGTCCATATATTATTCACATAGGAAACAGTTTCTGGCCTCTGTAATTCCATCACAGAATTTTTTTAATGCTCCTAAATATTTATGTAAGAAACCTCTGAGCACATTACCAAGCCTGAGAAACTACAAAAGCAAAATGAATGCCAGAGAACAAGAGGACTCTGGAAAACATTGAGGGTTTTAAAATGACATGATCTTAATTACTCTGAAGTATGCATGTTTTCATTTCTTTAATTGGAAGGTGATCCCTGTTAATGAGACCAATTCCATATTTTCAGATTGTTTGGCTATAAGCTAGGAGAGATGGTGGTGTGTTATTGTTATGGCTACTTCTGCCCATGTATTGAAATAGCAGACAGAAATACATAGAAATGGTATTGGCACATTTCAAATAAATGATCAAGGTCCTTTCTTCTCTTAACATGCTTACTTGGATGACCCATTTGAACTGTTCCTTGCAAGTGTGCTGTAGTGTCAAGCAACCATGACCTTTTCTGAGAGTGGTGGGAATTAAAGGTAATCACATAGCTATTTGGTCTTTGGAAATTCATAGTGCATTCTCTGCACTGTGATAGTGTTATCATGTAATTTGATATTATTTAATGCCTTATATAGAAAGCAAAAAAAGCTTAATTCAAAATTAAGCATTATGTCCCCCAAGAAGGAGAGAGCTGGATTAATATTACCCACCATTACACTATTCCTGCGAGATACCTTCTCTCCAGCTACAAAGATCCTGGGTTTCCGAGCAGATTAAGTTGTTGGTTTGTTTTTGTTTTTGTTTTTTTAGTCTGGATAGGACAGAAGTATTAAGCTGTGTAGTGAATCTTTGGCTTAACATCAACAATATCCAGGAAGTTTGAACTAGCTTTCTGGATGTTACATACTAAGACTGCAAGAAAACTTTTGACAATTTCAGACCCCAAATCTGCCTAATTTTAAAATGAAATCAGCAATTATCATGTACAGTTATAGTATCTGGATCAAGTTATAAAATGCAAATGATTGTGAAAAAGCTTTGTAATGAATAAAAATGATATCTAAATGCTTGTTCAAGATGCTATGGACATTAGGGTGACATTTAAAACCAGCAAGCATATTATCACTTGAAGCATTTTATTCTGAGAACAAAATGAACTACATCAGAGTAGCATTTCTGGCTGGTGTGACACCAGTGGTTAGCTGTTTCACAAAGTTCAGAGTTCCAGCATGCTGTACAAATAGTGAGTGAGAGCTGCAGAGCATTGTATTGTCAAGCAACAGAGACACCCTCACCACTCTTCAGGCAAATCTGTTGAAGATTTAGCCATTTCCTCAGCCATCATTCAGTGTCTGAAAGCACACTGAATGTTTCCACCTCCCTGCGGAACTGGGAGCTTAGACCCAGGACTGTGTTGGCTACAGTGGGGGGAACTTGCACCATGGACATGATCCTAGAAAAAGCAGTTAAAAGGACAATTGCCTATGTCCCATAACAGAAATGTAGCAGATATATCAACAGGTGGGGCACTAAGTGCATGGCAAAACTGGCAAAAAACATTTTGCTAAACCTTTGGTTAAAATATTGCTATCTAGCATTAAAAGGTTAAATTCTGACACTGATATGTTCATCTCATACATTAAGGAGGCACAGAAAGAACACTACTCTGAAATATCACAGCTGTGTTTATTTAGATTTATTTATATGAACTTTATTTAGAAGTGCATTTCTTTAGTTCAATTTAAATGAACTTACTTAACAAGCTTTTTGCCTTCATCTGACATCTCACCGGAAGACTGTGCTCATGGGATATCATACACCAAACAACTTCTTATTTCTCAAAAGACTTTCAGCTGCTAGAAGGGTGGCTCTACACAGTGAAACACAAAAATTGCATTGCCATTTTCAGGGTTTAAGGTCATAATAGCAGTCTCCATAGCTGCATGTACACTGTTCAGAAGATGTGTTTTAGATTGCTTTAAGTTCCCTGCAGCAGGACCCACTGCAAATGCTGCATTCATTTCCTTCCCAGCACATGCTTCATAGTCTCTTACCGCCCACTGCTCTTGGACAGTTCTGGCCTCTTTGTAGTAAGAAAATACAGTCATTGAATACCTCTGAGTGTTTGCTTACCTAAGCAAACCCTTTTCCTGTGAGTGGCCCTACTAATCTGTGCACTGAGGAAAACAACTCACTCATTCTACCACCTCCTACCATTTTGTGATTTCCTCTGGTTTCCTCCAAGTACTTCTCTTTTCTCATACTGTACACTCAACACAGATTAATCCTCTTTACCACCCTTCAGATGTCTCCTATCTCACAGGCTGTCATGAGCAGTACCTCCAGAGGGAAATTCTTGTTAAATATCCTTCTGAGTAAGTAGCTGAGTGTGATAATGTTCCACAGGAAACTATGGGGAAAAGATCAGATCTGGGACCTGAATTCCTGATCTGAGTAGATCTTCTAAGTTATCCAGGTGGTTGAAAGTGATTTATTTAACCTTTTGTTTCCTGAGTATCTGCAGGGTACAGGATAACAAATCCCACTATTAGTTAGTGTCCCAGGAGTAGCATATAGTCTTTCATCAAGAAATGATAGCTGGTGTATGACTTCTGTGAATTGAACTGGAGGCTTTATAATGCTTCTTGTAGTTTGTACTGCTTGGATAACTGTGCTGAGAAAAGACTCTTTGCTGTAGGAATATAAAAGCGTGCTTAATCCAGGCATTCATTTAGGCCTTAGAACTGTGTAAAAAATTAATTATTGATAACTCTTGACATTTTAAACTAGAATATCATTCAATGTATGGGGACTGTGTCTTTTTCATCAGGGCAATCCACAAAGATTAAAAGATGAACTTTTAAACTTTAATTGCTGTTGTTTCTGCTGCCAATAAAGCAAAATCCCAGGAAGAACATAATTTAAAATAATTTGAAAGAGAGTAATTTGAATCTTTAGCAAAAAGACTCTATCAGAACAGGGGACAACTCCACTTTTTATGTTAAATTGTTCAGTACATTGTAACATTGGTATGCAAAAAAAGAGTTATGATGAGTCACAGGAATGATTCATTCAGTCCCAGTTCTGGCTGCAAGAAAATGTAGATAGCATGTATTTTAGTGACAGCAGTAGTTTGGATAAGAGGATACTTGATTTAAAAAAGAGTGGTATAGAAACAAGGGGAGAAGACAGCTGCAATGCCAATATATTATGTCATTTTTAGTTGAGTTTTCTAAGAAAGTGATGTATGTGGTCACGTATCCTGTACCTCTCAGCCTTCTTCTGATACCTTTTTCAGTAAATACTGGTAAATAAAGACTTGTTCATGTCTTTTTTTACTGGAAATACTGTAATGTTTTTCATCTGACAAAGGAAAATACTTAGATTGAAAAAGTATATTTACTTGAAAAATAGATATGAAGAATAATAGCAGAAACATAAGAGCAGAAGAAGATAGGGCAAGATCTGCCCTTTGCAATTGCATGGAAGGACATTTAATGACACCAAAAAAACCCCACCCCAACACCTCCCAAGGAGAGAAATCCCTATAGCCCTGTGTTATTCTATTTTCACTTTAAAATAGGGAAGAGTAGAACCCTCTTTCAGAACCCTGAAACTTTTGTGATAAGCTTTTAGAAGCAGAGTATAACACACCTCTTGAATTTCCTTCAAATTAGGCCTTAAATATGAGAAAGTAGAAATTAGTTGAATTAAATTAAGGACCTGGATTTGTACAGTTTTGAGAAGGTGGGTATAAACTGGACATACTAATTTATAGGAGAAAAAAATCATTGCTCTCTGCTATAGACCTCAGTCCGTATTTCATATTCAGAATACTGGAAGTTTCTCCCTAGCATGTGTTAGAGCTGCCAGAAGATGGTGAGGTCTCTGACAAGGTCTTCAGTTCAGGTTAAGCTGACTGAGAAGCAAGAGGAGGGCTACTGGCTATGAAATGAGACTTTGCTGGCCAGGACAGATAACTGTGGGGAGCTGGCCAAAGCTACAGAGTGCTGTGACTTTTCCTGGATTTCCCATCTATATAAAGGGTTTATATGAAAATTGACCACATTTCACAAACAAATTGAAGAGGGTTGTTATGTACCTCCTCTGGGCCAGTTTCTTGCAAAGCCAGCAGTACCTGGGATGTTATATCACTTATGCCATATAAAGCATTCAGCCCTGGATATTCTATGATTCCATGATGCTCAAACACAGAAAACACTCTTTAAATGTAAGAAAATATTCTATTTCCCATGAGGGAGGTTAGACACTGGAACAGGTCTGTCCTTGAAATTCAAAACCCATCCATATTTAGCCCTGGGCAGCCTGGCCTGGCTGACCCCAGTCTTAGACGGTTGGACCAGATCATCTCCTGAGGTGCCACACAATCTCCGTGGCTCTGTGGAAGGATTCTGAGCTGGTTGGACACTTGTGTACCTGACCAGTTGACCTGCATGCTCAATCTTTATAAATGTCAGTTCACTTTGCTCACACTTGGATGATATATCATTTTAATGTGGTCTGAACATGCATGAGGATATGTTTCCACTCTTTAAAACTGCCATAAATACAGTTTGAAAAGTCCAGTATTTTCAGCTGGATGGAGCAATTTTTAGTCAAGGGAACTGGAATGTTTATTATCACACAAATATTCCTATATCACATATAGGTTTGCCATATCTCTGAATTTTTTCCCTTTCCATGTGACGTATCAGGTGCAAGTAGATTTGTGATATTTTTATGTAAGCCCTTGGGAGGCCTTAGAAAAGACCTTCAGTCGTTATAAAAGCATGGAATCAGCTGCATCAGTAGCTTTCAGCTGGTGAAGAGTACCCACTGGTTTTCTTCCCTTACTTCATAAGGTATTTAATGTTCTCAGAGTTTTTGTGTTCACTGGATTTTCTTCATCTGATGTCTTAAGAGAGTAAGGGCATATCATCTTTTCACATTTTTATACTTTCTGGCTCACTTTGGAATGGTTTGAGTTTGCTGTAACAGTATGAGTTACTATAACATGTGAGTTAGGTTAGAAGTAGTCTAGGAAGAGGTTAGAGGTTACACTGACATATGTAAGAGTGATGCAGATGACACTGGGGTCACACATTACCTGTGAATTACCTGTGGTGGCACTAGGTTCTTTTCTTTCTAGGCAACTGAGCGAGGCCTAGGATAAATATCTTCTGTCCAGTTTTCTTTTTGGTGTTACTTGGCTGAAAGCTTATGGCCTCAGGGTATAGAATTTTGGATTGTGAGAGGTTTCCAAGTGAATCTGGGAATGTGTAAGATATTAGGTCCTAATTCTTGAACAGTTCCTGGGATCTGAATTCTTTTTAGCCCAAGGTTGGCCTTATCAAATTTTTAAAGAAAGCTAAGTTGGTCACTGTAAAGCAATGCAGAACTAAGTTCAGTGATGCGTTAAATGTTTGAGGAGCACCAGAACAGTTTGCTTTAGCTGGGACATATTGAAGTGCCTGATTTATCTTAACATATTCATTTGTTAAAGTTTAAGGATGGCAGTGACAAATGAATTAGTTGTAGCACAGCCTCTGCAATTTTGGACAATTAATCTTTCTTGCCAAGTTTAGAGTGACAATAATTTGTCTGGATAGCTAATTCTCTATCTTCCCACACCAAATCAATTCTGCATTAAAAGGAGATAAATAAAATATCTTTAACTTTTTGTGGGAATTTTGGAAAAGTATGCTGAAGATAAGGTTATTGTGTTATTCTCCTCTTCAGACTAGGATAGCACCAGTATTTTGAATCTCTGTGTTAGAATGTGTCCCTGGAGCCTGCTGGGTGTTTGCTGTGAGAAGCAGGTTGGATTATGATGGTCACATTTTGAAATAAAACACACAACATGGGCACTGTGGGAAGTTATATCAATTCTGGATGCATTTCATGGCAGCAGCTTTATTAGCAGAATCGCTATGATCTCAGCATCTTCAACTGAACTATAAAGGGTTGGGAACTAGGAGGAAGCTATAACTGCAATCTGCAATTGGCTGGACTTACACCAGTCTCCTCTTTCATAATAGTGAATCTTTTGATATCAGCTCCCTCTCAAGCCTTTTTGCTCCCTTCAATCCACTCTAACTTTATAATTTGGCAATTATCCTTTTTTTCTCTGATATTTTTATTAACGTTTGAGAAATTATACCTATTTTTCAGTTGAAGATGAAAGCAACTGATCTAACAATCTCCACCAATTTCTTTATGTGGCTCTTACAAGATGCTGCTCAAGGTAAGAACAGAATCTGCTGACTCATATAAATACAGCAGTGTCTATTACTGTAGGTGCCAATTGGCACAAATGGCACAACTCACCACTGTGGTCTTAAGCTGATAAAAATGCTCTGCAAGAGACAGCCACAGTCAAACAGACAATCAAATCCCGCACTAGACAACAATCAGGAAACCTCACAGGGGCTTTGACATGCGCATCAGAGGTTTACAGTTTTTACACTGAATTTTCTGTTTCCAATATCTCCTGCAAATCCAATGCCTGGGGACATGGTGGAGTCACTATTCCTGGAGGTGTTCAGAAAGAAACAGCTGGATGTGGCACTTGAGGCCATGGTCTAGTTTACAAGGTGGTGATCAGTCAAAGATTGGACTTGATGATCTTAAGAGGTCTTTTCCTGTCTACATGATTATGTGATTTTGTGACTAACTTTTATGAGTTTATGAAGCAACACCTACCTGAAATTCTGTGAACATCTGTGTAAATAAGCCATTTTTAACTGCTTTAGATGACAAAGTTTCACTGCAGCAATGAGGCTAACAGCTGATTGAGTAAATGACATTTTGACATCTTAAAAACTCTATATACTTAGACAATGCCATGTTAAATATGGCTCTGGTGGTGGTACTTCAGAATTCAAATTAAGTATATGTTCTTGATTTAGGGGACTGGTTCAGAGAAACTGTTGCTCTGTTGTTTGCCATCCACCACTATGTCAAGAATGTGCCTGTGATACTGAGACAGCTCTATCACAAAGCTGCCTCCAAAAAGACAAGGTCCACCATCAGTGACTTAAGCAAAAAGACAGTGGAAAAGGGATATAAACTTCTTTATTAAGTCTGAGAATCCTATTTTTAGACTGTATAATCCTTATGTGGCATAAACTTGGGTGTGTTCTTCAAGCACAGTGACAGATGTATTTGTCCAGGCTGCTCAGAATGCAGTTATCTTACTGTCCTTACTGGCCAATGCTGCAGCTTTTCTTAATGCCAAATAACAGAGTATTTATTGAAAAGCTGTTGATATTGAGGACCTAATCAGCTTTACAAGCAGCAAAAGATGGTGTTTGTGATTTATTAGCTGAAACCAACATAACAAAGAATGTAGCATGTAACTATTGTAAGGCAAGTACTGCATTCATTTGCCATAACCAGACAATGACTTGTGTGGCTGACACCACTGTTTCAGTTACTAAGATTTACAAGTTTTAATGGAATTCACACATTGTATGTGTCAGATAAAAAGCCTGGCAAAATGGTAATTGTGTGTTATTGTTGGCTGGAATACAGACCTGTGTGTAAGGCATAGGACTAGGACTCAGGCATTGTATTAACTTTTATTCTCTGTTATGTTCACCAAAATAGTTAAAGGCAGATTATTTACTCTCCTTGGGCTTTTTCCCTCATTTGTGACATAAGAAAAATTATGCTAATACTATCAGGAGTGATAGGAGGTTAAACTAACATTGCTGAACAAGATTGAGTTGCAGTATGTAAATATAAAATATTAGTATCATTCCACAAACAGAAAATCTTCTGGGTTATGAAATATTTTTGCATTTTCTTCTCTCTTACAACCTGCCAACTTCATGACATTGTGAGAGTTCTAAGGTCAAACTTTACTCCTCTGCTCCCAAGTGATGAGGAGCTCAATGGGCATGGGCTGGAATTCAATGGGTCATCATTTTATGGTCTTTTAGGAACTTTTATGGAAAACCATTTCTAGAACTCCAAAGAATTTTAGGAAAAAAAAAGAATCCCAGCAGACTAGAAATAGTCTACTTATGTAAAGAAAATTAATAGTCTTATTTTTTTAAAAAAATATATATTTTAATAGTGATTCAGATGCAACCCCCTGCTCAGAAATTCTATAGAGCTGTGAGATATATCAAGAAAAAAAACCAGTCTATACTTAATGCTCATTCCTTGAGCATTTCTCATGTTGATCTGTATTAAAAAGTGGGCTTGTTGAAGATAAAAGACCTCCTTGATTCTGGAAAGGGAAGTGCTAAAATCATATGAGAACTTAATTTGGGAGTTAATCCATTAAAAATTAATTATCTGTTTAAAGCAAAGGGTCTGGGATAGTCTGTAGAGATATTCAGGTAGGTGGATTATGCTCTCAGTGTGTAAGTACATGAAACTTGACTGCTTAACTGGTGGTGCTATCCTGTACCAGAAACAGGATCCTTGATCTGACCCAATGCAGAAATTACTATATTCTTATGGACCTGAAGGTAAACTTGATTTTATTGCTGATTTTCATCTGTCCCAAACAGACACTTTATAAAAGAAAGAGAATTCTTTTGGCATGAGACAGACCAGCTAGTACTTACCTTGTTCTTTGGGAATTTTAGTAGTCACATTCCTTCTCTTTGGCCTGGAGAAAGCTGGTGTGGATGCCAGCTGTTCCCTGTGTTAGCCTGCCCCAGTCAGCCACCCCTTGCATGGCACCAGGGTCCCCCGGCATGGTCTGTGCCTGGGGTGTTCCACCCAGGGTGAATCTATTAGAAATTTGACCACCAGGTGGCATAAAAACTATGTAAAATATCATAGAGGTGCTGCAGATATTATGATAAAATTACCTCCTTTTAAGAATATTCAAATACTTTGTGATCTTTGCTAGCAAATTTTAACATTATTGTTTTAAAAGTAGCTAATGTCATTATAAGGAAGAGCCCATATGGGTCACAAATTACTTGCCTTTTAAAATCACATTTTATAATTTTCTTATTCATGTTTTTTTCATGTCAAAACTAAATAACTTCACTGATAGAAAGGAAGAACTTATGCTATATTTATTTGCATAGAAACACAAGCAACCATTCTTAAGAAGTAAGTTTAAAACCAACTATTATCCATTGTTGAAAACACATTTTATGAAACTATCTCTAAGCTGTAATATAGCTTCTCATGTAACAATAGAAATTTGTTCTATTGTAATGAAATCAGTTCCTATGTTCTTACTACAGGAAAAGAAAATGACTTTTTGGTACAAAAGAAAGGCAAAGTGTTCAGATGTGTTATTGGCAAGAAAACAGAGGGCCTGAGGTGGCAGACAAATTCTGCAATGAAGGTAAAGATTTTCCTGCAATGAGATTTTTGACAAAATTTCATGGAGGCTTGGGGATCTTTCCCACCTTGCTTTCATGGGAGGGATCTGTGTATTGAATAAAACTTCCCACAATGACACACATATAGTAGTCCCTACTCCAGTACATTCTTTTTACAAATTTCCTTGACTTTTGCTCTTTTTCTTTCTGCTTACTTTTTTAGTTTCTTGATCCTCTCTTCTGCACTGCTGAAGGTCCCCTTAGTTCCAGTTTCATCATTTTGGCTATAGTTTTAAATTACGCCACTGAGGTCAGAACTTTTCTTTTAAATCAGCTTTTCTACCTTGACTTCCTTTCATTACTTACTTTCTCTTCATTGCTTTTGAACTTCCATTCTTTTCATTATTTTGTCCTAACACTGGCTATTTCTGTAGTATCATTTTTGGAGCCCTCTGTTTCCCAACCTCATTAACACTGTCTTCCTTGAATTTCTGTTTTAATTTCCTTTCTCTTTCGTTTTCCAGTATTAATTCTTTATTTGTTTTAGACTCTACTGTCATTTCTGCTACAAGTTGTTTTATCTACTCAACTTGAATCTCGACCTTATATTTCTGTGTAACCAACAACTGAGCTTAATACCTTCCCCTAGAATGCCCTCCTACCCCTTTCTTTGTCACTATTAAGGATTTGTAACAGATTAGTTTAATCCATCCATCATTCATGTCTGATACACTGTTGGATTAATGTAGATAATGTAGTATGAAAATTGCTTACAACTTTGTAAGGGAATGAACTGTTTTGAGGATGGCACCTTCAGTCTAGACCAATAGCAGGGAAAATATGATATATGGTTAAAAGTTTACAATAGAAGCTCTTCCTAAGGAGAGGTTAATCCAAATAAAGATAAAAAGACATCCTTGGTAATACATATTGTCTATTTTCACTTTCAGGAAAATCCATTTGCAGACTTTTCTGTCTGCAAGAACTGAAATAATTATTCTGAAGGCATGGAGGTCTCAGGAGTGCATGGCTCCTGCGAGACTCCAAAAGATTTAGTGGCATCTCAGAAGCTCGTGAAGTGGCAAAGGTGCCTCACAGCAGTGACCATATCTCTGCTTTCCTTGCTTCCAATGGAGCTTACAATGGGGCATGCAAGGGAAACATGGTTCTTGCTGGTGCTCTCTAACAAAGCCCAGGTGGAGATCCTTAAACTCAATTCACAAGCTCAAGACCAGGCATGTTAAATAGACCTTCTTTTCTGATGTGTTTCTCCCAAAAAGAGTTGTTCTACTCAGGTATTTGAGATACTGATGGGAAAATTGTAGATAGTCAGAAAATTGAAATGAGCTGTAGCCTCTAAGAAGAGATGGCAAAAGAAGGGAGCTGGCTAGAACTGCTCAAAAGATAGGATTGTAGTGAGTCCCAGTATAGCTATACGGCGGACTCTGGGTACTGATTAGTTGACAAGAATAACACTTTAACAGACCTAAGAGATACAGCATCACTGTTTTACATGCCTCTCTCACAAAAACAGCAGGAGCTATTTTTTCCCATAAGCTAACAAGACTATCTTAGTTTGTTCCTCAGAGTGCTTTCTCTTTCCATGGCCTATCTGATGCCAGAGGTCAGTGTTGGGCTTCTCCCTTTCCCCTGGCTTCTATTGGCAAAGTCAGATCATTGCTATTAGCATTGCAAAACACTGCATATGCCTAGGACATTGTAGAAATAATAATGTTGTTTTATCAGGTGTCTGGAAACACACTCAGAAGTGATTCTTCTTTTTATTTGCTTATTCTTTTTATTTTATTACATCTTTGGGATCAATAAAAGCAAATGCTTAGTCAGAGCTAAGCACACAAAAAATGACCATAATTTCTTTCATATTCTTGGTGATGGAAAACCTCAGTGTGGGACTTGGGCACACTAAAGTGACTAGTATCAGTTAAAATAGATTTTGTAAGACCTCAATAAACCATGTAGTCACATTGACATTACTCATGGATAACATTTCTCTCATGTCACAGGATATGTCACATATGTCACTGCATAAACAAGGGTGTATGAAAGTATTGCATCTGATAATCAGTCCTTCAGTCCAAAAATATAAAAGAAATGGAAATTGAAAGTTGCACAGTGTTGCAGGCAGTTTGCCATATTGTATTACTATGATAATGACAGTTCTCCTCAGCTGACAGCAACAGTAGCATTACAAATGAGCTGCTGCTGCAAGCCTTAAGTCTGGTGTTGTGAGGAGCAGGTATCCTTTGTTAGCTCTACATAAGCCAGCACTGACACTGGAAGCTGTGGAAGTGTGTCAGGCAGGGCTGTGTTCACTCCACAGGTGTTAACTCAAAGACAGGCTTAATATCCTCAGAGCAGACCTGCATGGATGAACATGTGTCTCTTATTAAGTCTGAACTGCTACACAGTAGGTAAAGGGACAGCACTGCTTGCTGCTGGCCCAGGTGCCTTCAATTTTAGGGCATTCAGACTCTGAAGAGTTGTCCTTCATATTTGCTTTTGCCATATTTTATGCTTTGGGCAAATCTTTTACCCTGCTTTAACCCCGAAATTTTTATTAGACAGCCTTTTACTATTCCTGTAATTCCTGTTTTACAGATATTAAATACCGATCATTTTCATTAAAAAGCAGTTGAAACAGTTTTATAGTAGTTTGGTCAGTTATGTTTTCTCCTTGGAGATGGGCCCTCTCTTGAGTTTTTTGCATCAGCTCTTTTGTCTTCCTGTGTGATACATCTGGTAAAAGAAAGGCCAGAATTTATAAACAAGTTTTGTCTCTTGATCTTAACAATGAAGAAAACGAGATAGAGTTTTGAAGATAATCACTTCTTAGTACCTGTTTTTCTCTATGCACAAGTCAATGTTCAGCACAAAAAAATTTAATAATATTTTGTATTTTTCTGTTCATCTTTCACAAAACCATTCAAATGAGGGGTCAACTAGATGGTGTCATACAATTTTGAGGTATTATAGCTTTGTGTAAGAGGACATTGGCCAGCTGAGCAGCCATAACTCACTGTTTCCTCTTCCAGGTTCATCAGGAGCTGTTCCTCCTGGGCAGACTTCCATGGCTGGTTAGAGGAGCCCAGGCTGGCTGCATTCCCCTTACTGCACAGACCTGGTACACACCCCATGTGGTGCAGAGACTGCTCAGAATCGTGTGCACAAAAGACTTGGGCATGGAAAAAGATGATAACTGTCACATCTTTGAGATTACTTTTGTGCAGCACATAAGAAAAAAGGGAGGATAACCACCAAATGACAGAATGACATGTCCTAGGATGGGAGGAAGTACTCTGTAGAAGTGCTTTTTTGTTCTATTAAGTGTCATTGACAAACTTGAATTCTATGTCTTTCTTTTAGATGGTAAAATTATAGGAAAAGAAAATGACATCAAAATGTGTCATCTTTCCAGTAGATGAGGTAAAGAAAAAAGCATTGTGATATATTATACTCTCTAGCTGTCAGGAGCTTATTTAATTGTAAAAGATTTTTAATTGTTTGCAGTGTAATCAGCATTTGAAGAGAATGCATTATTTTTGAAACCTCAAAGCAAAACATCAGAATATGAAATATTATTATTAAATGATGTGCATAAAGCAGCATTACAATATAATAGCAAATACTCAACAGAATTTACCCTTAAAAACATGTATGCTTCACAAAATATCTGCCTACCTGATGAGAATATATCTTCATAACTTTCAAGTTACAAAAACTTGCAGTATCACTTTTCAATACAAAACACTGAAATTAAACCATTTTACAGTTCTTCTAAAGTTTCTCAGCTGTATTTTGTCCTTTTAGCTGAGACTCTCTCAACAATTTCTGTAGTTTGCTATTAACAGGGCTCTCAGCATGCAACCTTTCAATAGCCAGCTTTTACTTAAGTCTGCTTTAAGCATGATAGAAGCAGAATTTAATTGTTACAATGCAAAGAAACTTACAACAATTATTTTTCGAGCAGTCTGGTTATCACATAAAGGACAAAGAGAAGTTTTATTTGGCTGGTACAATCAGGAGGAATGTAAAGCTCCCACGCCTGCCTTCAGTAATTGATGAAGTGGGTCAGTGACATTTTACAGGGATGCCATTGAATTGGACCCTTGAGGATAAATAGCACATAAACTTCTTCCGCCAGCTCTTTGGTAAGTTAATATTGGCAATTCCAATTTAACACTTATGAATGAAAGTATTGCAGGCTAAGTGAAATTAAGGAACAGCCACTGCTATTGTTTCAGCCGTGCTCTTCCCTGCAAGCACTATTTAATCCAATGAAAACCAGAGACCTCATCTGTCAGAGAAATACATGTGACTGGGCTGGTTCTGGGGAGAGGGGAGTGTTCTGGAAGAATTTAGAATTGTTGTATAACTAAAAATGCAGATTTTTAACAGAAGTGTCTGTCACTAGCCCATTTGGGAAATGTTCTTGTTGATTTCTTAGTGAGGTGGAATATTGAATGGTTGTAAGTTTTCAGGTGCATGTCAGTGTTAACAAATTCTATTAATAATTTACAGTAAAAGGAAATATTTTATTAATGCCATCTGAAATCAATGCACAAAATTAAAATGAAGAATTCCCAGTTGCATAACTAAGATATGGGACATGGCTGGAGAAAACAGGTATTTAATTTTTAGAATACATTGTTCATTTATTTTTAAACACTTCATTTAGGCATAAAGGAAATTCTTTCATGCTGTCATAATGAATATTTAATCTCTTCAGTGTCACATATAACTTTTATATAAACACACATAATTAGCTTTTATCTTCAACTGAATGAAGCTGGATCTTACTAACAAATCTTCATGAGTGTGTACAATTATCTGGGCCTTGGTGGTGGTGTTGGTGGTGGTGAGTGAAACAGAGACAGGGCTTAGGCTCAGTTGCTGGTCCAGTGGGTGTCTGTAGTGTTTAGTGCTAATGCACTACTCCATATAATTTTGTTCTGTTGCAGGTATCATTTTCCCAGAGTGCTTGGGCTCAGCCCATCAGTAGCCTGGGGCTCTTCCAGGGCGTGTATGAGCAGTGCTACTCCACTGTGGGGGAGATAAAGCTTTAGCCAAAAGGATGCAAGCCATTCCATGTCACCTGTCCTTAGGCTCAGAGAATCCAGTCTCTTTACAGCAGAGGTGTAGCCATATCCCTGAAGGGCCTTTTAGAGCTGCAGGTTCATTTGCAGGGATGGCTATACACCTGTGGGATGCCCTGAACCAGAGGGGAGCTCCACTGATCCCTGCTGATGGATGTCATGCTGCAGCTGTTGTCCCTAAAATTGGCTGAAGAAATGCTGTAAGGTTTAATGGAAAGCTTTGGGGACATAAGACCAATTGAATACTATTGAATTCAAGAGAACTCTTTCCACAATAAGGTTTGGGGATTAGCTCTGCTGCCATTGAAAATGTGAAGCCTAAAACTAGGGAATGGGATGTCCTCACAAAGAACTGAACATTAACCTACTCTTTCTGCAGTAAGCCACTGCTCTTGGTGTGAATACTGGTGACCCATGTGCACCACTCCTCAGGAAGTACAAAGGACTTGAACGTAATGATGGATTTACCAGGGCAGGGAAGGCAGAACAGTCCCAGCATATACCTTATAGGCAAGGCATATGCTCAATGTCACACTCAGATCTGCTGTCACCACCGTGGCTGCATCCAGCCCAGGGAGCTTGTGCCTTTCCTGCACATATGGTCAGAGCTGATTCCCAGGAGTACATAATTATGGGATGTATACTTTTTTAAAGGGATGAATAGTTTTGCTGGGAAGCAATTTAATCTGCCTGATGAAAACATTTCTGGCTGGAAAGCTCAAAATGATACCAAAATTGTAAGACCACTTTTGAAAAATGTTTTGTTTCCATGGCTGTTTGAAAATGCAATAAATGTGAAAGAATCTTACTATATTTTAAATTCACTGTGTGGGAGCATACCAAGCTACCTAAGCCTCCTACCTGAGAGCATCTGGCATCACCCTTTATGTGATGGAGATATTAATTCAAGTTAGTTGGGAATTTAGAAAGTCAAATTTTTCAATTGAAAAAGGCTCATTCATCACTCACCCAAGATTTGCAGATGCTAATCCATTTCCAGAAAGCTTATAGCCTAGACCTGGCACTCTGGCACATAATGAAAAATAATGTCTGAACCTTTAGGTTTTGTATGTACTGTTCTGTCTGAAAAAAAATCCCGGGTTTACAGCCAATGGGAAAGAATCTTTGTGATCTTGCTTTAGGAATGAGAGTCCTACCTCATACCACTACTTATCTGTCATCTGTCTTGGATGCTTTGCAGGGGCAGAGAAGAAGGGTTGAAGGCAACTGTTCAGTAGTTCACATACCTAAAAGAGCAAATAGTCTATAAAGAAACCCTCTCAGATTTTCACTTTTCCCATTAAATCATTGAGTCCTATGGAAGCCTGCACTGTACTGTTTCTACACAATACCCCTTGCTAGAACGATATTGAAATTAATATTTATTTAATTTTAAAGGACATTTGGATTTTAAGAGTAGGGCACCATGGGCATGTATTTAAAAACACTATGCACAGGAAGTTATGAAACCTAAATTTTCATTGGCGTAGGTGATTACTATTAGGGAAAGAAATACCTTTGGGAGTATCTAAAACATCCTTGTTGTAATTGCTGACAGAGGTGCTCTCAGTGCCTTTGACAGCCCTCTCAGATGATTTTCCCTGTAAGGCTGATGGCAATATCCTCACCAAGCTCCACAGTGCATTTGAAAGGAGTCAATACCTTGACTGCTGCTAGGTGTGTTATCCAGCATTAAATCCTCTAACCTATAAGGAAAGGCTTTCATAACTATGAAGCAGCCCATACAGAATTCCAGGTAAGACTGGAATTCTAGTCAGGCCAATAATATCTACAGTATGAGGAGAAAATTGATATCAGATATTCTTTTGTTTCCAGTAACTATGATGTGACAATTCCTGTGCTTGAAATCTTACACTATTATGTATTTTACAAGCAAGGTATAACTACTGTTTAAAACAGCTTAAGTTAGGAAATCCTACATGCAATATGTTAACTTATATTTTAGAAGTTTTGCGATACACAAGTAAAACAAGTTCAGACAGAGCTGCCTGAGGGCAAGAATATGGAATAGGTGATTTCTTGGGGTCATTTTGAGACTATGTTTTCTGTGTATTTATGATTTCATGAGATTATTCATGTGCCTTTTTGCTTCAACACTATCACCAGAATTAGAAGGAATGAGATTATCAAGATAAGTAAATATAAGAACTGTAGGAATAAATACCTGTAAAATATCTGTGAGTTATTTTACAGGTATTTATAGGAAATGCAGCAGAGGAGAATATTTGAAAGATAATTGTACCCCACAGAAATATGACATCTAGTCATGCTTTAATAAATATATAACAGCAAATTAATATCCTACAACTTCAAAATCCTATCAAGAGGTTGGAGTCTGCATCCTTGTGAAATATAACAGTAATTTTTCCCTATTGTATATGTGAACACACTGTGCTGCATTACCTGCTGTGTGTCCTTTAAATGATTAATGTGTTTGTCATTCACAATCTCATGAGCATAATGATTTGTTTACTTCAGTTCTCTTTCACTGTTAATCCATATTAAAAAGTTTAATCTAGTAAACAAAACAAAATCCCATCAAAGAGGTAATAAGTGTCTAGAAGCCTGGATCTCGGCTGGCTAACTAGACTGCTTATCCCAACAAATTCTCAGTGGTGCAACTGGTTGTTAAAAGGTTATAGCACGTGCAAAAACCCCCAAAATGACAAACTTTCTCCAGTGAGTCCTTTCACCCATCAACTTATTTTCCATGCACTTAATAATAGATTATAGTTCAATGACACTGTTGCCATAAACTGTTAAAGTGATATAAAATTTAGCATTTAAAAAATGTCTTGAAATTGCTCTGATTTATCAGAGTCATAATCAGTTTTGAAAAGTGTTTTGAGATCTATACTGCAGTGATTTAACCTTGAAAGGAAATGCTTTTTGTTCTCAAGTGTTTGAGGAACATCTGATGATGTATTAATGATGTATTGAATCAAGGTAAGAAGACACAATGCTCTGGTTCCCAAACTGAGTGCAAAGAAAGTTTGATTTATTAGGACCTGATCCTATGAATCATGCACCCACCTACAGCTTCATAGATTAGGTTTTTGCAACTCTAGATTTGAGCTGAGAACTTGAAGAAACAGGATTTGATGAATTCTGTAATTCCTCTATCTGAAAATTAGGCTTTTATACATATTTTGTGAATAAAAGGATTTAATTTTCAGTTATTTCTCTTGCAATTTTTCTTTTCAATGTTTAGATTCTAAGAAGTAAATATTGAAACAGCTGTGATAATGCTAATTTGTCAAAAAGCAAAGGACATAGAAATATTTTGTCTCTATGCTTGCCTTCAATGTCTTCATCCAAACTGAACAAAAATCTGTGTACATGTTTTCTTTTCTTCACCATGATGGAATTATCACTATATTTACCATAAATAATATTTTAATGACTGTGCTTGTATTTATATATGTCCTGGTTTGGGACAAATTTGGAAGGGAACTTCCAAAGGAATGTTCCCTAAGGGGTAAAATTCAGCAGCCCTTCCCCCCACCTGTTTGGGAGATAAACCTCCTCAAGAAAGGTGGGAAAAGCCGTTTATTTAACAGGCAAAGTACACACAAACTTGAAAAAATGAATAATACTGAACAATGGAACCTCTGGCTGTTGTGAAGAGATGGCAGGTTCAGAGGGTCCTTTCTGTGGGGCGTAGCTGGGCTCGCTCCGTCTCTGGTCAGTCCCTCCTGCTGGAAGTGCCGCAGCCCAAGCCTTGGTGGGTGTGAGCTCCCGGTGTTCTTCTGGATTTTCCAGAGCCGTGATCAGTCCTGCTCTTTCCGAGAAAAGAAAAGCCACACTCAGAGGAACTTCTCTGCCTCAGCTAGCCAAAAAATGACTAAAAGCAAAGGAAAGCTCTGTCCTGCTGTCCGTGCTGCAGACAGCACGCACTGAGAGACAGAAGGAGAGCTGAAGCTCTTATCTCTGTGTTTTGAATACAGCCACCTCAGGCATTGCACCGCTTCTCCTTCTCCCCCACTTCACTCTCAGATCTAGTTTTAAAAGCACAGAACTTATTTCTGGGCTAAATAGATGAATGGGGATACAATTTGTCATCATAAAGTCAGTATATTAGGGTTTATTACATTCTTTTACCTTTCATACTGAAGTGTGCCCAAAAAAATATATATAAATATTTTCATATTATTTTTGCATTTTAAATTTCTGTATTACTAATATAATAACACTTTATTGATCTTCTAAGCACCCATTTGATTGGTATTACAGCAATTGACATTTTTCTAATTAAAATAAAGAAAGAGAAAGTGTTACTTAAGTCTTTAGGGGAGATCAGGAACTTTTTTGCAATACTACCTAAAAATATTTTTCAAGACAGATGCAAATGTTGCCATATTCTGTAAAGGACATAAATAAAAGCTTGAAAATTTTCACATAGAACATTTTTAAACACGTGATAATAACTTTTAAGAGCTAATTTCTAAGAGCAAATAGAAAGCTACACAAAATTTAAGAGGAAACTACAGAACTGGGATTGAAAAGTAGTGACAGAAAGGAGAAATGAGAATCAAACAGGGAGAACAATAGGTGAATTACTTAATGGTAAATTAGTAAGTGCTTCATTTGATTTGTTTACAGGATGAAGGGAGAAGGGTGGGAAATCAAATCAGGTATATTTGCCTGCTGACTAAGACTGCAGTCTGCAGTAGAATGAGTGAAGATAATATGTTATATGTGCTTTTCATGATCCCGTTTTCTGGCAACCAGTTTATTCTATATGCACTATGACACCACTACTGATATACACAGCCTCAGAGAATAACCTCACTATAATTTGGGATGTGCTGGGTATGAGAAGGAATTCAATTCAATTGCATATACAGGATAAATGTTCAAACCTGAGTTAGTATTAAAAGCCAGATTTGTTGATCCCATATGGCGTCAGGTTATTCTTATGTCAATCTTAACAGAAAGAGCTCAACACACGCAGTGTAAATCTACATTTTCTCTTTTTTTTTTAAATCTAATGAAAATATACATCTATGAAATATGACTCAACCATATATGAGGGCATAGCAAAGCAAAGTGTTATTAAATATGTATACTACTGACTTAATTATAGGAGTTAAGGGGAAACTTGAGAAAACTAGGATTTTTTGGTATGTTTTTCTTCTCCTTAATCTAATCAGACAACACTAAAAGCCCAAGAGATATATAAACTTCAGTAACTACTTATATTAAACCTGTGTTTACTTAGATGATTTGTATGAAATAAATAAGTAATTACCCAAAGGACATTAAAAAATGGAATATATGAGACTGCATGTGAGCAAGCTAACACAAAGCAGAAAGCTTGACTAGTGCATATTTAATAAGAAAAATTCCCAGCGCTTTTATATCTTCTACCATTCTATAGAAGTCCTTATGTCACCTTTATCACCATAGTAACTCAGCACTTTGCAGTCTTCCTCTATTCATTCCTCTATTATTTTTTCAGTTTAGTAAAGGATAAAGGATTTCCCTGATTATCCACTATTTGGTACCCTGCAGTCTGGTCATCTTGCTGAGAAGTATTGAGAATAATGTAAAAACCCACCAATCTTCTACAACAAACAAAAAGTGATCCCTGGTTTATTCTACTGTATCATCAATTTGTTATTTCTTAAAAAATTAAAATTAATTAATCATCAGAACTGAGTATTTTTTAAACACGTGGTAAATATTTCTATAGCCTTCTGAGAAGAAGAAGAAGCAATTATTATAGTCTTAAGCCCTGCATAGGTTGAAGACTGACTCTAAATTGTCAAAACCCAGCATTCGGAAGAGTCAACATTATTTAGGTTTACTAGAGGGTATTTTTTTCTATCATCCTCTATTATAGTACCCCAAAAAGGAAGGAAGCTTCCAATAAAGCATGTTTTGTAACCCCAGTTTACTACTAAATAGTAAATACAATAGACTAGAAAGAATAAGAAGCTATTTTCATTTACATCCATTTCTAACCCTTTGAGCTATAGTGTATGAAATTAAATAAGTATTTAGCTACTTACATACTTAAGTTAAAAGGAAGGAGAACTTGCAGTTGACTAGTTCCATACAAATTGGAGTAGCAAAGACCAAATCAGTGACTAAAAACAGTTTTATAGATTGGACTCAAAAATTTAGGATATTTGCCTCTCATTTTTTTTTCCAAGATACTACCTTGTCAGCTTCTAAATATGCATTTGGCTGACTTTTATTTATTCATACTAAAGCAGTGTGCTGGGAGACTTTGCCAAAGAACTTAGGTTTATCTGCATGAATGCATATATATTAGTGCTTTGAAACAAAGCTGACACTTCTGGGGTTTGATCCTTCGAGTGCAGACTGTATGTGCTTGTGTCCTAGCTTTTATCTAACACTGCAAAATACTCTTCTCCTGTGGTACAATACTTCAGTTTGATCCAAAGAAGTGTTTTTATTCTGATTGCCTGTTTCCAAAGTCCACAGTTAGATGCGGTTTTATTCTTAATAGAACTTACTTTTTTTCTATACAGTTTCCCTTAAGGTTACTAATAAAGCCTCAGTAGGACAATTTTTTTTTTTCAACTATAAAGTAGTGTTGGTACATCAACAAATATCTTGTTCCTTGCCATAACAAATTTAATTGAAGTGAATATACTAGATTCAATCCAATACTAGCTTCAATCCATTAAAATAAGCGCCATGACTTGTGCAATTTCACTCCATTAATCTCAGCCTTGATCTGTCCTTTCTCAAATGAGTAAAGCAAAGTACAAATAAAAGAGTACAAAATTAATCTCATGATTGGTCAGCCAAGAGCTGCAGTGACCAGCTCACGGGATGTGTGACTCTCTGTGCTGATCAGCAGCTTGGGTGGGGCGAGATCCATTGGTTATTTCAGCCTGGCAGAGCTTCAGGATATGATTCGCAGAATTGAAAACACGAGATGAGGAGTAACTGGAGCAAGTTAAGTTGTTCAAACTATGCTTAAAAACTTGCTGTGATATTTCCTGCAAATAAAGAGTTAAACACTCCTGATCTAGATAGATGAACCTAACATTTACAGAAGCCTATTTATCCAGCACTGCAGGCTCAGTGATTCTTTCTTCCGTCTTGCCTCACAAGAGATATGTCTTCTCCTGTAGGGACTTTTCCAAGCAAAGTTTCTCCACCAAGATTACAGATTTTCTTTTTAAACCTCCTCTGATTACTCTTTCCTTACTCACCCGACAGCTGAGTGTGATTAAGCACCAATGAAGAAAACTAAAGGTTCTAACACAAGATTCTTGTGAACAGGTGATACTTAGTTTTAACCTACAGATAAAGCTGATTTAGCTAAAGGAACAGAGACAGAAATAAGCCCAAGTTATATACATGTAAATTTCTTTTAAAGTATCCTGTGCTCTTTATGTATTAGTCAGTCCTGTCTTGGCCCTGTTTTGAGCTTAGCTCCATAAGCTTGCTCTTGCTGTAGGAGTTCCGATACTCTTTAAGCGCAATGGCAATATTTGGGGTGGATTCAGGTGTTGCAGGGCTGAAGAACAGTGATGAAGAACACTGGTTCCAGTTCTCCTGAGCCACACAAGCTCTAGAGATTCTGCCTCAGTGAGGGTGCCAATAATGAATGCAGTGTAGCTCTTCTGTTCCTAGCAGCACGTGAGAAAAGGAACCTTTCAGACTGTGACTGAATAATAAACAAACTAGAAAGTTAAAGCCCTACAGTCTTAAAAGAAATCTTTTGAAGTAGTAGCCAGAAAAGCTTCAATTTTAGGGTAGGTTGATTTGAATTGCAATTATTCATAATTTTGCAAAGAATGCAGTTTTTAAAAACCCCAAGTCTTAGCTGTTTGTATCAGGAAGTGAGTCAGTTTTGGTGTGTTTTGATTACTTGGCAAGCTCATATCCCCTTGCTGTTATGTACATTTTAGTCTGCATGTCCATCACTGGAACTTGAATACAATTATGTTTGGCCCAGTAGGTTCATGTCTTTTAGAACTATAACATTACTTCACTTGAGCAGTTATTAGGGCTGCAGAGATGTAACTACAATTGCTAAATGGGATAATGCAAAATGAATGAAGTGAGAGAACCCCTGGAGTCTTCTTGATGTTTACTCTTTCAAGTAATGCACTCCACTAAGTCTGTCAGCTCATCACAACAGAGAATTATTTAGGGAACCGTGTGAACAGTATTGCTTCACAAGTCTTACAGCCACCCAGAATATGAAGTGTGTATTATACAATGCAACTCATAAATAGGCATTTCCCTGTTTTCTGCAAACCACTCTCACTACAATGGCTTGTCTCATCACAGCAGAGCAAATGAGAAAGCAAAGATATAAAGTAGCAGCACACTGTTGTGCTTTACATGCTATTTGCAAACTATTTACTGGTATGAAGAAAGCTAAATTATTAGGCTTATTATCACTTACATTCTTCTAAGGGTAGACTAAGATGAAGACATTTCATTCTCTACACAGGATCTTTTAATAGGTCAGCCAGAGTGATGCCATTGCTTAATGTTGCTACATGCTTTAACTCTGAATATATTTATGCAAAAATAATTACCTCACAGCATTATAGGTGTATGAGGCATATGCTACAACTTAAGGAGGTGCAATCCTCATGAAACCATTAAGATCACTTGCAAGAAGAATTGGCACCATTCTTTTGTGGAATTTCTACACATATGCTTAAAAGACACCCATACAGCGCTGTCTATTGCTAATGGAATAGAAATATATTTTTGAAGTGAAGTGAATAGATATATATATATATATTTGAAATTAAATATAATATGATTTAATAGCAATAGAATAATCTTTTTTTATTATAAAGGCCAATAGTCCCTCCAAAGTAAAGGAAGATCAAGGTACATTTTCTAGAACACTTCTAACCACTCCAAGGCCAGGTGGAACAAGTAGTCATCAACTCCTCCCTGGGACAGGGAACAACTTCTGATGTTCAGTAAGAGTAGGATGCAACAGGGAGTCATGGACCAGTCTGTGACCTTCCAGGGTGTATGAGAGAGGTATGACAGAAGAGCTGTGCATGTGCCAATGCATAGTAAGCCAAGCCAATAACATGCAACAGGATTCTCAGTGGCAGCTGCACCCTGACCTCTGGACTATCAAGAAGCAAAACAGAATCCCAGAATCCCCAAATGGGCCAGGTTGGAAGGAGCCACAGTGGGTCACCTGGTCCAGCCTTCCTGCTCGAGCAGGTTACAGACAAATGTTCCTAAGGATTGTCTTTTTCCAGTCACAGCTATCAACACTGAACTTTTAAATGTAGAATTTGGGCAACAAATGTATCTGTATCAATGGCCTTCACACCATCTCAAATTTTATGTGTTAAAGCCCTGTGAATAGGAAGTAAGAAGAAAAGGTGGCTTTTGTAAATGTGATTTAAGAAGACAGAAGTCATAAAATCCTCTTCTATTTAAAAATTGGAATAAAACACTGGAACAGGCTGCTTACAAAAGTTATATAGTCTCCATCCTTGGAGATTTTCAATACCTACTTGGGCAATGTCTTGAGCAACATCAATTTAATGTCAGCCCTGCTATAAGGAGATGAGCCTGGATGATTTTATGAGGTCCTCTCTCACATAAATGGTTCAGTGGTCCTATGATTTTTTGGGTCAGACAGACTGCCTGTAAGCCTAAATTTTACATTTGGCACCAATTACAGTTGAAAATAACTCAATCTTGTCAATGTGTCTTACTGGATCAGACAAGGGAGGAATGAGAGACTGAGGTTATAGCTTTTTTGCTGGAGAAGGGCAGTACAGACAGGGTTGCTGTGTGCTGAAGTCCTGCAATGAAAATAAATTCACAGATTCCAAAATTATTTCAGGTTCACAGAAAGGAACCTGATGTACAGTACAGTGTCAGGAATGCTATTGCTTCCATTTTCTTCTGAACCATGGCATGGAAGAGGCAAAATATGCCATAATTAGCTTCTGTCTCTTCTCTGAAGACTCCAACATGCTCATTTCAAAACAATTGGAATCAGAGACTTTGATGTCAGTGTCACAGTGGCAAAATGGACAGATTACTATTTCCTTACTTTTGTTTGACTGTAATTCTTTCCTTTCACTTATATCTTATTCCACTGATGTGTCTGAGAACAAACTGTTAATGTACTTACATGCTCTGGGTGACAAAGCTCCATTGTGAAGCAGTCAGTTTGGTAGTCTATGTTTAGCATTCCTGTGGTTATTTATTATTTATTCCCATCTCATCATCCTATTACAGGCAATAAATATATAAAATTGCAGAGCCTGATGTGTTCCTTGCCTGTCCCCAAAGTCAATACAGTCAGAACCATATCCAGGTGAATGATGAAATATTAAAATAAATATGCAACAAGCATCCATAGGAAATGCTACTTCAGTTGTCAGTCCTGCATTCAGACAGAGAAGGCATTCCCTGATGAAAAAGCTTCTTTGATTCAAAAATCAGACTTTGTTGCTGCTGACATGTTTTGGGGAAATGAAGATGTTTAATTCAAATGTGCAGAGCAAACCATAATCTAAGCATTTCTTTTTTTCTACCTCTAAAGGAAAACCAGAAAACTCCAATTACAAGCCTGCTTTCCCAGGTAGAGAAAGTGTAGCTTATATGTTTTTTCACATATGGCATTATTTCTCACTCCCCTTTTTTTCCCTTCCACTGACAAAAAAGGACTCTTGTCTTATTTCTTCTCTCTTCTCATACTTTACTTTTCCAGGTCTATCATACATTTCCTAACTCTTGTTTATCTTCTTACCTATTATTACTATAATTCCTAGGTAGGAAACTTGAGCACCAATCCCACAAAATAACAGAGCTGCCTGGGGAAGGAGTTCACTATTTAAATCAATGAGGGGATTTTAAATCTCTTCTTCCACAGAAGACTTCAGTCATCAAATAATAGCTTGTTCCATGGGGATCTGAGTGATGAAAGGAGCTACAATCCAAACCTCCTCTGGAAGCTGTGCAGCTACTTAGAAAATAATGTCACTGGATCACAGAAAGCACAACTAAGTGCTCTATGCTTAAGCATAGCTTAAGGAGCTCAGGTCTCTCAGTTCAGTGCAGATTCCTCTCATGAGTCGAGAGAGATCATTACCTGTAGCGTTTTTAATACACGGGACACTGGTTTCTCGACCTTTGCAGATTCCTGTGGCTCCTTTCAGCTTCCTCTAGCTCCTGTTCCCTGTCAATAACGTGATGGTACTACCTTATCATTGGTCACTCTTCTAGCTCAATGTCTGGCGCCCCAAGTGACTCTCCTAGAATACAAATAAATAATAAAGAATCTACAGACTCTCTCTGCTCTAGTCCTTAAGGCATTGTCCCCTGACCCTTCAGTCTCTTACTATGTGAATTCAAGGAAAAGCATTTTCCTCTGACAAAAACTCCAACCAACCAACCAACCCCCACAATCAAAAAACCAAAACCCCCCAAACCAATCCTGAGCTATGGAATGAGTGAAATTGCTATATTCATAATAAATATTTAACTTTGGCATAAACCTAAAATTTGGATAACCCAGAACTAGCTTTTTGAAAAGATTCCATGCTGTTGCTTAAAAATTTAGAAGATTCCTTCTGTAAGTACACTATGCCACCACAGTGCAGAGGGAATGAATCACAATCCCCTGCTATCAAGATTGCATAACAATTGTTTTTGTCTTCTGATAAAAACCACTCAGAGATTGCAAGGAGAGATTAAAAAGTATAATATATGACATCTGGTCAAATGTCTCATGTATTTAAAACACAGTCATGTCTAAGCAAACTAAACCATCAAAACATCTCTGGCACCACCTACAGAAGTAATTCAGTATTAGCTTTAAAGATTTTCTGTTGGAAGAAAAAAAATTTAAATAAAGACAGAAAATTGAAGAGGAGCACTCCCCTCCCCCAGTAAATAAATAAATAAATAAATAAACAAAGAATTTTAAGAACTAGAATTATATGGATGCTCAGCCCCCTACTGATGAAGTGCTGCTTATTAGTAGCTGCTATGCTTTCCATACAGCATATTCATACTCCAAAGTGTACTTACATACTTGTGAATATTCTCCAGGAAATGATTAATTGACAAGATACAATCTGTAATGTGGGAAAATCAGTTTTTACTATGAGGAATTTACTTTCTAGTACTGGAAGACTACATATATAGATTAATCACATTTTCACAGCTGGATTTTTGAATAGACCCTCATTAAACTGGTATAAATATACACCATATTGTGGTGTGTGTTTTGGTTTTTTCATCAGCATCAAGATAACTTTGGTACAGAAGAATGCTGTTTCATTATATGCACTCCAGCTGTGCTCTTCTTCCAAAGTCCTAGCACTTGCCAAATATAAAACTTAGCACTTGCTCACAGCAGTAAGTTGGTAAGTTTGATTGAATGAAAGATAATATGAGAACAGAGTAGGTAAGGGAAAAGATAAAATGAACATTAGAATGAAGAGAAAATTTTGGTCACAGATATTTTTTTGTTTCTTTTCTATTCACTAAGGTTACTGTGCTTATTACCATAAACAAAATAGACACTACTGAGTCCCATTAACAATGAAAGAAAAAAATAGCTTTGACCAAAATGATAGACTACAGCAGAAAATCCCATATAACATCATTATGGTTTATAATAATGTGCCTTGTAAAAAAGCACAGAAAGAGCAGGTTATAGAGCTGATATTGTGCTCAGAGCCCTGTGAGGAAAGTGTCTCAGATAACAGTGATTTGAGAAGCTTAGAAAGATCTTGTGCTTTTAGTACAGGTATAAATCTTAGTGAAAAAAAAAAAAATCAAATAATGAGCTCACCAATGTTAAAAATGCAAAATATCTTTTTAATTTCATCAAGGTCAGATTTCCTTTGTGGATTCCTTAGAGGTACAACAGGTATTTTTATGTCTTCCAGACACAGGGCTATGGCACAGCTGTGGAAGAGGAAGTCAGTGGAGACCCTTAGGGGCTTGCAGTCCTGAAGGACCCAGCTGCTGGGCTGGATGCCCTGGAGGCAGCCAGGGCACTGCTGGCACACCAACATCTGCCCAGCAGGTCTGGCTTACTCTTTGAACTGTTTGTGCTTAGCTGTACCAAATGTGCAGCATCTCTGAATCAGGCTGGGCACCTCACTGGGCACTTAAAGAAAAGAAGCAAGGTTTGAATACACTTGTGGAGTATCTTAGCCAAAATCTCTGGTTTTCAAGATGTTTTATATTTTTCCAGCTAGCACTTTTATCCCCAAAGTTACTGTGTATTCTCCAGGTAGGTATAAGATTCAACAGACTTGCTGTATATATTCATATTTACATTCTTGAAAAAATTTATGGGTATATAAAATATCTATAAGTATTCTTCATTGATACTCTTTAGAGAAAGTAGCTCCCTGATGAAATTTCAGTTGATTGCACTGATGTAACTCAGAGGGAAATTAGACTTCAGATTAATATTTCATCATTGCCTTTCCTCACAGATTTTTCTTTTTTACCAAAAACAAATTATATATAACCATTATATATAACCATTACATTTTGAATTGAATGAGTAATTATTAAACTGGAGATTGGTATGATCTCATTAAAATAGGCCTATTCTTGTAATAAAAGCAATGATTCACTCTTCACAAGTGAGTTTAGACCACTGACATTAAATGCTAATCCTTCCACCAAACCAGAGCTAGAATGATTTTCTTCGTGAGCTGCAATATCAAATTCCAGTAAAGAAACCATTTAAGCAGTTCAGGAGTCTCACAAATAGCAACAACTAGTGAGACCAAGGCCTGTATTGTCACAGAGGGCACTGGAGAGTACACAGTCCCATCCAGAGTGTGGGGAAGCAAAGGAGAGCTTTAGCTGATGGACTGCAGAGTGCTATCCAGGAAACATCCAGTTTGGTGTCATGGAAAAAAAGGTGGGAAATGAAGGGCATGACAGCCTCATTTGTCAGTGGGTTCTTCCAGGTGCAGCATGTCATATTTTTACCAAAAGCAACTTGCTTTTTTTTGTGGGTGAACAGTTGAATACCAGTGACATTATATCGTACTGCCCAAAAAAACCCAAAACCAAAAACAAAACACCCCAAAAAATCTGTTGAATGACAGTAGTGGAAAAAAAAACATGGAAAAACTTCTCTCTTGTTTATTTTCAATTCATATGCTTTGTATATTTCATAGCACTTTTGATAATGTCATTTTTACTTTCTTCTCTAAATTGCTATGTTTTCTCTCTTCTTGAGGGAGAAAAGTTTACGTCAATCAGGCTCTAGTTATCTACTCTATTTTATTATGTCCATAACAACTATTGTTACTTATTCTATTTATCTAGAGTATGTAAGGTCAAAACAAAAAGTTGATCGTGAAACTACAACTTCTTTCATAACAAGAATTTTTTGTAGAAATAAGTCAGTTTTGCATGCTGTAGGTGGGTTTCATTTAATTAATTTGACATGCCAATTAATATGGGACACATAGCAGGCAAAAATTATTATTACTGCAACAATTTAATTGAGAGGATGATTTTAAATTGATCACTTAGCAGTTAAGAGGTCTGCCAGTTACAACTCAGCTTCCTGCCATCCATGAATTAGGTGTTTTTTGGGATGCTATGGAAAATTATTTTCACGTGTTTTGCTCTGAATTCATGGATTTGCTGTAAAATGTCACTGGTGAGAAGGAAGTGTTCTTGTACTCTTGACTGAGTAGTTTTTTGGCAGACTTCTTAGCAACCCTGCATATTCTCTGTGACAGAGTGTTGATTTTTCGTTGTTCTATGAGATGGGGCCAGGATGGAGAGAATTGTTTTCTTTTTCCCTTTTCTATTGTTTGGAAGCAAGTGTTTCCAACACTGTTCTTGTCATATTGGCAATGAATATTGCGTTTTGTTTTAGGAAGCAGATGCACTTCAGAAACATTTTAATGATTTTTTAAGTGAGGTTACATTATGTTTTCTTCTTTCTTTTCTTTTTTTTCCTTTGGAGTACTTTCAGTATAGTATGGTCCTTTAACAAAACATTACAATTATATCACAAATTCAATCGATGGACTTAAAGAGTGAGCAATGAGAAATGTGCATGATGCCACAATCTGCGACCATGGTGACTCATGCCCCAACAAAGAAGATGAATGGTTTCAGTGATAATATCCAAGTGGAGTATTCCACTAAACTCATGGCAGTGACTCACTGCTTGATTAGATATGGCACACAACAGCTCCAGCGAGGAGAGAGGGAGCCTTCAAGGGTCGGTTACAAAGCTTTTCTTTTCACAGACCTTCAGAAAACTCTAGAAGGTAGCCAATCCATTTGGCTGTTCCCACTGTCATCTGTACCTCATTTTTCACTGCATTGATATCTTAGAGATCTTCCAAAATACATTTACAGTATGTAGATGTGTCAACACCACTCTTAGGCACAAAAGTTTAAGGTATTTTTTAGCTAGTGGTGATCCTTAGAAAGAATTATGGGTTTCAGCAGTTACTTGTGGATTACACACTTCTCTGAAACTTAAATCCACACATAGTATGCATGTAATCCAATATAAATATATTACAATACATTTCTGATTTCAAAAAAACCCTGGAAGTATGACAATCTGAATCTTGAAGATGAAAATATTAATATTTTTTTTAAACTGGGAGCCTTAAAGGGATATTTTCATCCTTATTTATCCTGAAGTATAAAAACAATTAATGCCTTCCGGAGAGTAGATGGTACATGTTAACTTACACAGTCTCATATAGCATATTGCTAATAAAAATAGAATAATCAAAGCACTCACAGTCTCTTAGAAGTGAAATGGCATCTCAACCTAAATTAGCAGAAAACTGGTAAGATTTTATTTAAGAAATTAAAGTACTGAAATGTCTTTTATAATGATGAGAGGTATTACAGGGCTTAATAAATCATCTGGTTAAAATGCCATAATAACATCTCTGTCTAGGAAGGTAAGATTTTAGGCAATATATTTTTGCTAAGCCTAACCTAAAATTTATTGTAATTAAAGCCTTTTCTAACTCCAAGGGAGAAAACAGCTCATTCACTTCCTCTCTTCACCAGTCTTTCATTGATCTGAAATGGTTCATGTCATGGCCCAGATTTCTCTTTCTTCCACTCAGCAAATCCTCCATATCTTTCATGAAGAGCAGAGCTTCAAACTTGCCCAGCACTTCAAGTGAATTTTGAAAAGGAGGGAAGGTTATATGTGCTGTAGACTGTGACTCTCATCACATGCTACAGGCTGTCCACCTGTATGAGCATGATACCACTGTTGGCATCCATTGTACTGACCACTGTGGTCACAAAATATTTCATTTCCAAAACTGACAGCTTTTCAGTTCTCCATTTTATACTACTGAAGTAGATTGTCTGAGTCAATCTTTTATTTATTTCGTTATACATCATAGTGTTTTAAAACTATTTTTTTCAGTTTGTCAAGATAGTTTTGAATTTTATTAGTCTTTCCATACATGTGCAGTCCTTACCTTATTGAATATTACTGTCTGCAATTTTATAGTCTCTTATTTGCAATTGTTCCAATTCTTTATTAGTACTGTTTCTTACAACTGTAAAATGAATATGAAAAAATGATCCTGCTTCTGCTGAACCCTAAGCAGAAGCAGGATCTGCAGCTCATTATGTTTGAACTACAAAGTTGAAATATTTACAAAAAATCACTCTCAAAATATTTACTTATTACTAATCTACCCAAAATAAACTCCTGGACACAGAAGATAACATAATTTTCCTTTGAGTAATACATAAGTAGCATCAAAATAGTCTAAATGATTGCAAGAATAACTGATTTTTAACATTGGCTAAATGTTTTTTCTTATATTAAAAAAAAGTCCTTTTTTTGCAGTCAAATAAAATGCTTGCTAGACTGATCCAGAACATTAATTTGGGAATTTGGTTTGTTTATTATTCTTGGGTTTTACTATTATTCAAAAATAAACAGTGAGAAAATGTATAATTGAAGTACTTGTTTTAATTAATAACTAAAACAATAATTTAAAAAATAATAATTTTTTCCTATTTTGTTTTTATTTTCATTACTTTCTGAAAGCAATGACACTTACTACATTACTTTTAAAAAGGGACCCTACAATGAGAGGGTTAAACACTGAAATAAGGTCACTAAGAAGGTTGTGAAATCTTCAACCGTAGAGACTTTCAAAACTCAACTAGACAAAGTCCAGCACAGATGAATCTAATTTTCAACTAACTCTGCTTTGAGTAGCACATTGAACTATTCCACACACAGAGTTCCCTTCCAGTCTATATTTTCCTGTAATTCCATGTAAATTTAAGGAAGGACATGCATATTAGGATGGCAAAAAGCAATAATTTGCCTGCTTGATAAATGTCAGTATCTGTTGTTCCAAAATTCATATGCTAGTATTTTTGTCAAGCACACAAATTAGCTGAGGGCAGGATGGGCACAGCTCTTGAACATCTCATGCCTTTGCAGGGACAGGGGCTGCTGGCACAGGGGCTGCTGTCCCGTGGGTCAGACAGGGAGTCCTGGACTGTGGGCAGGGAAGGGGAAGCCATGGGGGTGGCAGCAGGGAGTGTCAGGGCTGGCTGTCCCTTCCCCTACAGCCAGCACACCTGGGTCTCATGCAGCATAAAAATGACAGCTGGGTCTCATGTAGCATAAAAATGATACCCACTAGATCAGACAGATCACAAAGCTTCACCTCCACAATGTGAAGGCAGCTCAGCTGTGGGGGCTGTGAGGGCCCTGCCGCCGTTCAGCCATGGCTGGTGAAACCCAGCCCAGGGAGCACTGCCAGCCGATGGAGGGGATGGAGCCCAGGTGCAGGGAGCCAGAGCTGCCTCTGCAGCAGCCAGCATGGCCAGCTCTGAGCCATGGGCACCTGCCCAGCCTCTGCTGCTGGGTCTGGGACCAAGGTTCTCCTTCTGGCCCTGCTCGTGCACACAGAAAGGAGGAACTTTGTGTTAGGCCTTGCACAGGAGACAGCACAGACGAATAACCTGCACACATGGTTTGGCTCCGGGAAGGGAAGGCAGAGTGACGTGCAGCTGACACGTATGACCTGAGATCAGGGGTACAGGTGCCACTTGGTGGCTGTCAGAGGTGTTCTGATTGTGACCACACTCTCATGATCTTAATGAAATTTCACGGTCTTGTCATAGCATTGTGTTCTGTCATGCTGTTATTTCTTATTGGCTTCAGGAACTGCCATCCTCAGCTCACAGAGTTTGAGAGATGTAGGCACTAAGGCTTTATTCTTCATCAGCTCATGATGCCTCAGGTTTTAGCTTTTATATTTTTCATATTCTGTACTGCTGTAGAATGTAATTCTGAGCTTTGTATTAGGGAATGATAAGCTCTCTTCACAGAGTAGGTAGACAAAACAATTCCCTCTCTAGCTGGGGACCAAGGACAAATTATCCAAATCTCAGGCCCAAGAGCATAAACAATGGCAGAATGAAGAAAGAAAAACAAGAAGGATGGGACTTCATAAGCTAAAGCTATAACTGGACAATTAACTCCAATATGCAAATGGACCTCCTGAGAGACCTCCTGACCGGTTGTCCATTTCGTGACCATTTTGGGTTCATCCTGGGTGTAGCCCTGGCTGGGCTATTGTACTGCCCAAGGCAGATCCATTGAGGCTTTTTAATAAATCCCTACTTTATTCTTTAACGCCATCTAGTCCTTCTTCTAGGTTAGCCTTCACAAGGCATCACTTATCCTACTAAGTCTCTGTGTACCAGGGTGTGAAAATCTACACCAATGAAGGGCACAATTCTGTTGAACTCCCCTTTTTTTTATTATTACCCAAGACTCTTTCCCTTTTTTTAATAACTTCACTGTTCACTCACCTGTCTGTGTCCAACAGGTGATTGACACTATGTTCTTGGAAATATATACCAAATTGCACATGGATTGTCTCACCCAAACCAGTGTCCCTGGAGTTTGCTAGAAGCAGGTGAACATTTTCTAATATATTTTCTAATATATCTTTCCTAATAAAAATAGTTTAAAATTTTTACCTTCCACATTCTTTCTACAACCAATCATCTTGAGAGCTGAGAAACAACCTCTGGGAAAAACCTTATAAAATTCACTTTTAACAATTATTCTGTGAAGGAGTGTGTGTGGAACAACCTGCTTCTAACGTCTAACATCTCTTTGAAATGTACTTCACAGTGTATCTGAGCTTGAGTTCACTGAGTTGAACTGCTTTACTTTTTCTCAGGGACAGTGCTATGGTTAACTAATGATCAGCCAGATCTTCTGAAGCTGCAGCTAAAATTTGTGAAGAAAAAATAAGATCAACACATAAATTATAAACTGTATTTTACAGCTATACAGGCACTCAGTAATTCGAATCCACCAGCTTTTCACTTTTTTTTGGAAAGGAAGCGTGTCAGTGTCTCCTGATAGGGGCTGTGTCTCAGCATGCACTGTGGCCTGTCTGCTTTTCCAGGCTTGTTAACCAGAAGTGACTAAGGTGTGTTATCACCTCAGCCGAGGTGACACTTCCACAGATTTAGCACCTGCAAGAATGATTTTATTACCCTCTGATGACTCCAGTTTCTAGAGGAAATGGTTTTGTTAGGCACAGATTGCAACAGTATTAATGGTTCATTCACTTACTGCACTGGTCATGTCTGAAAACACTTTTTAAAAATGCTCATTCCTCCAAAACACCACCTCTCTCAGGATAATCCAAGGTGCAAGCAGAAGGTGTTTGTAACTTGCATGTATTCTTACACACTCTCAATCTCTACACGAAGAGAGAGATTAGGTCCTGTACTAGGTCCTGTTTGCCCTGTGGCATTGCTGATAATGCTGTGAATTAAATCAGCTCAAATTAGCCTAGTTTGCCTGTACACATTTTTCCCACTTGGCATGTTTTGCTTTCACTTAGACAATCTATGTAATTTATAAACTTTCAGATGATTCCTACTATATTGTGAGAACTGTTGAAATCTCATTGCACATTTTGGAGCTCTCGTAAATGCAGTAAGCAGAAGTCCAGATGTTCAAATCAGCAAAATATGACATGGTAATTCATCCTCAAAAAATAAAATAGAACTGGTCAAGAAGAGACATGGATGAGTTAAGTAAAAAGCAGAACCAACAGAGGCAGAACAATAAGATTTTCTTCCTCTACTCTCTTTAGTGAGGTTAGCAGTGAATTTTTGCTTCTTTACAGGATCATCATGAATTTCAGATTCTAGCATCTTTGTATTCCTCCCAGTAAGACTGCTCTGTACAAGAAATAAAAGTGTGCTCAGTGAGATAATAGTACAGCATAGGACACCAGGAGTATAAGATTTCTAAAAGAGCAGAAAGAGCTTGACCATGAAGTAGTGAGAAAATTAGAACTTTTTATTCCATACTATCAGGAGGTAACAGGTGAGATCAAACAAATAAGAAACATTACAAAAGAAGTTAGCCTCTGTAAATGAAGACAAGGACTATAATTAGAAAGAGGCATTACCAATAAATTGCAAAATTGCAAAAAGGGAGACTTAATTTGAAGAAAATAGAAGTGAGGGAAATGCTCACTTTTGTTTTCCAAAATTCATATTTTAAATGTTTACCTAATTTTTCACCTCTGCTGGTAATAAAATAGCAGATATACTTCAGAGTCCCAGAGGAATCATGGGGTTTTAAAAATAAAATTTAGAAATAATAACATTTTTTTAATAAAAAACCCCCAACAACAACAACAACAAAAGAAGAGAGTAGAAATACAAAAATTGTGGTCGGTTTTTTTTGCATCAAAGTTGTTCCCAGACAGTTGCACTGGCTGAAGTGTGTTTTTAGTTGTTACATGATTAATTTTAAAATATCCTTGAAAATTTTGAGACCTTACAGCCAAAAGTTTGCATGACAAGGAGCCAATACTTTGTAAAGGCAGTCATGGTATTAGATGGAAAACAGTGTTTAGACTGTCTAAGAGTGGTAACCTTGCAGTAAGTGTCTTGTACAAAGAGCTTAGTTTTATTTTACAGTTAAGGCTGATTTTGGCAGGAAGGCAAAATTGTCAATGCTGAATATGAATGAGGTATTTATTACACCATTGTAATGAAGATTTCTTCATGAAATGAAATTTAGTATAGTAAAGTGGTTCTCCAATAAGTGTGCAAATAGAATTAAATACCATTAAACATTGTTAACACTTTCAATTCTTAAAGAATAAACAGTTAGAAGTCGAGATCTAAACTGCATCTTTTAATTGCTTATTAAACTTTAACATTTATATACTAAATATAAAAATTTCAAATGCACAAGATATATACTTAATTAAACATGGATGTTCAAATTTACAGTTGTAAATAACCTACCACCAATGACTAACCAGAAAAATAATTCAGAAGAAGCTTTTCTGCAGCCACGTCTAACATCTTTGTAATGTATTTTTTCAGTAACTTAGAATTCATTTAACTACCTATTGGAGTGTGTTTTTTTGCTCCAGGATAGATTTAATGTTAATTCATACTTTCAGGAAAAGAGTAAGTGACCCTTTGCTTCCCATGCTAATGGTCACCTGCAGGTGGTGAACAACAGCTGTCTGCTGACTGAGAAAACCATCTTCTCACCTCTCTCTCCCACTCAGACACATCCCTAAACTTTCTACATGTTGTCTTTCTGTATAAAATGTAGCAACCTTTACTAATCTTTCTCTAATGTTTTAAGGTCAGTAAAAGCAGAGTCGTGTGCACAAGAAAAGCTCCAGGATGTAATAAAATTTATGGCAAATAAAGCACAAGCAATTGTACAGAAATATTATTCAGGCAGCCCACCAGTCATTTTCACATCGCCCTTAAGCAAGGATGAACATCATATTGGCTGTGGTGTGATACAGCACCCCTTTTCTACTTGTAGTCTTCCAGCACTTGCTGCCCACCAGGAATTCATACACTGTGGGTGTACAACTTCTCTTCCCAGCTAGCAGGAAGAGCAAGAGCAGTGTCTGAAAGGACCTGAAGACAACTCCTTGTATGCTGCACCCACCCAAAGGACACTGAGAAAGTGTCTTTCTCACCCTGCCTTCAATGGTGCTGTATTTAATAGTGTGGCTGAGACCTTCTCTGTCATTACATTTCTAACATTAGTGTTTCTAACATGACAATGTGAAACTTTTGTTAACTACTTGTCTATAATTTTGTTATCTGATTCCTTTCAATTTTCAAGATAAAGCTACCTGAATTTCACAGTCAGAATTTTGGGGATGGAATGAGACTGGGACACACACACACACACACACACACACACACACACACACACAGGGTAAATGCATATATAGTCAGAGGAAAAATAAAAAATGGGGGAAATCTTATGCTTTACTGGGGTTGGTGCTCCTTTCAGTGCTTAAGCAATGCCCCTCCTGAGAATACAGCTAAAGTCTCTCTCAGGTTTTGCCCTCAAAATGTAAGACAATTTTACGCATAACTTTGGCCTAAAAGCTGTGAGCTGAACTGCTCCACTTTTTATAGTTAAAGGAAATTAGTACTTTTAAGGTAGTGTTGCAGAGCTCTCACGAAAAAAAAAAAAATCTTTTTTGAAAAAAAAGATATTTTTTGAAAAAAATCTTGCCTTAATTTTACAATTTTTTATGTATGCTATACAGTTTGTGCAATTCTAAGAGTCAAAATAGTGCACAAAATCCCAATCCAACTTTCTTTTTTTTCCCCAGAAAAATGATCTGGCTAATTGCAGACATATTTTTGTTTGGGAAAAGTGGTTCAGAATTTGTAAGAACTGTAATATACTTATTCAGACCAAAATTATGAACCTTAAAAATTCATCCATTTTTCATAATACCTTTACTGCCAATGTCTTTGCCAGAGCTTCAGGCAAAATTTCACAGTGGGACTGACACAAGTTGAAACAATAACAGCAATACATACAACATTCAGAAACACCTGTGCATTGAGACTCTCTATATAAAGTTTTTACTATTCTCATAGCAAAAAATTAAAACATTAAAAATATTGAAACTGACCAACAGTGGAGCATTTAATAGCACAGAGTAAAGAATGTGTTAGAAAATGATGATGTTCAGTATATTTTAAGGCTCCAGCTTTCTCATGTGTTAAAGTAATCAATCCCACATGCACTATAAATGTCAATTACTATATATGAAGTTTAATGTAAATTTTCCCTCTTGCAACAAGAAAACAATATTCTGTAAAACTGGAGAAAAGCCACTATACACTACTAAAATGTTTTCAACAGTTAAGCAGGAAAAACCTGTCAACAAATGCAAGAATAATGATCACTTAAGCTGCTACAAAAAGATTAGCAATAGTCCTTCCTTACCATATGCATGCAGTTATTTTTACTGTACATGTTAACAATCATTATCTTATAATTTCCCATGTACATGAATAATCATAATCAGGAAAGAAGATTATTTTTAAAATATTATGCAAATACCCAAGCATTTTGCAGCACAGTATTTTTTCTTTAAAATTGTACAGCAATCTTTTGAAAAAATAACATCACTTTAACTGAATTGTTGCTACTGTATCTTTTGGCACCTTGTTTCAATGATTTCTTGGTTTTAGCCCAAATATTATGGACAGATAAACTAATGTTACTAATTTTCAAGCACATTTCTCACTGATTTCTCTGTTTCTTTAGTAATTCAAATAAAAAACTGTCCATCTATTTCCAGTACAATACTTAAAGAATGAGTCCAGATTTAGTCAAGTGTTCCTTAGAGCATTTCCAAAATATATCTCCTTTATTAACATTTACAGGCAAGACAAAATAGAATAGAGAGCCTCATTCCAGAGTATTTTGGTGTCTAGACTGTTCAGCAAGGTTGGAGAGATCCAAGAGGCACAACTTCAGGTGCACCTTGTCCCAGCAGGTTGGACTTTGAACCAGGCTTTTCCATGTCTAATAACTGCACTGAGCTTCTCTCTTGGGCCTGTGACAGGAGATAGACAGACAGGCTGCCCAGGAAGACCCAAACGGCTGCTGGTAAGAACACTCCACTGTGGTGAGCCTCAAGCTCATGTCTTATCCAGGCCAGAACTGTGACTGAGTCTAGTTAAATCACTTTCTAAATGAGGGTCACATTCCTTAAGCTGTGATTTACCAGGAGGTTCTGATCATTATGGTCAGCAGTTTCAGCTTAGACTTGAGAAACATTTAACCAACAAAAATGTTACTCAAAAGAGCTTAATCCTAAAAAAGAATCTAACTCAACTAACCAAAAAATCCCCAAAATATCAGTTCCAAAATTATCAATATATAATTCCTCAAAAAAAAACAAAAAAACCCAAACATTTACCCGACTTAGGAGGATAAGAAATAGACACATTATTCATTCCCATGGAATTTGTCAAGCTTAAAGGTAGCAAATCAGATTGGCATCAACCTATCATTTTAAACAGGGACAAGACAGTCCAGTTATTTGGAACACGGCATCAAAATCGCATTATTTATGTACTTTGCTTTCAGAGTTGACCTGGAATCATTAAAAGCTTGGAAAATACTGGAGAATTTAAACCAAATTAGTACTATTGCTACTAAAATTTTTACTGAGTTAAAAAACCCAACTCACTAAGCTTGGACTTGATCCCATGGCTCCCAGCAGGTTGTAAAAGGGTATATAATTACCCATTGGGTTCTGTCCATCTTCCAAAGAGAATGTGGACTATGGCTTTTCTGTCTCTCACAGAAGTGAGGGAATATCTTTATAGCCCCAAGAAGAGCACACCATTGAACTTATCCTGAAGCATTCATTGAAATTATGGCATTTGTATGAGGAAAGAAAGTACATCAAAGGCTATTTAACAGCTGTGTTCTTATCAGGATGTCCCACAGCAAAACTCACCAGGTGATGTGTGGTGGGACGCCAGGACATATGATTTTTTTTTTTGTTCTTAAAAGCTTCAGAAAGTAACTGCTATTTGCCATAGAGACACAGCACTGGAATGGATTTGGTCTGGACGAAAAAAAACTTTATCAATTATTCTTTCCTTAGGCCTCAGTACAAGAATATCATAATCTATCTTTATAAATCAATTATTTTTATCTTTCTGAAAAATAAAGAAACATAACCTACACAGTGAAAAGACAAGCAGAGTTCTAATGTTGAATAATGATAGTATTGGATATACAAGATGTATAACACTGTATAACAGGTTTCTAATTTATTTATAAATGAAGTAGATAACCCCAAACTCTAATAAGGCTAAGAGATAATAATTTCTGCCTGAAAAGTAGGATGTCAGCGCATAAATTCTTGAGTTGAATTCAAAATCAAGAAGGAAAGCAGTATGTGAGCTTTCTTGATTTCTTTCTTTGCTTCAATGAGAATGTACTCTCACCTGGAAGGTGGAGCTCCCTGCTCTGGGAAGATCTACAGAATGCCCAAGTCACAACCATTTTCCTAAAGTACAAACAAGGATAAACAGAGGGTGAGGTCTTGGCTCTGGTCCCAAAAAGAGAACCACTCAGTACATCCCTTAAGAACTGCACAGGAATCTGTATGAACAAAGACAAGTTCTTTATCATCCAAATTCCTCACAATCACACTCCCCACTGCTATTGAACCTCCTGAGAATTTTTGTTGCTCCTTTGTGCTGTCCAGAGTAAATTCTAATGATAAATTGGGTTTCTCCACACAGAATTACTCTGTGAGAAGTGCTGAGGAGGTTTTTCCATGGGGATACCAGCCAGAATGTCAGAAAAAGGATAACTGATTTTTGGATGAATCCAAAATCTCTGGCAGAAGAGCATGACAACCTGGGATACACCTGGTCTCTACTGCTCCCTACTGCTAAAATTTTCCTCCTGTCAGATGGCCTGAGCCCATCAGACCTCTTGAAGGGTTTCCTCTGTAAGAAAGTCAAGGCAGCTCTCAGAAAGGGTTAATGGGGAAAAAGATATTAACCCTCTGTGGGTTAATGACTGCTATTGGAGCTCCTGAGAATTTTTGTTGTTACTACTGTGCACTATCCACAGTGTATCGAATGATCTTCCCCTAAATCCACTGAGTGGGGAGGGGAATTACAGAGATGCTCCAACCCTCTGATCATTTTTGTGGCCCTCCTTTGTAGCCAAGAGGTGTAATTTTGTTGCCAATTATAATTTTTACTTTTTTTTTTTTCATTTAGAATATTATCTACATAGATTACATTTGTTTTCTGTCTTCCTCCTACCTTACTATTTGTATTTCCATCCTGACCACTAAGAGCATACCATCACATTGCAGAGAGGCTACAACTGCTCTCACACACTTTTTGGGAACCTTTTGTCTTTGGTTCCTAAACTGCAGTTTGGGAAATCATAACTGAAGTCCACGCACTGCATAACGTGCAATGTTTAGGAGACATGAGATGTAGTGAAACCTTGCAGTAGTGCAGTGCCTATCAGTATTTTCAAACTGTAAATCTCATTTGAGAGGAAAATACTAAGTTTTCAGAAAATTAAGAGGAAAAAAGGAGTATTCCCACTGGCTCCCCTCTGGTATCTCCTGTCTTCTGTTTCTCCTTGGTGTCCATCCTGTCCATATATATATATATATATATATATATTCATATTAGTATTATAAATTTGTTCTAATAAGTTACTGCTTGTTCTGCGGAGAGACTTTCCAGGGTTAACTGAAGTGCTGCTTGACGAAGGGAATTGCTGGCATCACTTTAATGTAGGGGCAATCAATACAAACTTGCAGAGTGAAATACATCAGATCCATTACCTCTCTGCCTAACCAAGAAAGAGCTAAAAAAACTAAACTTGAGAGATCACACTGAGACAGACACTAAAAAAAGGAAGTTTCAGAGTGTTTAAAAAAATACTGGTCTATGCTGTCAGCCTCAGGCCAGTATATACTCCTCGATTATCCAAAGTGCTTATGTGCTGGCTCTCAAACCGCCCAGCAGAGGAACAAGCCTGGGCACACCAAGAGGTCAGCTTAAATTCAAACCCTTCTGGTTAAGAAATGTGAGCCACAGGGTATACAGAACTGAAACAAGCCTGATGGGCTAACCATGCCATAAATATCTGCTTTAAAGTAGTAAGAGCAAAGTCTTTCCCCTCTGATTAAACAGGTCTGTGAGGAAGGATTTTGCAGCAGCATGGCTGCTATTGCAGCCATTTGTTAGGGCATTATCATAACACATCATCTGCTCCTTTATATCCTTCTTTATAGCTCTGACTTTCAGAGAGATGGTAGTGATTGCCTCACATCTTTATTATATAAAAAGAGCTGTTTGCCAGTTCAGTGTTCAGGAAAAAAAAGTTTTTGTCAGTTACTCATCAATTTGCTCATCTGTTTGTCCTATGCAACATGATGATTTCAAGTCTGCTGACACTGTTACCCAAGGGAGTATGATTCATGCAATAATTTTCCTTCCTTCCTGCCTATTTCTTTTAAATTTGCTGGAACTTTAATACATCCCATACATATTTTTACCTTAAACTATTCTATCCCTACTACCGCAAAAGTAATTCATTCATTTAACTTTTAAAAACTTTTTTTTTGTATTTTAGATAGGAGTTTTATAAATATTGGACAAATACTTTCAATTAAGATGACACACAATTTTGGTTTTGCATCCTTAACATCCATTCTTGCCAAGATACCTATTTTCTTTTTCTGTTCTCTTGGAACATGAACCCCTTCAAGAATAAAAAATAGTATTCATAAAGATACTTTTTTGTTTATAGAATCCATTATCACCAAGACTATGAGAGAATATTAGTAAAGTGGGCAAATTTTCCCTTTTCTATTGGGAGATCATTTAGCATTCTCCAGGATACAGGGTCAACCAGAGGCCTTCTGAAGTAGTCTCCTGATACTGAATTCTGTGGATTAGAGCATGGTTTGTTGAAAGAAACCCATTAGAACCTCCTGGGTGGAGCAAGACAGGACTTCCCATTCCTATGGTAAGGGAAAGGCAATTGAGGAAGGGACTGTGTTGGCAGACGTTTTGCTTTGGTGGGCTCAGATCAGGTGAATACGAAAATACACAGCACCATATTGATCCTGGCTAAGACAAGAGTGCCAAATTTGTGTGCTGAAATGGTCATGGCTACTGTCTTCATGCTCTAGAAGAACTGAGATGAGGGAAGCCTTTTGACTCATAAAGCACACCCTAATCCAAAGGAGAAAGGAACACGGATAATATCTTGTGGTCAGTCTCCCTCTTCAGCAAGGTGCTGGAGGCAGTGCATGAGGTTTAGTGGCTTTTAACTCTCAGGACTGATCTATTTATTAAGTTTTCCCTTGCTATTTCTGAAAAAGAGTTTTCAGAGCTGTGATTTGATGAGTTTAGAAGAGTTTCCAGGTTACATGCACAACATAATTTGGGTCCCTCTCAACAGGACCTCTTGTGGAGGATTTTAAAGCAAGGAATATGCTATCTTTTCCCTGAGAAAGCTTGCAGGCTGTAAGAAACACTTCTTTTTACTTCACAGTCCATTTCTATTTTCCTTCACATAGATGTTTTTTCCTTTCCTTGTCCTAGATGGCTGCTCTCCTATATCCACCAGTACCATAAAAATTTTCATCTTATCATGTGTTTTTTTTCTTCCATGTATTTTTCCTCTTCCTTATTGGTTTGGTTTTCCTTAACAATTCCTTCCAAATATTAGACTTTTTTTAAAAATTACTTTAAACAAGCAAAAGCACATTTAACTTCAATGCCTCATTTCCCCCAGATCTGTTTCTATACATGCCAGGTTTGTTTCTGTACAGGAGTTCCATTTCAAACCTCTCCCCTTTGCTGAGCATGTTATCCTACAGGAGCACTCTGTGAAGCTGCAATTGTCCTTCAAGGTCTCTTACATCCCAGTTACTGTGGAAGCCTCCACTTTGGCCTTTAAAAGAGCATTTTCTAAACAGCTGAAACATGGATGAAAGTTCCCTGTTACCACATCCATGCTCTTTCTTCTCTTTCACACCAAACATTTCTTATTTCTGGTGCTAGCCCTTTGCTAGAGCTGCCATTAGTTTTAGCCAGTTTTGTGCCTCTAGAAAGGAGCTGAGTCACACCTGAATCCCCTGGAAGAAAAAAAAGGAAGTACTCTTATGCTTCTTTGCACATAAAAGGGCAAAGAAATTGTTTGGAGGCAACAGCCTGCTTCAACTTATTAAAGAGAAAATTACTGCAATGCTGTAACTTAGACACAGACATTCTGAATGGACAGTGAAGCATTCAGAAAATCATGAGGAAATTATAAAGTCATGCTTTAGTTGTTTGCCTTTAGAGGAGTCCTCATGTTTTTTAAAATTTGGGAAGTGAGAATCTTCTCACATTTTTGATACTAATTCCAGTAAAACTACACATAACAGCATTGCAGGCATTCTCCTTCATCTCACAATCCTGAATCTATGTCATCAGACCTTTTAACCAGCTTGGAAGATTCTGTACACAGTTAAACACATGCAAACAGAGTTAATGTAAGGCCTAAATTAAATTACAGTAGATGTCAGAATATGTTAAGATGACAGAATTGGTCTATTTTCCAGTCCTACATAGCAATGGAGCCCTCTAAAGGTCACAAAGCAAACTGATCACTTTCTAGCCAAGACAGAGTACAGCCAGATATGTATTTAATTGAAACAATTATGCCACTTGATCTTTTCTTTTTGATGATTTAATACAGCTATAGTACATCATATTATGGAGTTAAATTTAAATAAGGTGACCATTCTAAAAGGGTATCTTCTACAGTAATGATCAAAGTTAATGGTATTGAATGATAATGATTGTTGCAAATTGGAATTGAATTAATGTCTCTACCTAATGAGCATATGTACAAGGAAGTCAAAAGGCTTTGGTGTTGTTTAATCGAGTATGATATTTTGATATTTTAACCTATTATTTGCTAGGTAAAATAAATATTAGTAATAATAATAATAGAATAATAAATCTAATGCAATTAGCATACTTTCAGCTTTTTCATTCAACATTTAGTGTGAAGATTCCACTTTTAAAAGAAGGTTTCTTTTATTAGAGAGGACAAGGTCTCAATTTTTCAATTGAAAGGATTTTTGGTAACATTTCTGAGCTATAGCAGGCTGGAATTTGTTGATATTGATATATATTAACATACAGGAGAATTAAAGAAGCAGTCAGTCAAAAAACGTGATAATAATATCCTCTTTTTTTCCACCTGTATTTTTATCTTGGTGTTTATATTTCCTGATCATGATAGAACCATGACAAGTTGTCTCTAGGTGCATTAATTTTACTTAATTTCACATTGTAAATCATTGATATTATTTGAAATTCTGAAAGACTTCAATGTATTTCACTCCACTTAAGACTGTGTGTCTTTTTGGACGACTTCTATTAACATTGAACTCTTGAAGTCATAAACTGACAACAGGCTGAGAGACTTGTGTTATTCAGCCTGGAGAAGATTCTGGTGAGACCTTGGAACACCCTCCAGTACCTAGAGGGGACCTTCAAGAGACCTGGAGAGAGACTTTGACAAGGGCATGTAGTGACAGGACAAGGTGAAATGCCTTCAAACTGAAAGAGAGCAGGTTTACATTAGATATTCACAAGAAATTCTCCACCTTGAGGATGGTAAGACACTGGAACAGGTTTTCCAGAGAAGCTGTGGATGTCCCACCCCTGGAAGTTTCCAAGGCCAGGCTGGATCGTGCTCTGAGTAACCCAGTCTAGTGAGCCCATGGCAGTGGGGTTGGAATTATGTTTAAAGACTCTTCCAATCCAAGCATTCTATAATTCTACAAAATTCCAATGGACTTGATGATGCTTGTGGGTCTCTTCCACCTCAAAATAATCTGTCATTCTGTGAGTTTCTTCAGAGCTTGGAGAAGAACTTAATTTTTCTTTTGACATAAATGTATAAATTAGTATCTTCAATATATTTCATTCAAATTAAAACTTGCCAAACTTTTTATAAACTTCATGCAAGTTAATGGTTTAGGGAACCACAGCTCATGTATAAACTGTTTTCTGTACATTTTCAAGTTATTTTTTGTAAATATCAAAGTTACTGACAAATCAGTTTGTGAAGGACCACTATTTAATATATTTTGAAATATTTTTACTTCTACTTCAAAGAGAGTATAAGTTTTTCTTAGACATGGTGTCACATACCATTATAATTGCTATTGTCCGCTCACATCCAGTCAGCTAATTTTACATTTTACATTTGTTCTTCCTACAATGTGGTGGAAGCAGAAAACTTGTATAACATACACAATTTACTAATCTATTTGAATTTTTGATGGCAAAAATCAATAAAGCAATTTGCTAGAAAGAAATCAGTCTCATATGCCTTTTTTATAAGTTATCTATTTTTAATCAGATGGATGTTGTGTCTCACTTTTTGGTAATTACTGTAAAATTAATTGTTTAATGTAGGACTTAGACACACTCTAAAAAAAAAAGAAGATGTAACTGTACTGTTTTTTTTGTGTTGATTCTGGGACTTGAAAAACCAGCCTGTGATTACCTACAAAAGCTCTCACTATCAATTAACACACAAATCCAACACCCTTAAATAAAATCATTAAATCTCTCTCTAAGCCCATTTTTCAACACTGCTATGGATCAGATATATTTGAACAACATAAATCTTACCGTTCCCTCTATTCTGCTAGAAAATACTTTGCAATAAAGAGCCAGAAGGTTCCATGTTATTTGTTTAGTAAACCAGCCTCCTGATTTTTGTGCTGCTTTTGCTTGAGGACAGACATTACAAGTCATTCTCTCCAGAACAACTATAGGAAGCTGATTACTCTCACTAATCCCTAAATCAAGGTGATGAGTATTTTATCAAAGACATTACTCTTACAGTTATGGACCTAAATGGTTCATGTCTTATTCATGTCATATTAAAACCCTCCCAAGCTTAGTGTTCTTTAAGATCAAGGTGTATTGGTTCTGATTATATGAAAAACCTCACATACTCCTCCACTGATTGAAACTACTCACGTGTGTTTATTACACAGGTCTAATGTTCTTTAAGATCAAGGTGTATTGGTTCTGATTATATGAAAAACCTCACAAAAACCTCCTCCACTGATTGAAACTACTCAGGTGTGTTTATTACACAGGTCTAACACTGACAGATGAAGGTGATTTCAGCAATGGGTCCTACCCTAGACACCTGTTTGTCCAGCTGAATGTCATTCTGCCTCCCTCTGGGTCACTATGCAAACTCTTCTTGATGGAACAGAAGGGAAGAAAGGTACACAAGATTGTATTTCTTTGATTTGGGGCTGGATTAACAAATCTATTGCAAATTACACTTGGAACTGGTCCATTTTTAAGGTATATGCCTTGTTTCAATCAGTTCTGCTGAATGCCTTGTTAATTATGACAATGTTTTGAGATGAAAGAGGCAACATATTTGATCCTGTCCTGTTAGTTTCAATCGGTTCTAACTTTAGACAGTGCCAAAGAAAACAGGACCATGATTTCAGTGTTTGTAGCAGTGTAACGTATTACTAGTTACAGCTCCTTTCCTGGCTTCACTACGCCTCCGAAACTATACAAGGAAGATTCTTACAGTTCATATTTATATGAAAAATAAACACAAATATAGGAAATATAGAGGCCTTCCTTTGGAGTCCCCTGAGATATTTTCTATTCAGTACAACACTGTTCTGGTATTACAGCAAAACAGTGGTGTAAGTACAGCCACATTTCAGAGGAACTAGTTAGAAGAAGACATTATAAAACAGAGGTCCAAAAACCACATCAGGTTTGACTTTTGAGGCTGGTATTTCTCAAGCATGTTGCACTGTAATTGCCTAAGTGTTGTTATGTGAATGCGAATGCTGTGAGGAAGTGGGACAAAGTCCATTGAAACTGTAAGTCTATATTCTTGAACAGGTGGTGTGTGGAAAATAGAACTCAGATGAATAGCGAAGATAAAAAACACCAGGCTCAAAACCTGGTACACAAAGGAGAACATCAAGTGGAGAACACTGCACATAGACCTTCTGAAATTAAGTCACAAAACCTCTGAACACTCCAAAGCACTCTTTGCCAGGTGGTGGAGAAAGTCTGAAGTGACTTCTGAGAACCTCAGTCATGACTATTAGTGACTGCCAGCCGTCACATAACAAGGACAGACATGGTAATACAGCATTATTCAATGGTAAATCACAAAGAAATAGAGGACATGCAGCAGCTCCATAGGTGCTTCAGAAAACTTTCCTGCATATTGGCCACACAATGTAATTATTTTTTGTTGTTATATTACTTTTTTATTGGTTGAAGACAGAATCCTCCTTATGAAATGTAGGTATGAGAGCGAATAGGGTATTTATTTCCTTGATGCATTGAGAAATTTTAAAACACATATATACTTCCTGCCTCTGGAAATATATATGTACTTCATCACTGCTCCTTTTAAATGTAAAAAAGCAAGAGTTTCAAGAAACACCTGAAAGTGGCTCAAGATGTATCTTAGAGCTCAGGTAAGAGTTCATGTTTTCAGAGGCTACAGTCCAAGGATTCATGGTCATTCCAAAATGCTGCAGTATTTAGGAAGCTACGGTGGAAATCACTATAGAACCCTCTCAAAAGGAAAGCTTTGAGTCAGCTTTTGCGTGTGAGACAGTGACATCCAGTGGTGAGTTTGGTTACCTGCAGCGATCTCTTCCCCGATGGACAGAAGAACATCAATACTTTTATTTAGTTGAAACACATTAAAATATTTCAAACATATTTTAAACTATTTAAAAATATTTCAATAGAGAAATATACACAGTGTTGTGTTCCCTAAAAAAGAAAACATACTTAGATATAATAATTATAAAAATGCTGTACTCACCTGAAGTGAAAAAACTACAGAATCACAGAATGGGTCACACTGGAATGGACCAGAGAGTCATCTTGGCCTAACTCCTTGCTCAAGCAGGGTCACCCTAGAGCACATTCTACAGGATTGCATCCAGAATGTGTAATCAAGCTTACAATAAAAGTATGCAAAAATGTTTATCTGTATTTGAAGAAATAGAACATTTCCTACACTACAACAGTATTCTGTTTTGTTCAGACAAAGAATCACTACTCCTCTTTTTCCTGAAAATCTCAGTTCCTATAAAAATGGAGCTTATGATTCCCAACACCCACAAAGAAATTCTTTGTAAACTCTTGCTCCATTTGGGATTCACCAGCAGATCACCAGCTAACTCAAACACAGCTTTTCTAGAGTAGATCCTTCCTTTCAAGACCTTTCAGCTATTGAAAAGCACTAAGACTGTACTTCAAAGTTCTTTGTTTATACACTCAAGGATGTAGAAGACCTCAATTCAGTGTCCTGTGCCTTTTGCAAAGAGGCAAGTTTTTTTATTGGAGATGGAGATCAACGTATCTACAAAGCTAGGAAATACTGTTGAGGAAAAGACATTTAAAAACCCTTATTGAATCTGTTCCATTTTATCTACCATCATGAGATTCACTGGACCAAAACGAGGCTAAAATACATCCTACATTAAGAATATGGTATTTCAGTGGATATGGAAAAAGAAAGCAGTCTAGGTTCTCATTTTTGGAAACTCATCTCAGATATTACTTTTTCATAGGAAACAAGGCCAACCTCAAACTCCAGCAAGTTTTCCAATTAATTTCTGATAATCTGTCTTTTCACAGATTATCATTATTTCACAGTGCAACAAAATTACCTTGTACTATGACAAAGTTGCCAAGTTAATATTACTTTCTCCCTTGTAATGTTTTTTCATGAACCTGACATTGTGCACTGTCACGGAACGATACATTATGGTAGGCTGAAGATCAGATTCACTGCCTTTGAGATGCACAGACCAGTAACAAATCACCTGTCCCATCTCACTCTCCAAAGGATCCAGTTGAGCAGCTAGCAGTTTTCTGTGTGCATGTATGAAAATTAAATAAACTGGCTCTTTCTTTCACAAGCAACCTAAATTCAGGTTTCCCAATTAAAAGCAAAGTTATTCCACCAGTCTTAAACACTTGGCTCTCCTTCACTTATACATACAAATTCTAAGCAGGTGGAACAGCCTCTAAATTAATGATTTAATTATTTTGGTTTGTCAGCAAGTAGACCCACATTTAATGTTATTGTACTATCACATCATAAATCCAGACTCATGATGAACAGAAGTCATGCTCCACTTATTGAGCGTTTCTCTTAAGGTTTGTGATACCTACTTTAAAAAAAAAACAAAACAAAACAAAGCAAACCAACAAACAACTTCGCTCTTTAACTTAGTGTTTCTTAGGCAAGTCCAGGTAGAGGAGATCACAGATAAATTTGAGTCTTTCTGAAATGTAGAGAATGGGAATATTTTTCTGAGAAACACACACGCCCATGCGAGGCAAGAAAGTCATCCAAGACAGCCAAAAAGAATTCACCAAAGGCAAATCCTGTCCGACCCACCGCTGGCCTTTTATGATGGAGTGACTGCAACAATCAACAGGGGAAGACCAACAGACATAATCTACATAGAACTGTACAGGCCTGTGACCAGTCCCACACATTGTCAGCACTGAACTAGAGAGACATGGATTTGAAGTGTGGGCTGTTCTGTGGATAAAAAACTGGCTGGATGGACACAAGCTGAGGATTGTAGCCAACTGCTTACATCCAGCTGGAGGCCAGTGACAAGTGGTGTCCCTCAGAACCCTAGTCTTGACATTGGTTCCTTTTAATGCTGTAACAATAACACAGTGAGATCCAGAGCAACCTCAGCAAGTTTGCAGATGACACAAAGCTGAGTGATGCAGGTGACACAAACAAGGAAGGAAAAAGTCTGATTAAAAATGAATACAAATTAACTCAATTTAAGATACAGTGAATTATAGTTTTATTTATAAAATGCCACTGGCACACAGTACACACAGAAAGTATGAAACTTGATTTATAAAGAAGTGAAGTGCTTCACAGAAGCATGGATTCCTGAGTTATTCTGAATGAAATCTCTCATGTACTGTAATTCACAACACAGCTCCAATTTGCTTAAGCATCAGAATAACTGATACTTGATAAGCACAGAATAAAGACACAGTAAAAAAATACACAGGCAAATGGAAACTGGAAGATTGTGTCTCATCAATACTAACAGCCTTGGTCATGGAGGAAAACAATCATACACTGAAGGGCATAAAGACTTGTTAAGACTGGTTTCATAATTTCACAGCCAATTCAAATGTACTGCAGATACCTGCTTTACCTCAATGCCCACAGCCACAATTAAAAAGTACTCCTGACACCGGAAACAAAAATACTTCTGTTCCTGCATACCCATACAGACGGACTGATTTCTCAGACAGGAATTATTACAACTGAAGAAAGAAAAAGTTTGGCACTTTCACTTCTTTTTTTCTTTTTCTACTTTCCTTCTCTGCTGTAGCATCTTTAGTTCAGTCATTACATTCAAAGTTCTGTAAACCCAGGTGACCTGAAAAGTAAATAAATTATTACATTCAACTAATCCACATACTTCACTTACTCTTTTAATGAAAGCACCTATATGAATGAACACATACATACCACAATTATAATAGTATTCACCAGCAGTGGTGCTGAAAATACAAGTGAAATAAACATTCCTCTTGAATCAAAGTACTGGTATTTAGAAAAGAGCCTGAAAGAAATAAAAAGAAAATGAAAGAAAAAGCTTTATTTAGTGAAGTTCACACATTCAACTTTCCCAGCAACTACTCTACATGCACACTGTACACATCATCCCACATCTTGGGATCACCAAGCATAAGCCAGCATTCTACTGTATTAAGTCAGAAAAAAAGAAGCAGCTGATACTTCTTCAGTTATGAACATTAATATCAGTCCTTCTCCTCTTTACAGTTTTACTGTGTAAAAGCTAACTTACATGACTGACTACAAGAGTGCATCACAAATCATGCTTATTCTGAAGCATCTGAAATGCTTTTAGGTATTTTGCTTACTTATATTAGAAAAGATAACAAAAATGATAAATGCAGCAAAGCTGTAATTAGGTCACATATGCCTGAAGTGAAACATAATGACTACAATTAGATGCCAACATGAAGTGGTGTTAAACACATAACTTTCAGTGATATCAGGGAAAGAGTAATTCAATGCTCAAAATATCAAAATAAACCCATCACTTTAATTCTGGTATACACATTTAGTAAACAGGCAAATGTTAATGCTCGTTATACATAGAAGTAAGTATATAAAGCAGCAGTTGTATTTTTGAGAAGCGGTTCTTATCCTCAGCTATTAAACATGAACACCAAAAAAAAAAAAAAAAAAAACCAAAAAACCCCCCCCCAAAAAAAAACAAACAAAAAACCACAAACCCACAAACAAACAAAAAACCCCACCAAAAAAAAACCAAAAAAACAAAAAACCAAAAAAACCAACAACCAAAAATCCACCACAGTTCACTCTTTTCCCCTTAACCACAGCACTCCCTTTTCTCGTCGGAGTTCTTTGACAAGTTAGTTTACAAGCACTCATATAAACAGATTTTAAGCAGCACAATAAATCCATGCCATCATTACTTCTTATAAGTATGTGATAACTATATTGTACTGTATAGTTTTACTCATAAAATGAAAGTGAAAACATTTACCTCCAATTCATGGCTGCTAATTCATTGATATATTCAGCGCAGTACACTAAGCCCACTATAAATAAAAGAAAAATATTAGATTCGGTATTTCTTTAAAAATAAACCGTTCAGGATACATCATCTAATCCAAATCCATGTGGTCTTAAACCAAAGCTAGTATGTGTTCTGCCAGTCAGCCATGGCTGCTTTGGCTAGGCAAGGTCACTGTGGACTCTCAGGTTAATAAACCCTGGGATAACTCAAGTTGTTACTGCAGTGTGCAAGCCAGTCTTGCTCTTCCTCGTGCCATTATCACGGCTGTCAGCAGGGCATATGGTGAACTTGCTTCAGAAACTAAAGCTGACCATATCCACTGAACAGCACCATTAGAATAAAGCAGAGTACAAAGCAACTGCTGGCTCTCAGTCAGTTTCTTTGTACTCTCAGTTGGTTTCTTTTCTGCTTCTCCAGCAAAGAACACTTCACTGGGAAGCTGCGATACACAGGGCAATGACAATGCAGTAACCTTACCCATCCCACTTCCTCACCAAGACCAGAGCCTTAAGTCACTACTTCACACATTTTCTTGGAAATAAAATAAAAACATATTTTTAGGTCATAGCAGGTTCCATAGCAGACTATCATCGACAGGCACACGCACTGCTAGCGGAGACACGCGAAGCTGCAGGCACTGCTGTGGGCCCGGCAGCGCACGGCGTGCCCGTGCACTCACCCATGCAGAGGAAGTGCCCGACCTGCACCCGGCGGTGCTGCAGGGACGCGCACGTCAGGAGGAAGCAGAGCAGGTGGAAGGCCGCCAGCCCCAGCAGCCAGGGCTCGGACCAGTCCGTGCTCTGCGGGCAGAGGAAAGTGGGTCAGGCAGCGGCGGCAGAACGGGCGGCCACAGCGACCGAACACGGCCGGTGTCGGTCACGGACCGCGCCCCGCAGCCTCCTTCACGCACCCTGCGCCCCCAGCAAGGGCCTCCCCCCTCCCCGCCGGACGGCCCCGCTCCGCCTCACCGCCAGCACGGCCGACAGCCCCGGCGGGCCGCGCACCGACGGCTCCATGGCGGCGGCAGCAACACCTCAGTTCTCGCGAGACTCGTGCGGCCGCCGCTCTCCCTGCGGCGCGATGGCGGGAAGGGGGCGGTGGGGCCCGAAGCGGCTCCTCCTTCCCGCAGGCGACGGGACCGCCGATGGTCCCGCGGTTCGGAGAAGGGACTGAGGTGGCTCCTCACACCCCGGTGGCTCCTTCTTCTGAGGGTGCCTCTGGTCGCGTTTTGAGCGTTTGACGCCGGGAGGCCGCCAGTGTCCCCATCCGCTCTGTGGGGTCCCGCTGGACTCGGCGCCTTGGGTCGGTGGCCCAGCATTGGTGTTAGCGTGTGGTCTACTGTCAGCAACACCCAGGGTTGGCTTTAGCGATGGCAAGGAAAAAAGAGCTTTAAGCCCAGCTGGGAGTTCTTTAAAAACAAACACAGCTGAGCTCTCCAGGCAGGAACTTAAGTCATATGAAAACTACTTTTTCTCTCCAAGCAAAGCCCACCGACATCCCCTGCCCACCTCGAGGGGCAGCGGGGCCTTCTCCTCTTGTCGCCACTACAGCAGAGCTCAAGGACATTTTTTAACTTTGGAAGTTGAACAAATATTAAAATAAAACAATGGAAAAGGAACAGGAGACACATTAAAATTCTATTTTATAATTCCTTTTGCTAAATGCATCTAGGTCTGGAAGAACCAACTGTTCTTAAGACTTAGCACATAAAGAGCATTTCAAACTCAGATTCCTAACAATGAAGCCAAATCTAATCTAAAGGACTAGATCTGTTGAACAAACACTGTTTTAATATATATCTGCACATTCTGCTTTCATTAATTTTTTAATGACAGCTTATCAGATGTGACTTTGAATTTTTTTTTTCAAATGTTTTGAATTGCATGTATAAGTAAATATTACAGATACTCTTAATTTAGTTTACCATATAGCCAGATATGGTTCATAAGTGTGACCTGGTCTCTCTTCACTGTCACACCTCTGGTATTTAAGATGAGATACCTGAAACAGAGGATTTTTAAAAAAATATTTTTAGGTCTTTTTGGTTTAGGTTTTGTTAGTCTTTTTCTCAACAAAAATAATATCTGGAGGCCAATCAAGGCTTTCACTTGAAGTGTTGTAAAATTAAGTAAGGCGATAGAAAGGTGGTAATTCCTACTACCATTATTGTCCTAAAATTAAGACTAGGGGAGAAAAGATATTTTTATACCACACTGTAGATTGGAAAACAAGACTGGAATAACATGGACCTGTACGGGCTGGGGTCTGATCTGCTGGGAAGCAGCTCTGTGGAGAAGGACCTGCGGGTCCTGGTGGACAACAAGCTGCTCACAAACCAGCAGTGTGTCCTTGTGGCCAAGAAGGCCAAAGGTATCCTGGGGTGCATTGGGAAGAGCTTTGCCAGCACGTCACAGGAGGTGATTCTGTCCTTCTGCTCAGCCCTGGGTAGGCACATCTGGAGTGCTGTGTCCAGTTCTGGGCTCCTCAGGACAAGAGAGATGTGGAGCACCTGGAGTGGGTCCAATGGAGGGCTACAAAGCTGATTTAGGGACTGGAGCATCTCTCTTATGAGGAAAGGCTGAGGGAGCTGGGTGTGTTCAGCCTCCAGAAGAGGTGACTGAGAGGGGACCTCATCAATGTCTGTCAGTACCTGAAGGGAGGCTGTCAGATGATGTTTCCAGGCTCTTCTTGGTGGTGCCAAGCAATAGGACAAGAGGCAATGGGCAGAAGCTGATGCACAGGAAGTTCCACCTGAAGACGAAGACGAACTTTACTGTGTGGGTAGCCAAGCCCTGGAACAGATTGCCCAGAGAGGCTGTGGAGTCTCCATCCCTTGGGATATTCAAGAACCTGGACACAATCCTGTGCAGTGTGCTGTAGGGTGACCCTGCTTGAGCAGGGTGGTTGGACTAGGTAACCCATTGTGGTCTTTTCCAACCTGACCCATTCTGTGATTTGTTTGGACAGTCTTATGACTAATAATAAATTTTTGTGTTTTGTAAATGAGGAATGAGTTTTGTGTAATTGCTCAGTAGTGCAATTGACTTCAGAAACTGTCTGCAATAGCTGAAGGGCTTCAATGAATGCAGGATGCAGTCACTAACTATATGAGTGGAATATGCTGGTCAGTGGTGAATCTGTGATGCAGACAAAATGGGTGGGTAGGAAATTATTGGCTTACCATGGCTACAACATGCTGAATTAAAAATTCATGTAGCTGTTACTGTCAGCCACTGTAGCATCAGCAGAAACTTTCCTATAGGGAAATAGGAGTTGTTTCTTTAAGACTAAGATAAAGTCAGTAATGCTGTTTGTCAGTAGATGGTAGCAGATACATAAGTATTGCCAGATCTTTTGTGTGGTACATGTTGTCTTTCATTCATTTTTAGTGGAGAATGAAATGTGAACAGAAGATACTTAAAAGTCAGTGAACAGATACATTACTCTTTTTTAGGGAAAAACTTGTGTATTTGTTCTTTTATAGCTCCTTTGCAGAACCAGTATGCTACAATTAGAGTCTAATTTTTAGAATACTAACCATAAGTATTTAGTAATAATAATAATAATAATAATAATACAGAAATGTTTCTGTTATCACTATTATAAGTAACTGAAGTAGTTTGTAAAACTCACACTCAGTTTTCTGTTGCAAGATTCAGATTCCTATGTATTTTTCTTGCGCACTACAGTATTATCCAAGCAGTTTAGATAAAAGATAAAAAAAAACCTCGGTTGGTAAAAGGAAATTTTTCCCTTTTAACAACAGAAAAATTTCATTTACTTTACATAGGAAAGGATCTAAAATCAGACATTGATCTTAAGTTTATGTTGCTGAAAAAAGAAGCTGGCTGGTAAAAGTCTGTGTGCAATAGCATATCCCAAATTTAAATGCTAAATTATGTTCCTAGTCATAGCCCTTACATATGTTTTTCAGCTGATCATATTTGCAGTACTAGAAACCACATAGAAGTTGTAGCTGTTATACTTCTGGCTGAGGGAAATGCAACTCTGATTCTGCAGGAGAAGAAGTGAGAAGGTGTGTGAGTGAGTGAATGAGGCAGCATCTCATCTCATCTCATCTCATCTCATCTCATCTCATCTCATCTCATCATGTGGGGGTTACTGACAGGTATTGACAGCCCCATTTCTGTGCTTTGTCACATCCCACTGCAGAGTTCTGCTGTTGGGGACAGGGACTGCTCATCTCTGCATCTCCTGCCTATCTTGCAGCCTGCTCCTGTGGAGTCCTGTGCTCTGCTGACTTCAATAGTCTTTCCTGAGCTTTGGGAGGCAAGAGCAGCTTCGCTATGAAAACATGCTGAGCCTGGGAGAGGAATCTGGATAATCATTTTTGCTGTGGTCACTTCCAGGGCATCACTTCTATCTGCTCTGAAGATTTTCCTTATGTTCATGCTTGTGCTCAAAAGCAGCCTTAAATTTGCATTTGCTTCCCAGTGCAACAGAAGTGAGCCTGAGTCTGGTTACTCACTGTTTCACTAAAATCCTTCACTTTCCCTGTCCTTGCCATTATAAAATAATTATTTTTGAGTGGTTCCATTATATTTTGCAGCTGCTGTCTCTTTATCTTTTTATAGTACCAGCTTTTATTGGTCATGATGTGCTTGGAAAATACAAATAATAATCATAGCGTTGTAAAGACTTCTTTAGAAATAGAATTTAGAACTGACTGGATTGCCTTATGCATGTAATTTGTGAGTTTCAGGTTTAGATGATAGATGCCACTTCACCTAAGCCTGAGGTTACCCCTGCTTTTGAGAATGAGTTTGACTGGATGACCTCCAGAGGTCTGACCTATATTGCTCTATACTTTGGATTTCCCAGGGATATGGACTGGGACCAGCTGGCTGGGAAGCAGCACTGCTGAGCACAGCCTGGGAAGCCTGAGGGGTGCAAAAAGCTGAACACAAACCAGCAGTGTGACCTGGCAGCAAATACTGTCAGCAGTTTCTTGGGCTGTATTAACAGCACACCCAGGAGATGAAGGGATTCAGCATTCATCAGAATACATCTGTATTCACCTTTGCATACTTTAGATATAAGGACAGTAGAGCTAAACGGTGAAAATTCAGCAGAGAGCTGCCAAAATACTCAGGAAGTTGAAGAACTTGTCCTGGGACAGGGGCTGAGGGAGCTGGGCTTGTTTGGCCTGGCAAGAGGCGTCTCCAGGGGAAACGTAGTAGCAGCCTGACAGTGCTTATGAGGAGCTTATAAAAAAGATGCAGCCAGGCTCTCCTGGTGGTGTGGTGTGAGAATGAGGGGCAATGCGCCTAAAGTGAAGCTAGATGTTTGGCCTGGATAAAAAGAAAAGATTTTTCCTCATGAGGACAGTCAAACAGTGGAAAAGGTGTCCAAAGAGGTGGGACGCCTCTTTTTTTGCGGATTTTTAGGACCCAGTTGGATAGAATCCTGAGCAACATGGTCTCACCTCATAATGAATTTACCTTTGAGCAGAAGGTTGAAATGACTTCTTAAGGTCCCTTCCAACCTGAATTATTCTGATTAAGTGATTCCACAACTTAAAATGAGAAAAAACCCAACTTTTTAGTAGTGTTCACTAAACAATACTGCTTTAGCCTGCAAGTGAAAGAAATGCTTTTATGTGGTTTTTTTTCAGAATCTTATTCCCTTATTACCTCTCTTTCATCCACTTTCTGTCAGGGCTTTTTTTCCTCATTGCAAAGTCGCTTCAGGCATCTTCATGCTTATTTTTCTTCCTCTGTTATTCTCAGAAAGTACATGCAGTCTGAAATACAAATGTCTTTTTTTTTTTTTCTATACCTAATAACATGACCTCCTGTTAAATTATTCCACTAATCCCAACAAAGATCTCAGAATCCTTTCAAAGCCTTACTCTATTCTGGCAAAGAAACCAGATTTTTATTTCTGTTGTGAACTTTGTCCATTCAGGGTGAAAGAGGCCAAGTGTAGTTGCAAGCAAAAATCAGTCCTGACAGTCTCAGGTTCTGTTCTTAATTATATACTTTGTCTCTTTGACTCATTCTGAAGTGTTCTTCTGACAGAATTGCTGCATTGATTGTTTTTCTTTTCAGAATACCACCTCATGTCATTCTATGGGATGGTATGGAAATAAAGCACTTCTGCATTTCTTTGTGTGACTGCATTGCACCTAGCACAATGCAGTGCATTTAAGTTGCAATACAGCTATTGTAATAAAAGGGCAAGAAGGAATAGAAGTATATGGGATGTGCAGGGCAACTTTAAGGATTGTATCTGATCTGATTGCAGAACTTCATGTCAGCATTGTATATGCTCCTTCAGGGCATGCTGTTAAGGGACATCCCAGCCACTTCTGCCTGTCGTTCTTAACATGTAAGGGAAGTACAAGCTGCAGGGAGCAGCAGGAGCAGGATCAGCAGAAGAGACATTTTTGTGAACATGTCATTGTTCAGCCTGTTCATTTCTGAGAGTGAACACTTGATACAAATCTTGTACTTTGAGGTTCCTGCTGCTTCTTGCTTATCATCATTCTCTAATGAAAGAAGAATGAAGTGTGGAAAAATGGTGGTAATTTGGCAGGAGACAGCCAAGAGCTAGAAAGCCAGCACATCCATCTCTTGATCCTGGAGCTGTCCGTGGTTGTGCTTTCTGGTGTTTTGTCTATTCCGTATCCTCAGCAGTTCATATTTCTGTTGGTATAATTTGTCCAAATGGCTCAGACCGTCTGAGCACTTTAGTTAAGTTTTGATTTTTTTGGATATAGAAATTTTCACACACAAATTATAGGCTTTCAAATACAACAATAATTGCAAAGGTATAAACATTTGTCCATTTAACATGTGACAATATTTTCTCAGCTCCTACCAGCTCCTTAATATCTGTGAGCTAAAAGCATATGACCTGAGAATATTCCCATTTTGAAATTGTTTAGCACAGGTGTGGGAGCTGCACTGCAACATCCTGCATTAGAAGAGCTGAGAAGCAAACAGTTAATCCTCCTCCAGCTTTTTTGCAGTTTGAGGTTTTACTGATTCATAGGTTATTCCACAATGCTGTTCCCTCATTACTGGTGGGAAATGTCTCTAGCTGTATTCCTGACTGGATGGGGGTGTTGCTGTGGTGATGATGTTTTGAATTGTTCACACACTGCTGCTCAATGTGTGATATATGTATTTTTATTCAAAGTTATCTCCCATAATAGCATACCAGTGCTGACAAGTCCACTGTTGGGAAGATTATGACAGAAGTTTTAGGTACTATTCTGTACATGGATTTTATGTGACCCTTCTGTGTCAGAGATTCAAAATATTAAATCATCAGAGATTTTGATATATGAATATTTCCCAGTTTTGTAGGTGTCTGTGGTAGAGACAGAGATTTGCAGCTCCCCTATGAGCTGAGGTATCATCCTTGTACAAGGATGTAGATGGCGTTTTGAGGCACTGAAAAAGGAAATGTATGAGAGATAAATCAGCAAAAACATTTAGGAAGCTAACACACAGCATATCTGGAAAGCCTGAGAGAAAAGTCAAGTTGCACAAATTCCAGGACAATGATGAATGCAAGACGGAGACCTCTCAGAATATTTTGGGCAAAGACTGATTTTTAGACATAGAGACAGAAGTATTGCACACCTAACTCTTCAATTCTTAGTTGCATGCCTTTTGTTTGCAATTTGAGGATTATGTGATGTTTGGGCAGTGAAACACATAAGACTATCTGTTTTTAAAATTGCCATTGGCCGAGAAGCACTGTTGTGGGAGTGGTTGCCCATAGAGCATGTTGAATACCTTTACAGGGCAAAAGGTAATGAGTTTCAAATTGAGAGTTGTGGGGTTGAGATTGGAAAAGCCCTTGTTCTGTTCTGTTCTGTTCTGATGAAATAAAGGAATTCAGGAAGAAATATGTATCTGTCCAGTAATCATATCCTGTACGTCCTTCCTGGAAAGATCTACAACTGGAGATCCTCTCTTCCAGCTCCATCATTTTTTTATGTTCTGTGTCCAGTCTTTCCATGCCCTGTTTGCACAATAAGCAGTACTGCCAGAAAGTAAGGTAATAGTCATTTGTTTAAAAAGGAAAAAAAAAAAAAAAAAAAAAAAAAAAGAAAAAAGAAAAAATATTCCCTGCAGTGCCTTTTGGTGGCATACTGAAAAATACAAAATGAGAAAGAAAAAGTACAGCAGAGGAAAGACAATGATAAAATATGGTAACACCTGGGGCACCACTAAAAATCTGTTTTAGAGCCTGCATTATCAATTAAAGGAAAATGCTTCTCTGTGTGCTTGACCCCACACATAGCAATATGAGGAATGGCAACATTCACCCTTTTGCCGTGTACACTGCAGCACCCTTTCCTTGTTACTGCTGTTTTCTTTGGTTTCCAATTAAATATACCTTGCTTAAAAACAGGCTCTCCTAATATGTTGCCAGATGCTGCATTTACATGAGTATGGGTAACACACATTCGCAGAGGGACAGGGAGAGAAACTGTTTCACTCTTGTCCTAATGAAAACAAATATATGTATGATTTTAAGGGATAAGGGGCAAGGTAGTAGCTACTCTGCCTTCCTTGCCCCTTTTCCCTTATCCCTGACAGAGTCAAACTACTGCATGGCTTCATGGTGTCATTAGCTGTTGCTAGGAGAAAGATGCAGGCAGAGATCTTTTCCTTAAAGATGAAGTCTAGGCTTTCACCACTAGCAGTAGATAGGCAATCTTCCAGATGTCATGAACCACTGGAATTAACTGTCTCTCACCAGTACAATATTGAGTCAAAGTCAGGGCTCTAGCATTATCAAATCTCTTTTAAAAATGCCCATATGGAGACTCCAGGGTATTGGGATCTTTTCAATGGGGAGAGTGGTTCATCTCCCTTTTCCAGCACCTTTGAATACCTCTCAAGAGGGTCCTCTCATCTCTTCCAAGCTTCAGAGACACTTTGTCTTCTCACAGACAAAATTCTTCGGTTCCCTGTAACTAAGATGGATTTTCCTGGGTTTATCAGGCTTAGCTTTTATCCCTTTTTCTCAAATATTGTCTTCATTTTAATTTTAACCTCATGCAACATTGATTTGGTAGGGTGGGACTCTGCAGGGATGGCCTTGTGATCTTTGCAGACTGCTATCAGATCATTCAACCTTACAATGAAGTTTTTGGTCCTTTCAGTGACTGAACTCACCAGAATTGGGCTGGTGACCGTCCAATAGCTCTCCTTGTTTTTGTTCTCCAGAACTGAAGATATAATGGTGGTATAAGAGCACTAACATTGATGGGTTAAATACTGTCTTACAGTTGTCCTCTTTGGAAGTAGAAAGGCCGTTTTTTTTTTTTGTTTTTTTGTTTTTTGTTTTTTGTGTTTTTTTTTTTTACAAAGTATTACAAAGTATAGAAGCACACTGCAACAGTTTTTGTTTTTGTTTTGTTTTGTTTTGGGTTTTGTTGTTTTTGTTTTTTTTTTTTTTTTTTTGTAAGCTCGTGACTGGTCTCCTATTACTTTCCTGCTCATTTTGGATTACCTTTAACTATAGAGGAAGGACAAGGCATATAAATATTTCCAGATCTGTTGCTTGCAAATAGCAGGATTTCAGACTTGCTGAATTCTTGCTTTAAAGGCTGTACTTTGTGTCCCCAGTAACCCTGGTACTCTGGATTGCATCTCAGTGTGAAGCTTTCTGCTTAGTTCAGGAGAGAAACCACAGTGGGTGCACAGGCTGTGTGCCCAAAGTGTGCTCCTTGTAACTCCAGGCACGGACACTCAGCACATTCATATCTAGGAGAAGTGATGCTGCTCATTAAACTGTTAATGTAGATTCACATTAACTGTTCAAGTTAGGTATGTTATCCTTAGTTAATCAGAAATTCATCCTCACTGGAGAAAAAAAAGACTTCTAGAGGTGGTTTGAGGAAGAAGGCCTAAGGCAGAAGGCTGAAAATATGTGTGAGACCTTCTTTCCATAGAAACATTCAGAGAGCTATTTTATTTAGCTTCTTTCTGTTTAAATTGAGAGAATGAAATACTTGTCTATGTGTTTGATAGTTTATTTTATTTGATCTGTTTAACATATAAAGGAAAAATCCAAATATTAGCTGTTAACCTGTTAACTACTAATCTGCTGGTGGTGGTTTTTTTTGTTGTTGTTGGGCTGTTTGTTTGGGTTTTTTTTGTTGTTTTTGTTGTTTTGGGGGCTTTTTTTTTTTTTTTTTTTTTGCAAATATCAGAGCATTTTTAAAGGCTTACTTGTAGTTTTGGTGGGTTTTATTTAGTGTTGTTACCAGGCAAGGTGGTTACAGGAAAACCTTCCTTTTATGGACAGTGGACTTTATGCACTAACTGGTACAACATTTTTGTTTGTCAGTGTCCAGTAGCCGATTCCTAGGGAAGAATATAAGAACAGGACAATCAGACAGTGATACTTGGCCAGTAAATTCTGCATCTTCCAGCTCTTTGCTTTGGAATATTGAGAGCTGGAAGAAATTCTCTGTGAGATTTAAACTGAAATTGCTAAAAGGCTCAGTGCAAAACCTTAACCAGTTCCTGGTGACCACCGGAAACAGGTTTAAAGAGTGCTGGTGTCGAAATACACGTGCAGCAAACCTGATATCGCCCAGCTGGCTGTGAGTGCAAGGGTGGGTCAGTGCGCAGTGGAAGATGAGGAGGAGGAACTGGCATCCAGCACCATTTTCCTGTTAAAAAGCAGCGGCAGGTGGCGCTCTGGCTTTGCTTTTCCTCAGGACGTCGCTGTTTCAGGAGCCCTGGAGCAGTATTCACTAAACATTCAGGTGAACGAAGTTTTGTTCTACAGATCGTCATCATAATAAAAAGCCCAACGCACCTCTTACGGGTATGGAACGACGCCTATGCTTCCCACAGGCAATAGTAATTGCTCTTTTAGCCCCTACTAGGCTAAATATTTTTAGTGGCTACAAAGATGTTGCAGACTTCTGTAGGACCCTACTTGTTAGGGAAAAATACAACCTTAAAGGTTAGGAAAGCAAAAAAATGTCGTCACTAAGACTTAAAAACTGTGTTGGGCATCTCTGTGGTGTCTGCTATGAGCCAACACCTACTGCAAGTGTGTTAGTCCCATGCACAGTCTGCTATGCTATGCAGAGATCCAGCATCTGCTTCGGTTCATTTGTGCTGTGTCCTACAGCTGTTCCTGCCACCAGCATGAAAAGGAAGTCTGTATTTGGAACATGGGAAGGCTGGTGAATAGGAGGGCAGTAGCCAAGTGACTCTGAGCTTTCCAGCCATGCCATGCATGCAAAGCCAATCACTCACTGTGCTGTTAGTGCCCTATCACATGCTTTTACTGAACAGAATTTCTTTGTAGTGTACTTGATCACTGCTGCCTTCTAAGCACATTTATTAACCTAAGAATAATTTGAGATTTATGGGGACAAAGAAGTTCTGATCAGAGTTCTGAATGCTTGTGGATTCTGCCGTGCTCCCTGCTGCAACTTAAAATATAAACCCCAGTGGCTCTTGGATTCTTTGTTGAGGCTGGCTCTGGAACTCAATTAGCTGCACAGAACTGGATAATCTCCATGTGATGATGTGATGGATAGTAGAATCCTGGCATAAAATTTATTTTCAAAAAGGAGGGAAGACCTGACTTTTTTTCCAAGAAGAATAGTTGCATTTTTAGGTAAGCAGTTAATCCTCTAGTTTCCTGATTTTGAATATATAATGCTCAAGTGTTTGGCTGAACAGATTTGGTCATTGCTATCTGTTAGGTGAAATCAAATTACTACAGAGAGGTGCTGTAGATTCTTGTGCAGTCACAAGAATCCAAGTTCGTTGTAATCTCTAAACACTCATGATGATGGTGTAGGGAGAAACTGCCCTAAAAATGAACTGAGTAATCTTTTGGAGAAGGAAAGTTTTGGTAGAGAACGGGTTAGTATGCTGTGCACAGTGGAATAAGAATTAGGGTTTACTTTGGGGATGTACGTGTGCCTCTCCGGCTTATTGAGATACATTTGAAGATTATGGAAAATCCTGTATGAAACCAGTCTTGTTGAATTCTTGTATATATTGTCAGTGGGATTAGTGCTGAAGTGCAGCTTGACCTTTCTGTATGTCCATTTCCGTGTTCAGAGAATGTTCTGGTAGGAACAAAGTACAGTTTGAGTATGTGCCCAAATGTAGGCAATATACAGTCATGGAAAAATAAAAATCCTGGAACTTAAGTGCACCTGAAAAATAAGACCTGAAACTTTTATTACATGAAGTTCTGTTTGTTTGTTTGTGTGTGTGATAGCTAAATGTTTGTTTTGTAAATTGAAGAAGTGTTTTTGATTTCCCAGTATTGGTCTCCTGGAAGAGAGACTGCTGTTAATGACTCCTGGTTTGAAGAGTCTTCTGTTATGAAGAGTGAAAATCTGTGTTAATTGCAAGCATCAAAGGCATGAAGAAAGCGCTTGGATACAGACATTAAAAAATGGACTATTTTTGACTTCTAATTAATGCTTCTGTGGAAAAAAAATAGATAAAAAACATTTCATGGAACATACCTGAATGTTACTGGTGGAGTAAGCAGGCAATGAAAAAACAATGGAGTTTTCAGGTCTTCACATTTTCTTGGGAAACGATGAATAGTTTTGCAGTGGTGAGCAAAGAAAACCCACAGTAAATTGAAAAAAAAATACTAAGATAGACTGCAGTTCCATTGTATTGACATGAACTGTAAGCAATCTTAGTGATAACTTGTATATTGTAATTAGCGGATTCACAGTGTAACGATTAATGGGAGACGCAAGGCTGAAACAATTTTAGTAATTAAAATGTTTAAAACCAGATAGAGTTAAGATATTTGCTACATGTATGACAGTGAAAATGAAATAATATCTGATAGGTATAATGCTAAAGGAAAACTTGATATCAAAGGAAAGTTTTAGGCATGGGAACTTGACTTGCAATGTCAGAAAATAAGAACTATTGACTTACTGTATTGATTCTTTTAAAAATATGTGTATGCATGAAAATTCATGCACTTGGGGTTCTCTGCTAACAAGAAACTTTGAGAGAAAAGTGTTAATTACAGAAAACATCTTTCACTCACAAATGTTTGCTGGAAATAAGAACTATTAATTTAGGCTGTTCTAAAAAGAGGTTTGACTATAGTAGCTGAAGGGGTCAGGACTACTAATGTTCCAACCCAGTCAAGGTGCTGGGGATTTTCAGTTTTACAGAATTTTCTATGCATTTGAAATTAAAAAAATTGGTTGTACTCTGTTTAGTCACCCATCTTCAACATGTTTTTCTAAATAATGGAAAAATCACTGGGAAATTTCACTAAAGAAATTATGAATATAATTAAGCATTTTGAAAATTGCACTGATCTCTCACACAATTTTTTAAAATTTCAGTTGAATGCTGTCAACGTGACATCTCAGTTTCTGGATGTTTTCAACACTTGAATGGACAAGGCTCTGAGCCTAAACATGACCTAAAATTGGCCCTGCTGAGAGTAGGAGGTTTGACTGGATGGCCTCTGTGGTCCCTTCTTTTGTAAATTTTTGTGTTATTGTGAAGATTCAGTTTCAACTATTAAAATGCATCTTTTATAAAGGACAAGATAAATCAGTTGTATTCTGACATAAACTCTTGGCATAAGACATATATAACATCTTTTTCCATAAACAAGTACTTTAAGAATTTTTCTCTTTGATTTTTTTGCCTGAGAAGGGTCCTTTCTACAGAGTTATATATATCTTCCTTCACCTCGATGATAATTAGTGTTTCTTGAATAAGATTTCTTTTAAAGAAAAGACTTTTACAGCCAGGTCAATACCCGTGAATCTGCCTTTGTTAGTCATTAAATATTCCATTTGCTTTCCATGCATATCCTAATTATTTTCCACTTTTACATCTATATATATATATTAGAGGAAGCTTTTCTTATGCAGGTAGAGGGTTCCATTTTTTTTTTAAGCTTTTTTTTTCCGGGGGGGGGGTTCCTTTTTTTTTTTTTTTTTTTTTTTTTTTTTAATACATTTGGCAATACCACAAATTTCATACCACAGGATTGTTCCCAAAGAAGCCATTTAGGAGTTAGTGTCTGAGAAGGGGTGGGAACAAAGACTTTGGTGAGGACACCATGCAGCTTGAGGCCCTTCCAGGACCAGATACCAGAGGAGGGGGAGCTGGCATGGTGACAGATGTGAAACAGCTTCTTCAGCCTCACCAACAGCCTTTAATCAGGTGTGTGTGCTCAGCTTTGAGAAAATGCAGTTCCTGATTGAAATTTGTCATGATAGTTTTACCCACTGGCTCACTTCAGCAATTGATCAAATGAGGTGTTGGCAGTGACAGCCCAGTGTGTATCAGCTCCACAAAATACTGGTAGACTCGGAGTCTGAATAGAGCCAAGACCCAGGTCAAGACATTCCCAGTCCTTCAGAGCCTAGGCTGAGAATTCTTGGCATCATTTTAGAAACTGGGAGCCTTTTAGAATAGATAACACATGAACTAGGAAATTACTCTGGCAGTTCTTAAGCACCACTTTTACTGAAGTCAAATGTTGCCATTCATAAAAATAATAGCAAAGGCTGCTTAGGATTACACTTAAGAATTACATTTTAAAGGCTGTTATGGGAATTGAAAATAATTTATATAAAATATTGCAATGTTAAAGCAGAAGAAACAATTCAAAAGCTAAGTCTATAAAAGCTGTTCTGGCAGTTTTTTGTCATCAAGATGAGGTTGGTATCACTGTCAGTTCAGAAAAAGTTACAAATTACTGTGTAATTTGTAGTGTTACCCAGTGCCACCCAAAGGCTAACAGTACAACCCAAACATACACTGAGACAATGACAGATTGTAATTACTAATGCTTCATCCTGAATAAACCCACGCATTCCCTTCTTTCCTTGTAATGAAAGGATAGTTCTGAATTTTCTTGGTGGGGAGAAGGCATGCACCAAAAGTTATTTATTTCTGCTAGCTTGCCTAAAGCAAGCTCAGTGCTGTGAAATTTAAAACAGAAAGCTATGAAGAAACACTGGAGAAATTAGCACAATGTGAAGAGCTGGCAGCTACCCAGTTGTCTACTGTGTCTGGTATTCATAGCACCCCAGTGTCAGTGGTTGCATCATTGTGAGTGAGATGAAGTTGTAAAGTATTAAAAAGTGATTTGATTTTTTTCTATGATAATTTTAATAGGGTAATGAGGATGGGGTGCTGTTGGGATTCAAAGTAACAGCTTATCACATTAAATGTAGTGTAGTGTTGCCAGATCTCCATTCTTGTAGAGGGAACATGGATTAATGTTAGCTGTTGAAGTTTTTACACGTTCTGGTACTAGAAAGGCATGTTTCATTGTGAAAGGAGTTCAGAAACATAACATTAACACATTTGGTTATGCAAGATGAAGAGGAGGTGGCAAAAGCCAGAATGTGACACACAGGAGGTGAGGAGAAGGAAGCAAAGAGAAAGCATTCTTTAGGGACTAGGACAAAGGGCTTAGAAACAAAACTAAAACCAAAAAAGACCAAAGCATCAATAGATTAAAATTAACTATCCCATGGGTGATTTTCAAATATATGCAGCCATCCAGAGCTGCCAAGTACCAAAGAGAAGAAATTATTTAAACAGAAAGAAGCTGGGTAGTGAGGACTATTGCCTCAACCAGGATGACCCACATACTGCCATGTTGCAATATTTTTCCTTTGTCAATGAAACAGGCACTTCTGGAAACATTCATTTGGCATCATCATTCACTCTTCCATGGTCAAGCACTGTGGTGGATTGACTATGGCTGCCAGGCACCCACCCAGCCACTGTCATTCCCAGTCCTCAACAGAACAGGGGGAGAAAATAGGATAGAAAACCTCAAGAGTCAAGATACAGACAGGGAGATTGATTACTTAGCAATTATCATCAAGGGCAAAACAGACTCACCTTCAACAAAATTAATTTGTTGTCCATTAGAGTTGAATGGAGAGAAATAAAGACAAAAATTAAAACACTTCCCTTCCATCCCCTTCTTCTCAGGCTCAATTTCACTCCTTCTTTCCTGGCTTCTCTTTGTCCTTCTTTCCACACACTGAACAGTACAGAAGGATGGGGAATAAGGACTGTAGTCAGTTCATAACACTTCATCTCTGCACTTCCTTCCTCCATGTCTCCCTTGCTCTAGCATGGGTTCTTTCATGGGCTGCAGTCCTTTGGGATAAACCCACTCCTGCATGGCCTCTCCAGACTGCAGTCCATTCAGAGCACATCCTCCTGCTCTGGCACAGTGTCTGCCATGGCTGCAGTGTGGATATCTGCTCCAACATGATCATCAGGATGCTGCAGGTTGGCAACCTGCTTCCCCATGGTCTTCTGCATGGACTGCAGGGGAATCTCTGCTCCAATGCATGGAGCACCATTCTGTCTGCTTCTTCTCTCACCCTGGTGTCTGCAGGGTTGTTTCTCACACATTTTCCCTACCATTCTACTGCACAGTGGTTTTTGCTTTCCTTAAATGTATTCTCCTAGATGTGCTGCCATTGTGGCTGTGGGGCTCAGCCGTGCCCTACGGTGAATTATTTGGAGCCATCTGAACTTGATGTGTCCCACACAGGATAGCCCTGTCCTCTGCTCACAGAGATTCTTCTGCATCCCCCACTGTCCAGCACCTTACCACATGACCCAGTACAACATCATGTAGCCACTTTCTTCAAAAAATGTAGGAGACAGAGAGGGGTATATATGTTGTCATTACATGCTGAGCCATGCCTGTTAGAAAAATATCAGTGTCTATAGTCTTCCCTATGGCCTAGATCTGAGAAATACATCAGTATTGTTATTTTTTATCAAATGGGGACAAACGTAATTGATGGAGTCATAGTGCATATCTGCATGTGGTTGATAGGGCAAATCCCCTCTCTCACTGGGTAATACAACCTCACCTAGACAGTGAAAGATCACATTGCCAATTCAGGCATGCACTTTTCATCGTGCCACAGCATGATGGAGCATTTCTTTGGTAGTCTTTCTGCAGGCAGAGACGGCTGTGAAATTTGTAAGTGCCAATGTTTCAAACACTTTGTGAATAGCTGGAGCCTGATTTGCTTTTCATTACCGATGTGAAGATGCAGGAGAAAGATGTTACTGTGTGTACAACAGTTTCTGCAACAATTGTCCTCCCAGCCTGCAGGAACTACTTGCAGCACAAGTAATGGAGCTCAGAATCTGAAATGCTATTTTCAGCCTTTTTAGTAACAGTGGTGATAACTCTCACCATGATTTTTAAAAAAATCTATTAAATGACTGTTAGTGACATGCCATTTTAGGAAAAAAAATTTACTTGTCTTGTAAATCTGTGCTGGCATTATTGTGATGTTTGCTTTTTAATTCAGTTGCTTTCTGTCTTCTCTTCTGGCCTTTGATGAGTCAGAACCCATGCAAGGACTGGCATTGTTGTATGTATAAATTAAGAATTTCCCTATTTTAGGAAGATACAGATGCCTTTTTCACAATTGATGTAATCTTTTCTGAAGGATAATTTATGGATGTAATCTCACAACAAAACTACACATGTGACAGCTGAACTGTATAATCTTTGCTGGGAATAATATATACCTCTGCAGGACAGTGAGAGGAAAGATTTCTAGTGCTAACAGTGTGTATGGAAATCTGCGTGGCATCTTCTGGATAGTATGGCCTGAGTAACAACAGCTGATACAACAGTAATATAAGTTAGTGAATGGTATACCCCAAACAAACTATTCTAAGGGGTGTTTGCCCAAAAATCTGATACTGCTAGGAAGAAAGTAACAATGATTCAGTTTGCTTTGGATGACCTTCATAATGATTAAATTATAACAAAGAAACTATCAAGATACTTTTAGAGAAAATAAATCAATTTGAAAACTAGAAAAAGCTTGGAAAGTTTAAAAAAAAAAAGCTTGAAAATTTGTGATTGTGGAGAAAGATCTTGGAATTAGTAGAAGAGAACAGCAACTTAGTAAGATGCCATGAGCATCCAGGTACTGGAGCAACAGTCTGACACAGAGACCCACACCTTGGGGGTGAACTTGTGACATCTTTTTTCATCAGTGTATCTTGACAGATTGTAAGGACATACACATAAAACTAGAGAACCCATATCTTCATCAGCAGCTGTGGGTAAGAATGGAGAACTTGTCCAAAAGTGAGGTTACGTTCTGTGGATGAAGGAAGAAATACATGGGCAATTTAAACAGGAGCTCCAGAGGAGGGGTGAGGGTGGCAGGGAGGACAACAAACCCACAGTGGGTATTAGGGGAAGACCGGTCTCCTTTTAAAAGCAGAAGTGACATTGGTACACAAAAAGTTTGCATTCCAAGGTTAAAAACAGGAGAAGAAACAGGAGCAGATAGAGGAGTGTGGGACATCAGCAGAGAGAACATTCTGGTACACAGCTGAAAAAATGTAAAGGGTGAAAAAACTGGGCAAATATAACACAGCAGATGACAACTAATGCAATGCTGGAACACATCATTCCAGAGGAGGAGGAAAAGCCATGCAGCACTTTAGATGATTGCCAACCAAAAAAGAACTGCATAATTAGAAAATTACAGTTAAGGGGAGCTTTCATGAAAACACATATTGTCAACACCCCACCGCTCCCCCTCCCCACCCCCAAAATAAAAACCTCCCCAAATCATCATTTTAAACATAACAAATCTTAATGAAGAAGAGTAGGTGCTGCTGAAAGAAGCTGCTTCCAGTTCAGAGGAGCAGTATTGTAAAGTATGTGAGGGAAGGGAGCAGGGGAGCTGAGGGGATTTCTCTGAGTGGCGACTGACTGCTTTCAGAAAGCTTGGACAGTGAGTGGTGAGGTGAAAGAAAACCACTGCTCTGCTTTTAGCAAATTGGAAGCTGTTTGCAGGAGGAGATCTTACATGTAGCTGCTGAGATAAACTGTTTATAGCTGCCTCTTCCTTTTCAGCTTTTTTCTTCCAGCAGTCTAAATTTTAGCAGCAGGGGAAAAGGGAAATCATTTTAATGAAACAGGAGCAAAACATAATTCTAACTGAAACTAATTCCAGCTGCTTGAATAACCCAATGTTTGCTAAAGGTGATTTTCTCAACCCCTTCATTTCAGGAAAAATGTGTGTGACAGCACTCTGAGTATGCTCACCTGTACTTGGGTTCATATCAATGATGTATGCATTTATGTCTCCTCAGAGGAGAGAGCTACCTTGACCAGAATATTCTCCTTTCTTTGTTGGCCAAAGATAAAGTATAAATATAGGAAACGTCTCCCTGAAACAGCAATTCACTATGTAAATAAGACTCCTGTCTTAGCAGGGAGGGTGATGGAGGCCAATTCCCTTCTCTAAAGCAGGAACATCCTAGTACAGTGCTCATGTTCTAAACAGATAAACTCTTAGCATTAGCACATGAATGGCTGTGGTAAACTGGAGTCTACTGCTAAAGATTAAAGATGAGAATGTTTTTCAGTACAGATGCTCCAAATATCTTTATAATTTCATTTGGATATACTGGGCTGTGTGGCTTCTAGAGGAGAACCATATCATTTAGTGATATTTAAATTTACTTACTTGGTAGGACAGGTGTAGCAGATGGGTAGCAATACCTGCTCTATGAGCTGACCCCCCTTCCTCCCTCCCTCCCACCAATATGCACATGGAAATCAGAGCTTCAGCCCCAACAGCCTGGTGTAGACCAGCTAAGCACCAGTGAGGGAGAAGGGTACTTGCTCTGACTGGTTCTGTGCTGCACCACACTGGACAGCTCAGCTCCTGCACATGGTGATTCCTGTCCTTGAACTTTTGCTTCTGTAGATGTTAGACATCTGTGTATTATGACTTCCTTTCAAGCAAATTGTGCCATAATTATTCATGGCTTTCTAATGGCTTTGCATCTTGTGGCCTCAGGTCAGCTCTTGAACTTCCTCCATCACTGAGGAAACCAGGTGGAGGTAGCTACCAATTGTGGCTTGTCTAACTTGTCAGGTTCTGCCCTGGTGTGTTTCAGAAAAATGGGTATATTTGTTATGCAGGTTGAACGAGGTGAATCCCATCACCTTATGCTGCAAACAACCAGCAGTATCCATTAATCTCTGTTTCTGCTAGATAGTATGACACCTGGAAAAGGTTTAAACCAATTGTCTGCAAAGTCTCTGGTTTGTTCCTCTGGAATCTTTTGCCTGCTTGGCCTGTGGCTTATTTAAAATTGCTAGTGGTCAGATAAGAAAATCAATTTAGAATTGAGCCATGGGATTGATGGAAAAGCCTACAAATCAGTGTTTTGGATGTTCAGTTTTGTAACCCCAAGTCTGCTAAGATGTCTCCATGAAAAGCTTAGGAAACAGTGGCTGCCTTTCAATGATCTTCATCAATTTTTAAAGCTTTCTTGACATGAGAGAGAGGTGTAAGATTTGCAGCTATTCCCAATATTGTATTTCTATAAGTCATTGCTAGGAGAACACAAGCCGGTCCCCTAGCCCTTGAAGCGCAGTGTCCTCTGTCCTCACTACAGAAGGGGCACTGCAGGCAGGCCACAGGCACTGCAGCTGCAGGCACTGCAGCTTCTTTCCAAGAGGAGGAGCAATTTTTCTTATGTGAGCCAGTTGTCTCAGCCTGGATTAGATCAGTGTCTTAAGACATCTTGGGGTATGGGCGTCCACGTCTGGCTGGAGGGGTGGGCTGGGCTTTGCATGGGGGAGGCAGCGCCCTGTCCCACCCCCAGACCCCCAGCCAGTCAGAGCTGTCCACCAATCACACAGTGGAACGGTGCAAACACAGCTTCTCATTGGTAGAGCTTTCCATCACTCACACCCTGGCAGTGCCAGTCCAGCCTCTGATTGGCTGAGCCACCTGCAGTCCCGCCTGAGGGGCAGGCCCATGGAGGTTTAAATGGGGCTGACTGTGAGGTGTGTGTTTGTCTGGATTCTGGCTTCTCTGGAGTTCTATGTGGGAACCCAGGAGTTGGTGGATATTGTATGTGTATTTTTCTGTACCTTTTCTGTCTTTCTCCCTCTTCTTATTCTCTTTACATGGAACATTTTTGGGTAACTTAACTTCTCATAGGTTTAAAAGTTTCTAGGTTGAATGGACTGAGTTTATGCTAACTTAGTATTAAATTAATACTAACTGCTGCTATAATAAGTGTTTTATATTGAATTTGGTGTTGTATTTACTCCTCTGCCCAAGTTCCTTAATTTTCTATATTTTTACCAGTAAACTTTTTTGTATTTATGACCTCTTGATAATATCTAGTTGGGATTTCCCCTTGCACCACATTAGAGTAATGCAACCTATGGTTTAATTCCTGGGTTCTGGAGTGTAATACCAACATTGCCTCCTATTGCAGTGCCTGTAACTCCAGCTGTGGTCATCTGTGGGGAAGTCACACCTAAAGAGTCTATGTTGATCACTAAGCTGCTGACATAGACACCACTGGAGTGCTTTAGATGGCACTTAACTCCTTTTTGCAACTGCAGAGTTGTGCTCTGTGCAATTTCTTCTGGTTCTCAAGAGACTTTCCACTGTTATTGTGTCCTTGGAAGTTGTCCTGGCATGCAGAATGGATGTCTTGGACTTTTAAGCACTATCAGCCACAGGAGCTGTTTCTTGTCTGAGAAGGGTGGAGGAAGGAGGTGAATCAGAGGAGGATCAGGGGGTTGTCTGGCATTTCCAAACCTGCAGGGGATGGCTATGAAGAGAGCTCACAGAATACTGTACTTAGGTGTCACATTCATATTTTCTGAAAAATCCCTTCGCCCAGAATTTTTCTCCTGGGAAGTTAAGAAACCTCAGAAAAACGAAAACAATTATTATCTCATTTTCTTCTCCTGTGTTTTGCTCCTTTGGATTGTGGTTGGAGATTGTTTATCAACAATTGTGATTGTTTCATTGGTTTTGGTGTGAGTGTTTTGACTCATTGGCCAATCACTGCCAAGCTGTGTCGGGACTCTGGAGAGAGTCACGAGTTTTCATTATTATCTTTTCAGCTTTCTGTAAGTATCCTTTCTGTATTCTTTAGTATAGCTTAGTATAGTATTCTTTAATATAATATAGTATCATAAAATAATAAATTAGCCTTCTGAGAACATGGAGTCAGATTCATCGTTCCTTCCTCCCAGCACTGGGGCACCCCGCAAATACAATATATATGCAGACAAAAGTCTTAGAAATCTAGGCTTGAGGTTTTTTATCTTTGGTTGCAGCTTGAAAAAGGTGACCGACTGTTTTTGTGCTGCCTGCTTCAACTGACTAGAAGATAGAGGAAGGCTGAGCATACTATTGCAAGAGGGAGAATGAGCTGTCAGAAGCACATGTATAATTCTGAAGGATGCTGAAGGGCACTTCGGCCGCATGATCTGTCCATTAGGGCACTACTGTCTAATGACATTAAGTGCAATAGCACCACATGGATGGCTAAGTGGTGCTATGACAAGTTGTTTCTGAAGTGATACAAACTGCTCTTTGTTCCTTGAGTTGTTTTTAATCCCTGCAGGAAGAAAGCCTAGCTTTTCCCTGTTGCTGCAGTTTTATAAAACCGTACATAAATGTTTTCCTGTTTCTTTCATGGCCATTTTGTGCGTAAAATGCCCCAGCAGAAAAAGCTGGATGTGCACTAGTTCTGTGCTGCTGTGTTAATGTGACTCGTGGTATTTCAGACTAAAAATGTGATACTATTTCCATCTTTCACCAGAGTAAGAACCTGCAACTAAGCAATATATAGCACAGCTGCTGAACTGCAGAGTTATTGGTTATAACCTGAAAGAACAGAATCTCTGACTATTTTGCTTTACAAAGTCCCTTTTACAGTGCCTGAGCTCCTGTGCACCATTTGAAAAAATGAATAGAATACAACCATTCCTTCTGGTGAGATGGACAACTGACATGGGCTATCCTAATGGTCCACAAGTTTTCAAAGATCTGCTCTTCAAAGAACTGAAGCATGTATGTATTAAATAAAATATGTAAAATTTTTGAAACCTTCTGCTTTCAGTGATCCAAGCTGAGGTTAGCATTGAGATGTCAGTGGTATAATATCAATATGGCTTATGAATTCAAGTGTTTTATAAACATTTTTTTAGGTTTTTTTAGGTTTTTTTTTTCTGGAAGATGTACTTATGATCATCTCTCTTACATATATAATGATCTGTGTGAAATTTTTATATACCTTGTCAGGAACTAGGCTTTCTATACATTTTTTGAATTGAACAATAATGGAGCTTGCCAACCTGTTATAAACCAAAGTTCTGTTGAGGCAGTGGAAAGATGAGCAATGGCGTAGCTACATGGAGACTCACCCAGTCCCCAACAGCAAGCACAGCATCCTTAGCTATGCCATGGCTTTGGACTTCTGGGACAGTTGGTGTTGGAGTCATCTGGCCACAACTGCCAGTTGGTGCCCCCACCTCAAAACGCACCGCAACAACTGCCAGTCGTGCAAGTGACTTTTGCAGGTGTGTAGGAATCGTGCTGCCCCTTGGCTCCACTGGTGGCACTGTGGTGTGAAAGAATCCTGCCTTAGATGAATAATGTGTGTGGTGTCCTGCCTGTGCTGCTCAGGGCAGGGTGTTGGCAGTGTTTCAGTGTGCCTGATACTGGTGGGGCCAGGGTGTCACCAGTCTGGCTGGCCTGACCATACTGGGCAGGGGCTGGGTGTCAGCAGCGAGGCTTTCTATATATTAAAAGAGTGCAAGTATAAGCTTTCAATTCCTTGTCAATGCTTAAGCCAGCAATTAATGAGAAGCAGTGTATAACAGAGTTGGAATAGGGGTACGACCAGGTAAACTGTTCATTTGTAATGGGAGAGTATTTTGGGTTGATTTTCTGTACTTGTAAATGTTTTCCTTATTTTTCTCTACTCTTCAGGTACTGCACTTCTTTCATTCGACTGCTACCCAGGCAAGACCTTGATGAATCCTAGGATGTGCAGCTGACTTCTAGGGACTGAAACTGGAGCTTAGATCATTATTGTCAATATTCCATGTGGAAGAATGTCTTAATGTGTTTTTTCAGACCAACTGAAGGCAAGAGGTTTTATAAGCACTGTTAGAACAATGAGCCAAGTGAAGGATTCCCACCATAGAAAAGAACAAGCAAGTGTACCATAAAGGACTGTTAAAGAGCCAGATTGGTTAAAAAACTGCTTTAACCAACTTGCTTTTGATTGCAATCCTGATTGTTTTTGAGATGCAGATGTGCTCTGATACTAAATTAAAAACTTTTCAAAGAAACAGTAAGACAGCATGCAATATTTTGGGTTTTCTTTTCCTTTAATCAATAAATAATTTCTGAGAATCTAATACAGCCCATGCAACTGCAATGACTAATCCTTTTTCTTGTGTTCCTAATGGGAACAACTGTTCCCAATATAACAACTGTTATATTTGCCATTTGGGATTTTATCTTCACATGTATACTTCAGGTTGATGAGCTAGACAACAATCATATTGTATAGCAGCTATGCTCTTCTGGACTGCCTTCATTTATTTGAATACCAGCAGTCTAAAAGTCTGTAGTCTGAGCTTAGTGAGTACTCTTCATCTTTTCATGTACTGTTCATGTAAATAGAACTCTTCCTCTCCAAAAGATACTTCATCTCACTTGCTTTTATAAATCTACCTTAGGAAGAAATGAAGAGAGATTTTATAAAAGAAGTCTGAATCACCAAAAAAATTTTACTGATGATCTACAGCAGGTGTTTGGCACAAAAGCACTTATAATATGGGAGGGAGGCCTGTGGTTAGTTTGGAGCAGTTGTGTACTGTCCCTAAATCCACTGCATAATAGCTTCTCTAACTCCAAGTTAAGTTAATTCACTGACAAACTCTGGTTAAACTGACATTTAGGATTAGGTTGAAAGGAATTTAAGATAAGCAACTTGCCGTTATCCTTGCAAAACACTTGTAAAATAAAGATATGCACATTTTTAGGAAATATCAAAAACTTGAAAAATAACTTCAGTCATGATTTATAAAACCATATTTATTAGTTCTGAAATTGAAAGCAAAAAAAAAAAAAAAAAAAAAGAGCTTTATGTATTCATTCCACCCTCACCAGAATGAAAATAATCAGGTGTTAATTTGGATGTGAGAAATGTTTTCAGTTCTGCTTCAGAAAGTATTATTAAAACTTGATGGGAGCTAATGGCAAGCACAGGCAGCAAGTGTTAATAACACTGGAGACCTAGCATAATCAGGTTGTAATAACTGCTTCCAAAGGGATGTTTTTGTCTTCTCTGCAGGGTTCAATTTTTTTATCCTAGACAGGAGGAGAGCATTTGAGCAACAGGAAGGATCAGCCTCCCAGGCATGACAGTTGTGTCTGCTCCCACTTTCAAGTTATGTTACTTCCTCTTTTTCTGGTGACACGTCAGATGGATTAATGACAAGTACTAGGCCTCCAATAATAAGGTAACACTTTTCTTTTTTTAGCATCTCCATTTGCTTTAATGCAGGTATGTGTGCTTAGTGTGACCCTGGCATGAGGTTGAGTGTACATACTCACGCCAGGGATGAATTCACATTGCAGATAACAATTTTAGATACATCTGGGGCAGTAGCCTGAAAACCCTAATTGTTAAAAAAATACCCCAACTTTTCAAGGGCAAAATCTTCTTTTGTATATAAGTACAAAAGCAGTCAGATTTTGTAACTTTCTATCACCCTGAGGGTTTGGAACACCTATCAAAAAATTTGTCACTTTGCAGCCTGTAAGAGAGGAACAAGAAATTGCTCTTATCAGGCTGGATCAGGGAGACTTACCACTTCAAAGGATGAATATTCTTGATGCTTCCTGAGGTTTATGTTCATATTTACATGAGCACTTGCGGCCTCCTGCACAGGAGGGAGTTACCAGTTCTGCAGTCTGGATCAGATGTGAATTATAGGGTACTCCCTGAGACCACATATGAGAAGGTTATAAAAGCACACAGATGAAGGAACATCCTGGATTTTACTTAGAAGACATTTACATCCTTTCAGACTGTGAACCTGTATAACTCAGAGTACTGGAGAAGACTCAGTTGTGGTACCTGGAAGAAGATGCACGATCCCTCATCTTCTCTGTGGATTACCTGTATTGCTGGTTTTTTCAGTTTCAGAGCCTTTGGGAATTGCTTTAATTCTCAGGAAAAAGAGTAAGGAAATGGAGAATGATATGACAAGATAGAAAGAATTCCAATTAGTAGCACAAACTACTGAATGATTTGGTCAGTGAACTTTGTAGCTTATAAGAAAAGTAATTTGATTTGTGTAGTGCTTTAAGGGTTCTCCCCATCCTCTTTCTTATTTTTTTTTCCACAGGAAATTGCTCTTACAGAATGTCCATTTCCAGAGGCAGGAGTGGCATGTTAGTCTCTTTCTAAGAATAATTTTTGTAGAGGGGAAGAAATCCCTTAAAAGGGCAGGAAGAAAGAATACTGATGTGGAAGGGTAGTATCTTAGATTAACTCTGAGTTAATGGTGTTCAGGACTCACCTGTTGGCTGTTTCAATTTGCTACAACACCTGACAAGACTCAGGCTCCCTAAACCCTTTCTTAACTCAAAGAAGCATACAATCCCTGCTAAAGTCAGTCTGGTAACAGTATTGTCAGTTTCTCTCTGGTGTGAGGCCCCTTCAGGTATACCAAAGTAGTTTGGGTAAACTGACATTCTCCTTTCCACAGCAGACTGAAAAACTCCTAAGAATAGATGCTCCTTGCTGGTGACAAGGAGGTATTACACAAGGGGAATTAATGTGAATGTAGGGCACAGGCACTTGTTGATTAGACAAATCTTCATAAGTGAAGGAGATATAAAGGCAAAAAAAAAAAAAGTGTTCCAATCTTTGGCCAAGTTTCTTTATTATTCTTTACTTGTGTATTTGAGCCAGTATCTGGGTGTGTCACTGAAAAACGGGAAATAAACTCTTCAAACAATTTACTACGTTAGAAAGTCACCATTACTTTATTACCAGTGCTGGATGCATGGGGAATTCTCCTCAAAGCATGCATCCCCACTAACCTAAGAGGCCAGGCTGTATTCCTCAAAGCAATACATATTCATCACATTTCCTGAACATATGCATATATGCTAATTATTTTGGTGGACTTACTGGATATGGTTCTGGATCTTTTGATGAATCTTACCTCCTTGAAAGTGTGTCAAATGTGATTGGGGCATAATGTACTTCCTTTGCTATTCTTTGTTCTGATGTACGATTCTTGTTCTCAAAACTAAGATATCTGCTGACACATATTAATCACTAATATAAATAGATAAGGAAGCATTAGCTGGCACAAGACTTATTAGTCTTATTAGTCAGAGAAGCAGGGAGTTAACACAAGGCCACATTAATCTCTGGTATTTGTACAAATCACAGTATGGTAAAAAAGTAAGCATTAACCATGAATACAGAGATCATACACTATTATGCTAAAGTTAAAAGAATTTTCCAGCATCTTCACCCAGTGCTGTGTAGACTTCTTGAAGAACTATAACTTGTTTGGTGACAGGTGTAGATATGCCAAGAGAAATTTCTTAATTCCCAGCATCTATTTTTCACTTTGTGTCTTGAAACACACCTGAGGCTATTGCCTTACTCATCAGATCTAACTGAAACTTAAGAAGCTTTATTTCCAACATATTTAGTGGTTTGGTGCTTCATCTTGGAAGACTTTTTTTTTCTTTAAGTAAGAAAAAAGGGGATTTTCAACTTCAAACAAGATGCAAATCACTAAAAAAAAAATTCACACATTTCAACTTATTAGGGAGTTCTGAACTATCTGATACCTCAACCATAATTCTTTGCTCTAGCAAAGATAAAATCTGTCAGTATCAATGATCAAATTTGAAGAAAGGTCACGTTCACTGGTAATGTGGTTTCTTTAAGGTGTCATGCTTAAAAGCAGATGCTGACAAGCAGGATAGTGTGGTGGGAAAGTAATGTGGCTTGGAATAAATTTCCTCCATTCCAGAAGTTATACCCCTTTGCCCAGCAGTCTCCCAGAATTTTATTCTTTCTTCCTTCCCCCCACCCCCCCATCTAACATACCATGTATATGTAATAACGCTCATTGCTATTAATTTTTCATGCTTTTGTAACTTTCTGCCTGGCAAATGCTTCATTATAACCTCAGCAGCATTGTGAATCAGTTGGATACCAGCCATTAGTGCATAGTGTGAAGGAGTAGCTGCTGTTATAGTGTAATCTCACAGAAACCTAATCAAATGATGGCTGCTCTGCTGCAAGTTGAAGTCTCTGATCAGTGATATCCAGTGCTTTTATTAGAAATTTATGTTTTCATTTCAGTTCCATTGAGTCATTTAGAAACACACTGGATTGTGCCAGGGACAGAAGGGTTTGAGTTCTGTATCTTTTCAGGGATTGCAATGAATATATTTTTACAAGTGCTGATTTCTCTATGCTGTTTTTTTCCTTCCTACACAGTGCTCTCCTTTGTTATTGCTTTTATTAATGATCATATTTTACTTTTAATTTAGAATTAATATTTTAATTTGCTATTTATATCAACTAGTCTTGTACTGTCTCAGACAATTTATGCTTACATAATTTGGTTGTAGACATCTGTGTGCTGCTGCTTCAGTGGGCATCGTTGTTATCCTTTGTATTTAGCATATGCCTTGCATAGTACATGATGTACATACATACAAGAGTCCCACCAGACCCTTGAGAGGTCATAGAATCCAGGAATATGCTACACTGTAAGGGACCCATCAGGATCACAGAGTCTAACTCTTTAGCTCTGTGCAGGATACCTCAAGGACCACACCATGTGCCTGAGAATGTTTTCTGAATGATTCTTGAGCTCTGTCAGGCTTGGTGCCATGACAACTCCCCTGAGGAGCCTGTTTCAGTGCCCAAATATGCTCTGGGTGAAGGGCCTTTTTTCTAATATCCAGCCTAAATTTCCCCTGACATGACTGAGGCCATTCCCTTCGGTCCTGTCAGTAGTCATGAGAGTGAAGAGATTTGTGTTTGTCGTTCTGCTTGCACTCGTGAGGAAATTGTAACTGCAGTGAGGACTCCTCTCAGTCTCCTCCAGGCTGAACAGACCAAGTGACCTCAGCTGCTCCTTGTACAGCTTCCCCTCAAGGCCCTTCACCATCCTCATGGCCTCCTGTTGACATTCTAATGACTTAGGGTGTTTTTTATATTGTGGTGCCCAAACCTCCACACAATATTCAAGGTGAGGCCACCCCAGTGCAGAGCAGAGCAGAACAATCCCCTCTCTCGCCTGGCTGGTGATGCTGGGCCTGATGTGCTTCAGGATTTGATTGGTCCTTCTGGCTGCCAGGGCACACTCATTTTCCCATCAGACACAGAATTCTGTTCCGGTATTTGGAGGGAATATATCAAGGAGGGAATATATCAAGCTCTCCTTTGCACTGGGATGCTTGTAACTGATTCTGTTAGTGTCCCATGGTGGAATATTTGAAAATAAATCCTTATGCAGGGAAAACCAAGAATCCTGTGTGTGATCTGAGCCTGCATACTCACACCAACTTCTGCAGTTGTCCATGAATAATGTCTTTTTTTAGTTTTTATCACAGTGGCTTCAGCCTACTCTTTACCCAAACACCCTTCCCTTTTTGTAATTTCTGCTGCAATATGCTCAAAGTAAGTAAATAATATAGCTGGGATACTGAAAATAATGCCTAGTCACCCTCTAGGTTAGATATCTTGATTTGTCTTTCTGAACTTAATGCAGAAAATGAAAAAAAAAATCACTTTGAAGCACCTCTTTCCTTCTTCCATTTACAATCCCTCTGGAAAGACTTTTAGCTCATCTTTATAAGGCTGCTATGCCAATGTGTCCCTCTCTAATATCTGTGACTCTTGATAGTGAGACTTGAACAGAGTGGCTAAATGGTGCCATGCTTGTACAGGCTCTAAAAGCAGGTTAAAAGTGCAGCCTGTCCAACAGTCATCTTTAGTTCCTGTGCTGTGTTTCCCCTTTGAGAAGGCTGGCTAGCAGAGAGAGTACAGGAGTTGGCTGTGATTCCTTTGCCCCCAGTTTTGGATTGCTAGTGAAAGTCTCTTGCCTATGGAGTGACCATCTGTGACTCTTTGGAGTGGTGGGATGTTGGCAGTGGTTTACCTCCCTATCTTGTCTATGAAGGCAGGTTGGTCCAGAATAGGCTTTCTGTGCATTTGTAGCAGAGTGGGCTGTGTTGCTCCATGGCCAAGTGCAGAGTCCTTGGTGGGTGTGAAGTTGTGTATTTGTGGGAGTTTGAGGGGATCAAGGAAGGTGATGCTTGTGCTGGGCATTGTGTGCTCTGTAAATGCAGATATCAGTACAGAAATCTCTCCCTAATGCTCCTGCCCCTGTGTGCATCTGGGAAGCAAGTAAACTTCTCCAATACAGTAATAAAGGCAGTAGGTATCACTGCCAGGCATCTTCCCCTGAGGTAGCAAGACATATCTGGCTGTGATTAAAATTCTGGGTTTTCAGAGTTGGCTTGCAGATAAATGAGTCAATAGACCTCAAACTGACTCGTAGTTGGGTAGGTTTCAAAGGTGTTGTTGCAGGCAGACAGAGAGTCTTCTGAGAGTGTATTTTCTCCTTATACCCTGCTGCTGTCCTGTGTCTGTGCAGTGCAGAGACAGGGGATGCTGGATGAGTGTTTTGAAGGGTCTTTCAAAGTGCTCACTGCCTGTGCTGCTCACTGATTGCTATCAGTAACCTTCCCTGCCACTCCTCTTTGTTGTGTGTGTTCCATTTGCAGTTCTGTACAGTGGAGAGCTGTTTCTTCTGCACTCAAATGTAGTTTGACCTTTGTGGCACAGGGCTGGAGCAATCAACTCACTATATAGGACATAATTGTACGCTCTGAATTGACCAGATACACAACAGGCTCAGCCTGACTGAACCGCCTTTTACAACTTTTTTTCCATACCACCTGCAGCAACCACTGTTATTTCATCACTGATTGTGCATTCTGATGGTGTGCTCTCTCACCAGAACTGAGGAGCAGTACATTTTCCACATATGTCACTGTGTGGGTGACAGAGGTCACTTGGCATCTTGATAATGGAGTTGAGATGTCACTGCTTGCCTGGCAGCATACTAGAGTTTGACCTTTAAAAGTCTAATGGGATGTTTTTTTCTAGGCTCTATTTTGTAAAAATCACCTATAACTGGTCTGTGGAATATTCCTAATTAGGTGTTTGAGGATGCTAAAAATTGAGATAGCATTGAGAAGATGCAAAACAAATAGAGACCACAGGGTAATGTAGGAGGAAAGACTCCAGCAGAGGGTGATGATGATGATGAGGGGACTGGAGCATCCCTTCTATGAGGAAGGGCTGAGCAAACTGGGCCTGTTCAGCCTTGAGAAGTGACAACAGAGAGGGGGCCTCATCAATGTCTACAAGTGTCTGAAAGGAGGGTGCCAAGAGGATGGAGCCTGTAATGGGACAAGAGGCAATAGGCAAAAAGTGATGATCAGGAAGCTCCACTTGTAGGAAGAACTTTAATGTGTGGGTGACCGAGAACTGGAACAGTTTGCCCAGAGAGGTTGTGGAGTCTCCCTCATTGGAAATATTCAAGAACCATCTGGACACAATCCTGTGCTGTGTTCTCTGGGATGCTCTAGGTTGGGCCAGAAGATCCACTGTGGTCCCTTCCAACCTGACCCAATCTGTGATTCTGTGATGTGGTGGTGCATCCCCTCCCCCCCACCTCTTCAGGCTGCTCAGAAATGCTCGTTAGGTCTCAGTGTGGATGAGCAGGATCTGGGCTCAGATGCAGAACAGGACCTGGGCTCAGCTGATCATTTCTGACCAGAAATGCTATCTACTCCCCTGAACCTATGGTGTCTAACAAGCTCCTGGTTTTTTAACAAACAGCCTTGGAAACTAATTTTTTGCCTGAATAACAACCCAAGTGGAACAATAGTTTTGTTATTGAACTTTCTTTGAAAGTTACCAACCTGAATTGTAGCCAGGATGGAAAATTACTGTGTCCAAAGTCATCTCTCTTGTCACCCTGTAAACAGCAATCCTAAGTGAGACCCTTTGGTCTCTCCTAGTCTGCAATGGGCTGTGACCTGAAAGCTCCCTCTGAGTGGGCCTTCTCAGCCAGTGAAATTTCATATTTGCTATACTTGGAGGACTGCCACCAAAGACTGCTAGTGGAGCCTGCGCCAATAGCCCCATTCCGCAATGGGGAGGATGCAAAGGCATCTGGTGTTAGTACTTTGACTGAAAGGGGAATTTTTGATAAGTTTACCTTGTGCACACTCGTTTAGGTCTGTGTGCATGCAAGTGTGAATATTCTATAGCAAACGTCCTATGAGTGTTGTTCTTCTAGATTCTGAATTACTTTAGATTCATAGTGGATTTTGCCTGTAGTTGAGTTACTGTTGTGCATATAGTAAATTCTATTGAATCTTTTGTTAAACTGTTTAAATTAGCTATTGATTAAGTGCTATTAAGTTGAAGTGTTAAAACCTTTAGGCCTAAACTGGGAAATCTAGGGCTCGATTTGGCAAGGGGCTCCATTCTGAACCTTGTGATATGGTGAGTGGTTCTCCCTTATCCTTTCTGTCTTTACATTTTCCTGTCCTTACCCTTTTCCATCCCCAGTCTCTACATAGATATTTTTGGTTGATTTTAGGTTTAGATTGATTGATTTTAGATTTTAGTGGGATTTTTCTGTGTGCTTTAACCATCTTGTAAGTGGTAAAGCAAACCTTGCCAAGGAACCTTTTTATGCTTAAATAACAAACCTGCTTTTGCCAATACTTTTGCTGGTGATTGAACCATCTAAAGCAGTCATTCACGACATGTGATTCAGTAAATGGAGATGGGGTGCAGTTGAACTGTCCATTTAATACAGTGTTGCCATTACTAGTAACAGACTGCAGGCTTTTTATTTACTTTGGAAAGCTTCTGGACTATGGCTTGCCAAGTTTACTTTGTCCAGACTCTTCTGCCCTATGTTGAGTTTTATTTTAGCTTGTTTGGATAAACCAGCAATAGTTTAACAAGCAGGTAACTATTATGTAACTTGTGTAGTATGAGCTGGTGTTATACACTTGTGTAGTAATTTTGATGTCCTTTTGCAAATTACAGATAGCAATACCACCAAGCAGTTCTTCTGTGTACAGTGAACTGTCTGTGACCCTACAATAATAACATAGTGAATTGGAATACAAGCAAAGAATGGTAGCAGAGGCCTTGATGGTACAAGAACAGGAAAATATCAGAGGCTATAAACAAATCACCAATGGTCAGTTGTAGCTCATTAAAATAATGCTATCTTGGGAGCTCAGTAAAACCATTAAGGATAACAGAATAAAACCCAAATACTCAACATGTATAAAACACAGTATATTTAGTATATTCAGGAAAGATCTTAAATTATAAACCATGAAAAAATAGCAAAGTGTAGCACAAATTAACATAAAAAAATTAACAGTGAAACACTCACCACATTTTGAAGCGAGGAGAAAGAAATCCCACCATCGATATCAATATTCTCCTCTGCTGGTTCTCCTTCTCTTCTTCATGAGGATGATTGGAGCAGTAATTGGTTAGTGTAACAGCAGAGATAGAAGCATGTGTGCATGTATGTGTCTAGCAAATTTAACTGTAGAATTTTGAGAATTTACTAATGGAATTTTCTTTTGTGTTCTTCCTTGCGTTTTCTGTAATGGTTATATCTGAAATAATAATAGCTGTTTGGTTAGAATTACTGGTTTCACCTGGAAAGGGTGTTTCTGTGGTGCAATAAACTGCACGTGGTGTAGTGTAATATGACATAGGTTAAAATTCCTTCAAACTATATCCAGAAAAGTGCTTCATAGTATTGCTTCTGAGTATTACTGAGGTTAGAGATGAGGAGACAGAAGGATTTGTGCAGAGGGAGTGGCAAGGACAGACTGGGTAGGGCTGTCAGGAAGATGTCACGTGACTCTGGTCTGGAGTTATGGGTGAGAAGAGTAAGAGTTTTAAAATAAGCAGTCAAGTAAGATAAACATTACTACTTAATTTAAATGTGAGATAAACATTAAAGCAAGGAATGAAGCTCCATCTAGTGTCATATATTCTATGGCATTTGTGATCTATTTCAATGGTATTGTTATCTATTATCTTACTCCAATTAGTGTTAACTGTTACTAGATTGAGGTGGACAAATTGCCAGATTTATGGATGAGAAAGTGAAAATGCTCAATGATATATCTAGTTCATACCTGAAAAAATAGTGGCCTGATTTTTTTAGATTATAATGATAACACATCCTACTCCACTAATAACTCAGAAATATGTGAAAGAACCTATGTTAAAATGAAGTATTTTACAATCATCTGGCCAAGGTATTTTACATACAGGAGTTTTAAAACAGGAGATTGAATGGTTCTTCCAATAAATCTGGAAGCTGGGAAATCCAAGAGATCTAAAAAGAATAGTGGAATGACAGTTTTTTTAAAAGGTTGAACAAGAGGACCCAAGATTTTGGCCCCTTGTATTGATCAGGGTAAATGACATCCACAATGTTAAAAGTACTTAATGAAGTTAATGCTAAACAATGTGTGAAGCTGACAAACTGTCAGCTGAATAAGCTTAGATATGAAAGAAATCAGACTCTTAATATGATTTTGTAAAATATTTAATTTCATACCATATTTATTAATGGAGTAGTAGAAACCTGATCTCAGTAGGCTGATTTAGCACTCCTGAAGTAAATGTGTGCAATCTCAGTGCATTAGGAACAATTCAAGGAACTTGGGCAGCACCTGGAGCTTCAGAGGCCTTCTGACAGAAAAGCAGGCCAGCCAGGAGGTAAAGAAATTATATTAAAAATATCTATAACCTTAAATGAAGGAATGCTGTCTCTGTGAATAAACAGCAGTATAAGCCATGGGCACTGGGTTGTTATTGCCCAGACTGTGATGCTGATTTTAGGGAGTTCTTAGAGACTGCAGTATAGATGCACACAGTCCCTAGGAATGGAAATGCATCATATATTGATGGCTATTTCCCCAAAAAAATCATAATGAATATACCTTTTTGTGCCTGTAACATACAAAGATTTGTGTAGAATTTTGTATTGCCAAGACTTCAAAAGAGGCTTCATTGTTAAATAGCTACTCAGATTCCTGTTGCAGAGTGGTTGCAGGACTGGAGGCTTTTGTGTAGCTCTGCTGTTCCTGCCTCTTTCCCAGCAGTGCTATCATGATACAGAAAGGGCAGCATACCAGCAGAAGGCTGTTAAACATTGTACATATATACAGTATCTTACAGTAGCAAAACAACTGGGGAGTTGCCACTTAGAATAATTTCTGAAAATTGATATTGTGCCAGCAGTTGCCTTTTACTGTGATAAAGACATTATTTTTTTAACATTGTTTCTGAACAGATGCTGCTCCTCATTAAGCTCATTAATGGTGGTCAGTCAGCATGGCAGTGGTATGAGCCCTTGTGTTGAAATCACGCTCTTTATCACACTTACAAATTCAGAAATTGCTCTCTAATGTTTCTCTGGCCAAGTCGTGTCTCATGACAACTTTTTTTCATATGGGTTGCTGTTTTTGCTTTAAATGAGATTATAGGATGCTATGTGCCCACCCACATGCTTATCATGCGCAGCTAAGAGACAAGTAAGACAAAGAATCGTCTGGTAAAAACAAATTATTTCAATAAGGAGTTCTCAGCCACCACTGACTTCCAGAGCAATGTATTACATTTGGGTCTTGTTTTTTTCTCTGACTTAGCATACATTAGAAATTAGAAATGAGTGAGTGTAAGGGGTGCACAATAAACCTTTGAAGAGAATCAGCCTTACCTTACTTTGGTAAGATATTGATGATCTTAATCATGCAAGACCTGCATCTCTTAATACATGTAGGAAGTTATAATGGCCCCAGCCTGCATAATTGGCTGATGGCTATAAAAAGGTGTGTTTAAGGCAATTTCCTCTTTTGCAGCTGCATTGATTGTCAAAGATAAAGTTTGCTCTTGTGTGGGTGAAGAAATCAGAATAAATATTTACTGTGTCTTCTGGTAAATTGTGCATTTGAATCCAATTCTTTCATTGTCAGCTCTAGTTGTCAGGCTGAACATTCAAGAAGCAATGTCCTCTAATACAGTGTTGCAAACCTATTCCTCAGCATCCCTCAAAGTACAATCTGAGGTACAGCTGACAAGGAGTCAGGGTGCCTTTCTCTTACATCTGCAGCCTCCTTTACTCGGCACAGCTTCCTGGATATCACAGTCTGTTGTCCAAACTAATGGCTGATACAGGTGGGAAGATGCTTTGTATTTGTTACTCCAGCAAAGAAGGTTAACATCTGCCATGAATAAATCCGGAGCATTTTTTGTTGGTGCTGCTGTTTTTGCCTCCTGTTGGCATTATCTGAGACAGTAAATCATATGTCAGCTGTTTCAGTACTACATCTATCACCTATTGGCTGTTGAATGGCAGCAGCTTGTTGCTGAAAAGGAAGTTGCAGCTCTTTCATGATTATATTGACAGTGGGAAGGGTGTCACCTTTCATAATCTTCCTGTGCTCTTCATGTATCACGCTAAGAGATGAGTGAGACAGTGCAATGATATGAGCTACCTCTTACACCAGAAGATGCCATGTGGTGCACTAATTTGCTCCCAGGGAAAATTGTCCAAGGCATATATTCCCTGTGGCATTTCATGGTCACTGTATTCCAGTGCACAGTTACCATTATTAAAATGTCTTAGGCCTTTCAAGGACTGTGATTGCATTCAGCTGCATAAAATGCACTTAAACACTCTTGATTGTACTGCATTGCCAGATGTTAGGTACTAGCTAATACTTGTATCCTTTGAGGCTGTAAAAATGAGAAACTTGCCTTGTTTAAGGAAACATGTTTAAGTGTTTACTTAATGAGGAACGTTATTGTACCTGATGATATTTTAATACAAAAAATGTTACCACACCTAAAATTTAAAGAGTAAACTATATGCCTTGTACCTGTCAAATAAGTCAGGTTTGATATTTGGCTGGGGCTATATTTCTGTTTATGGAAGAAAAATCAGCTAAATTCAGTAAATTTTTCAAAATGTAAGAAATACAAGCTTGTCTTGGCATAAGTCAGCTAACCTTAGTTTGGAAAATTTCTGATTATATTAGTGATGGATAAAACCTCCACAAGCCCAAAACATTTTCTACACCTCCACCCCTACTAGAGCTCCAAAAAGAATTGACAGCAAGTATGTGTGATTACTTGTTCAAAACCTGCTATGCTTTTGGGGAGGCAAACATATTATAGTCTGTAACAAGCTCTAGTGTAAAAAATGACAACTGGAGAAGCAAAAGAAGAATTCATTATTCAGCAAAACCCAAATTAAATTCCAGGTTGCAACCAGTTTCCTCAAGTTTCTTCTAATCTAAACATAAAAAGATACTTGTTAGTGTGGGGTTTTTTTTTGTTTTGGTTTGGTGTTTTTTTGTTTTTGTTTTTTTTTTTTTTTTTCCCTGGATTGCATTTCTCCTATTTTGAAGCTGGTATATGGAGCAAATAACCAAACTAGAGCAACATCTTTTGGTACAGAAAAAGTTATTTAAGACTGTCTCTACATTAAATTATTTTAATGGTTTTAAGCATTTCAAAAATATATGTATCTTTTGCAGTGTTTTCCTAATATGGCTTAGCTTTTTATATAAATCAAACTTGTAGACATGTAAAAAACATATTTGAAAAGTCACCTTTTCTATGATAATGTAAAAGTGTTTTGGTTTATATTTTCTATCAAAGTTCATCTTTGTGCTGTGGTTTTTTTCTTCCTTTAGGCTGGAGTCTATTCACAAATGCAGTGGCTTTCTTTTTTACTTTTTTGGCGAATCCTTCCAGAATAAATTTTAGCAAGATCTGGCACAGATACAGCAACCTAGAAGTATTTATATTTTTACATTTTATGTGTATGGGGGATGTATGTTAATTTTTCTCTAGGCATCAGCTTACCATCCAGTTTTCTGTATGTCTGTACATAGTAATGAGGGAAGCAATAGAAAATTAGCTCACTGCATGGTATGTAAGTTCCTACATTCCTTTGTATTTGCATTCTGATGATTATTTTACCATAGAAGCAATTTTACTTTACTCTGTCAGTGCACATTGCAGAAACCTTCTCTACTTCCTTAAAAAAAATATTTTGTGTATATTTTACAGTTATAGTAAAAAATATGTTGCAATACAAAGTTTTCTACATTCAGCTAATATGTTTAGAAAATAGACACCATGACTTTTTTGGTCCTCATATTCAGGGTCAATTTCTATGAATGTCCCATATGAAAAGATTTTTTACGTTTTTTTTCTATCACCCTGGATGACAAACACTGCACTTACATCTGGAGAAGTTACAAAGCCTCCCTCTCCTGTGTTCTGCAATTATTTAGCTTACTTCTTGGTATTGTTCTTCTACCATGCTGGCTTGTTTAGTTGAGTGCATGAAGTGCTGTTGGAACATGGAAAGCCCCTTCACAGAATTCTATCAGAAGCAGATTCAAGTATCAAAAACGTACAACAGGTTGAAAAATGCAAGGTGTTAGGGCAAAAATACTATCAAAATGAAAAAAAGCTTTTTACCCTGTTTTTATTTTTTTAAAAATAAAGCCACCTCATCTAAAATCTGGATAAGTGGATATCTTATTTTACCCATATTATTCCCTGTTGATCACTTGCTCTCAGAAGAATACTGCTACATACTTGCATTTTTTTCTATGTACTAGATTAAAGGTAGTCTTTCCTGTCTGAAAACTATATTAGATACATACATTCTGTGGGAAAGTAAAACGAGTGTTTATGAAACAATGGTCACTTAAGTATCTGGTTTTGTGTAATTGGTTTCATTAAACATTCCAAATTAGTTTACTACTCCAGTGAAACTCTGCTAAAAAGGATGTTATGAGTTATCTCCTCACTTAAGTTTTCCATGTGAAAAATCCCCAAAGTTATAAAAGAGAGGGGAGCCTTTTTTAGGGGAAGAAAGGAAGAAAGGAAGAAAGCTTTTTTTTGAGATTTATTTTGTAGTTTTTAAGTTAATTGTATTACATTATCAATTTTTTTAGCTTTGAGTCTGTTTTAGAAGAACAAGGAGAACAAGAAAGAAAGAAGGCAGGAGGACAGTTAAAGATTTAGCAGCTCGCTGTTGTACAAAACTGTCTACTCATGTTGAAAATAACTACTTTGTTTTGAAGTTTGTGATCAATACTATTCTATATATCTTGTAGTTGGTCCCACAACAAGTCTCCTCCACTGACATTATCTCTTAATTATAACGGAAAAAAAAAGAAAGTGGACTAACAGGCACATTTGAAGTGATTGAGTTATTTTTCTTGAAAGTTTTATTCTAGATAAAGGAAAACTATTAGTTTATTTCAGGAATAATTACATGTCAGGGACAGAAGAATTTGTATCAGTGTGTCACTAATCCTTTGTCTCTGAATCAATAAAAATGTCACTGGAATCTGTGTAATGAATTTTCATAGGAAGGGACACAGTCACAGGAAGACAGAATTGAATCTGAGATTTCTGGCACTACATCTTGAACTAACTGTGTTTGTGTGGACGTATGATTAAGCTTGTGATTTCCATGGTTCACCATGGCATGACAGAAAATACTCCAGATCTGTTTCTGTGGCCATGGTAGTAATTTCAGTAGTACTTAGGTCGCAGTTTTGATGTCCTGACATGTCCAGAATAACTGGGAGGTATGCCAGTCACTGTTACCATCCCAGCAAAGCCTAGGTAGTGCTTGTGCAGTGTTCCCTACTGTGGATACATTTTTCAGTCTGAAGATCATTTTGCTTTACATGCAGGCTTTTGATATCAATGCTTAATCATCAGATTTATATGTATATTTTTCCCCTTGGATGCATCTAGAAGAATCTCAGAATCTTAGGAGTTCTTACAAGGCTGCTATTTTGCTATCCATGGGGCATTTTTCAGAGGATTCCTGTGCACATAGGCCAGCACCTGGAATTTAGCTGAATACTAATTTAGTGTTTGTAAATTATAAGCTTCTGTTAGCCACTTGCCACCTTCTCTTGAAGGCCTTTAGAGAAAGATTTTGAGATGAAGAAGAAGCCTAGACTGATGAACTAATAGTGTCATTTTTGCACTGGTTGTGTGCTTTAGCAATGGATCTGTGGCCAATGGGCAGTGGCAAACTGAACTGACAATTAACAACCAACTTTTATATGTTTACTGTAGGAGTGTCCAGAACTGTGACTGATTTGGTGCACCTCCTCTGAGTAAAGAATAATCCCAATATGGTACCTGGATTTCAGGTACTGCTTTACCCAGTTGAGCAAGGGCAGCTGATGGCTCCATATGCCAAATAATTGTCTACTGAGGAGTTTTCCAGAATATTCAAACAGAAGATTACATTTTCCCTGAACTCCACCTGCTGTTTCCCTGCCTGCAAGCTGAATCTCTGCCATTCTCATCTTTGCATTCCTTTGCATGAACATTCTCACAGGATGCGTAGGTAAGCAGTGGGTGACTGGCTGTGGTCTTAGGACAGGATGAATAAGAAGCATCTACATTTCAAAGAGAACATTTCACCACTGGGTTGCAGCAAGACACCTCAGTTGCTGTGCCAGGAACACTACAAACCATTGATCCAAATTCTCCCCAGATATAGTAGATAATATTAAAAATTTACAATGCTCGGGTGGGCAGATACAAAACCAAAAACAAAACAAAAAAACCCAAAACAAACAAACAAAAAAAACCCACCAAAAAACAACAACAAAAAAAACCAAAACAAAAAAAAAAAACCAAAAAACAAAACCACACAGAAAACCAAAGAAACCACACTGTCCATGATAAGGAAAGATGTCTTTTCCTCTTTGCTAGTAGCATTAGTAGCAGTTTCTGCCTGAACACTCAAGTATTCAAATAAGTACAAAAGTAAGTTTTGTTTGGTGGCTCCTGAGCTTCACTGGAGTGGTACTAAATTAAAAGAAAGGTGGATTTTTTTGAAAGAGGAGAATGTAATATGGATAATGTCCTTCAGATAATCCAGTAGGCAAAGGCTGAACCAAAGGGAATTATTTCATCAGTTAGTCTACAGTATGAGAAACTGCTGAAAGTAAAATGTACAGTGTTGTATATCAAACCCTCACAATTCTTACTGTTGAAAATACTGAGCTGGATTTAATTTCATTCTTGAGAACTTAATGTGTCTCTGTGAGGAAACTTGAATGACTCTGGAAGGAATGTTACTAAAAATCAATGCAAATCATTGCTGATTACAGAGTATTTCACATATGTAGCTATTATGTCTCTCACGTTTCCATCTGTTGTTTGTTTTTGGCCTGTTGTGTTGATGCTAAGAGATTAGCAGGTTGACAAAAATGTTAATGTGAGCTCTAACAGAGCCCAGGGAAAAAAATGGAAGCAGCATGTCTGGATGTTAGAAGCCTATTATAAAAAAATTCACAAATGCTGAAGGAAGCATTGATTGCCTTTGGCTTGCAAAGTCTTTTGATTAGACAAAGACTACACAAGCATCCATCATCCACAAAAAGGGTGCTGGGCAACTAGGCATTTAATCTGCCATTTCCATCTACATGCCAAACTTCCCTTCTTCACCTGTTCAGAGAATTCATATAGTGCAGAAACATTCTGCTGACATATAGCAGTAATAGCCCAACCCATTATTCTGTGGTGCAGGCTACAATGGGGATCCAGGGAACTACAGGCCTGTCGGTCTGACCTCTTCGTGGAGAAGATCATCTTGAGTGGCATCATGCAGCAAATCTGGGACAAGCAGGGCATCAGGTTCAGCTAGCAAGGGTTTGCAAAACATCCTGCTTGATCAGCCTGATCTCCTTCTATGATGAGGTGACCCACTTAGTGGATGAGGGAAAGGCCTGAATTTTAGTAAAGCCTTCGGCACTGTCTCCCACAGCATTCTCCTAGAGAAACTGGCTGCTCATGGCTTGGAGAAGTGAAGTGTCAGTGGGTAAAATCTGGCTGGATGGCTGGGCCCAGAGAGTGCTGGTGAATGGAGTTACATCCAGCTGGGAACCAGTCACAAAAAGTGTTCTTCTGCACTCAGGATTTGGGCCAGGCCTGTTTCAAATCCTTATCAATCATCTGCATGAGAGGACTGGGTGCAGCCTCTATCTGTTTGCAGATGACACCAAGTTGGGTGGGAGTGTTGATCACCTGGAGGGTAGTAAGACTCTGCAGAGGGATCTGGACAGGCTGAGTCGATGAGCCAAGGCCAGGTGTGTGAGGTTCAACAATACCGAGTGCTGGGTCCTGCCTTGGATCACAGTGAGTGATCCCCTGCAGTGCTGCAGGCTGGGGACAGAGTGGCTGGAAAGCTGCCCGGTGGAAAAGGACCTGAGAGTGCTGGTCGACATCAGCTGAAGCCAATGACATGCTGCACGAGCCAGCTCTGTGCCAAGGTGGCTAAGAAGGCCAATGGCATCCTGGCCTGTATCAGCAATAGTGTGGCCAGCAGGACCAGGGCAGGGACTGTCCCCCTGTACTCAGCTTTGGTGAGGCTGCACCTCAAGTCCTGTGTTCAGTTCTGGGCTTATCACTATGAGGAAGACATTGAGGGGCTGCAGTGTGTCCAGAGAAGGGCCATGGAGCTGGTGAAGGGTCTGGAGCACAAGTCCTGTGAGGAGCAGCTGATGGAGCTGGGGTTGTTTAGTCTGGGAAAAAGGAGGCTCAGGAAAACTTTATTGTTCCCTATGACTACCTGAAACAAGTTACAAGCAACAGAATAAGAAGAAACCTTTTGAAGTAGTGCAAGGAGGAGAGTAGATTGGATATTAGGGAAAAATTCTTCACCAAAACGGTTGTCAAGCAGTGGCTTGCCAGGCTGCCCTGGGAAGTGGTGCAGTCACCATCTCTGGTAGTATTTAAAACACATGTAGATGTGGCATTTAGAAACATGGTTGTACTCAATGAACTTAAATGTCTTTTCTAACATAAATATTCTACTATGATCCTGTGGTTTTGTTTTGTTCTTCTAGAATTGAGTTTTTCTATCTAAGGATAAAGAGAAGCCCTAAAATTAAGAAACCCCAAGATATCCTTTGTAGTTGGCAACTGTAGGGAGCTCTGAGGGAAACAGAGAATGGACCTGGGCTATTGATGGAACCACAGAAAAGAATAATGGGATATACCCTAAGCAAACATGATTGATGTGTATCCTGCCTTCTTTTTCAGTAGCTCTTGTAAGGTAATTTTTTTCCTGATTTCTAACCCGCTGTAAAATTGCCTTTTTTACATCTATGTGGTTCATTCAAGGAGCAGTGCCCACTGACAGCTGTGATTTATCAAAGCATGAAAGTGCTTTGATGCTATAGGCAGAATGTGAGCTAATTGATGTAAATTTTAAGAAGAAAATAGTCACTTAGGGACTGAAGGGAATGCAATTTATGAAAAGGTAGAATCACAGTTCTGCTTTGATTTAGGTCCCTGTCTTCACCAAAATTACCTTTGATTTTTTGAAGTGCGGTTGTACAAAATTTTGGTTTGCCTTTTCTTAACTGATGATGTGCTTTTCTTGCTGCAAAATTTTAAAAATAATGTAATGATCTCTTTACTTTTAACCATACCAGCAGCTTGTTCTTTTACCTTCCTTACAAAACATCTTGAAAGAAATAACAGACATTATTGATCAATGCCTTATTTTGAAGCCAAGTAAATGGGTGGAGAATTGGGAACTTTTAGGAGTACAAGTACATAAAATTTCTAGATACAAACGACATTTCTTTAGTAACAAAAGGAAGTAACTGGAGATGGTTCCATTTATTTGCTGTTTATGAACTTGGCAATTATCCCCCCTATATTTTGCTCTATTGTGATTAAGCCTCCTGTTGTGTCTCACATTTTCTACTTCCTAAACTGTGTTTTCCATAGTGATTTATATGAGGCCTTGAAAAGGTTGGGGAGGCTGGAAATTATACATCACCTGTCCTGCTTGACCTTGATTAGGCTTTGCATTTTCCAGACCAGCTGCTATTTGATTATATTCATCATGTCCTACACTCTAATCCAGAAGAGAGGCCTCTCTTTTAATTATGTTAATAATGTGAATCATGCAAAATGACTGCTTTTATGCTCAGGATATTTGTGATAGACACTCTTTTACATCCCATGTTGATTTGGGGAAGGGAGGGACTAGCACTCAGGGACTGAAGCTTCTGTATTCCTGGGTGCCCAGAGAAGTTCCTTATTCCCAGAGCTGAATGAGAAAATGCCTTAGCACACTTTCCACTTGCTGCCTGTTGTCTAATAAATACCACTATACTTCTTCAGTTCCTAGCCAAATAAATGCTGCATAACAATTCTAAATTTTTACTGAAATATTAAATGAAACCTTTAATTTAGACTCTTATATCTGTGTTGCTGCAGTTATTTTAACATAAAGAAAAGGAAGGACGAAGGTCAGAAAACCATTAATAATAGTGGTTAGCAGATTAGGGTGTTAAATGATCTGTGAAGACTCTCTTAAGTGAGAGATGCAAAGGAGATGAATAACAAGGTGTTGCTGAAATAGTCTAGTTAAAACCTCCTCCTGCCACCACATCCTGCTGTCACTGATGCCCAGGAGTTTAATTGGTTCTGGAATGGTGTTAGAATGTATTGGTTTCTTTGCTGTGCTGAAACAATGTTCAGCTCTATAATCTTTAAAAAAAAACCTTAAATACTGGAATTCTGTTCTTCAGTAAGCATCTGTATTTCTCTGCTAATCAGTGTAATGTTGGCTAGCAAAGAAAGGAAAGATGAACACTTAGATCTGCAATGCTACGTGGTAGTGATAGGCATAAAATAGAAATGATTTAGAGAAAATATTATGTACAGCTGGAGGGAGGAAGAAATGACTAAGGCTGAGCAGATGTAGGGATTTTCCTATTTTCTTCCTGCAGACTGAAGGAGAGGAGACCTGGTTCCAAAGTAGGATTCTGATCTGATGTGTGCAATATGACAGGTTACGTCCTACAGTCTCATCCATGATCTCTCCATGGATGCAGTGCCTGTGCTAAATTCAGTCCCAACAACTATAGATTTTATATATGGATCTAAGACACTTCTAAGCATTTTCATAACTACAAATTCACACTAAATTATTACATCAAAAATTAGATTCAGGGTAATTTTATCATTTGTTAGCATGCTTTTCTTTCTTTTTTGATCTGGAGCTCTGCATTACATCTGAACTCACTATGTATGACTATTTTCCATCGGACACTGTGTCTCTGTTATCTTTGTTACCCCAAAACTATTTGTGGCTGGCTTCAGGTTTGCATTTCTTTAACTGACCATAGCTGACTTGTTCACAACTGTGGACCCTCTATATCCAAGTCTGTGCCCTACCTCTTACTGCCCCATGCTCATAGTCCCCTGTACCACTTCTGGTTCCTCCACTTCTGAAAGTCTGTGCAGTCACCTCAGGCTTGTAGTTCTTGCCTCCAGGCTGCATCAAAAGAAGCATGGCCACCAGGCTGAGCAGGGTGATTCTCTACTTTGGTCTCATGAGACCCCTACCTGGACTGCTGTGACCAGCCCAAGAAAGACTTGGACCCATTACAGCAGTTCCAGAGGAGGGTACCAAAAATAGTCAGAGGGCTGTGACATCTCTCATGTGAGGAAAGGCTGAGAGAGCTGGAGAAGAGAAGGTTCTGGGGAGACCTTGCTGTGATCTTTCACTATATGAAGGATGCTTATTACAAAGATGAGACGGACTTTTTTACAGGGATATGCTTAGAATGGATGCAAAGAAAAATTTTTTCATTGCAAGGGTGATGAGACCGTGGAAGAGGGTGAGACACTGTAACAGGTTGCCCTGAGGAGTTGTGGATGCCCTGTCTTTGGAGGTGTTTAAGGCCAGGCTGGATGGGGCTTTGAGCAACTTGATCCATTGGAATGTGTCCCTGACCATGGCAGGAAGGTTGGAAATTTAAGGTCACTTTCAATCCAAGTGTTTCTGTAATTCTCTTATATTAGTCACAAATATCTAATTCTGCACAGGATAAGTCTTTGTTACTTCTGTGCATTCAGAACTGTAATTGTACTCTGCACAGATAAGCAAAAGTAAACCACATTACATACAGACAACTGGCCAGCTAAGGAAATTCCAGTCACAGCTAAACTGTGTAAACCAAAGTTCACACAAATCAGAATCGACCAGCCTCAGTTCTGAGGCTTTGAAAACTCCATACAAAGATTGTATCCTGTTACTAGCAGTGGCAATACCACTGCCAGAGTTACAGCTCAGCACAGCAATTAGGAGCTGTTTGGCACCTTGTCATAGGAGTCATAAGAGAAAACTAAGTTTGTGGCCTCCTGAAATGTGCTAATGTTCCCACAAGGTCTGTAGCTCCTCTGTGGCTTTTTACTCTGGGGTGATTTCTTGAGTAGTTTCACAGGCGTCAGTGGTGCAAGCAACAAGAGTTATGACATTGTAAATGGTTGATGAAATAAAATCCAGATTTAAGCATAGCTGAGGTACTCTCACTTTCACCACCTCACTTCCCAACCTGAGGCATACCCTGTCAGCTATTGATTCAGGTTTAAAACCAGCCATATATGTGAGGTGAACAGCTCCATTTAAATTCTCCTGAAGTAACTAAAAACCCCCTTTTTCTTGATAGGAGTGTTTTCTTCACTTAATAATACTAGCAATCAATTTATATCTAAAAGGCTATTTGTGTTTCTAGGTCTATTCCTGTTTTTACTTCATTTTTTTTCTTTCTAAACAGGAATATCCTTTAACTCCTATATGAAAGTGAACAGTCCACACAGGATTTCTATTTCTTAAACATTTGATTTAGATTTATAATATAGTATTTCCCTCTCTCTTCCCTCAACACTTGTAATTGTCTCAGGAGATGTAGACAGAGCTGGTATGCCAGGCTTTCCAGCAACTTTTCTGTCCTGCTTGGAGAGATGGCAAAGTAGTTATTTTGGTGATTTTTATGCCACTGGAAGTCCCACACTCATGGAGAAGTTGATTTTCTGCCATTTAGTACATCGAGATCATAATATTAACGGGTTTATTTGTCAAAAATTATTGAAGTCTCAGAAATTTATAATAATTCTGTGCTGTCTTTATCAAGAGCACCCTAACCCAAACTATACATTTGTCAGCAATTTGTCCCTTTTATACGTGATGGAAATTGAAGTGGAATGTGAAACATTAGCTAAATAGTTTACATGGAGCAGAATGTGGAAGCTGATGGTGTTTGGGATGTTGAGTCTGGGTGCTCCAGAACAACTTGCTGCTGGGAGCTGGGAACCAGGGAAACAACAACATGATTATAGAGGAACTTTGGTCAAGTGAGATTTTCATTTTACTGCAGTTGTTTTGTTCCAGTTGATTGAAACATTTTGCAAATTTGCCTCCAAAATTCAAAACAGGAGACAAAGGTCAGTCTAAACCCGTACTTTATCTGTATGACAGACATGGAGTTTAAATAACAGCAAACAGAAAAGTCAACAATAAAACTACCAGATTTCCAAGACAACAAGTAATGATCTTTTAGTTTTTAAACAGAAAACCCAGCAGTTAAATCCCACTCTATTACTGAAAAGTTGTCCAAATTAAGCACAACAAATGATGAGACTCTTCATACCTAAACCACGCATATTGAAAAAGAATTAACCTACAGTCATGTTGATGTACCCACACTGGCACTACCTCTTTTCCTTGTACCTCTCAAGCTGGTAGGTATTTTGTGTGGTAGCCTGGATTCCCTAGTTGTATGAAATATGCATCAGCATATTTCTTATTCTCTTAAAATATATTTCCCTTTGTTTCACGGTCAATGTGCAGAACAAAGCAAGCAGTCATTCAGAGGGCATTATGGACAATCCAGTTGTTCCTGTGGCTTAAGGCTTTGTTTTGTATTTAAATTATCTGTACTTCTTGGCTGTTAGGTGCTGCTTATTAAGTCAAAGAAGCAAGTTGTAGGTTATGTCAGATAGTCCCAAGAATTCTGTTGCTTGAGAATGATATTGCAATGTCGCAGTCTGAAGGTGAAATAGATGCATTTTGCCTTTAATTGGTTACAATTAAAGGGAAAAGAGAGGCTAAGTCTGTGACCAAGGCTGTCCATGACGTACACAGTTCAACCTTACTGTAGTAACCTTTGACCAGAAAATTGATGGGACTCTTGGCAAAAGATCTGTCTTTGCAAGTGCACATGGGCATAGCTAAGATAACGTTGCTCGTAAATGGCTACACAAAAAATTTTGTCATTCACAAAGTAGAGTTTGCAATAGAAAAGTAAGCAATCCTCCATCAAAGCATCTGCTAATGTGCGTGCTAAGAAGCAATGGGTTTAAATGGCTCAGCATAATCCTGTAATAATTCTCAGGCATTCATTTTTGCTCAAGAAGGAAAGGGGAAATGAGGAACTGAGACTGAAAATCATACATCATGGAGATGCAGTATGATCTCTGTAGTCCCAAAACTTTTGAAAGGAATTTTTGACTAGCAGCTATGACATAAATTCCCAAGGTAGTGAGCAAGATAGCTTCTAATTTACTCTTGTCCTTGGGCATTGATTTTGATCACTGAGTGCTGGTTTGAGAGAAAAAGAAATAGATAAGGTTTTATTCTGAATATGATCTTCTGATTTCAGGTGTGAAATGAGAACCCACTTTCTGTTTATGCACAGATTAAGTTCTTCACAAGTTAATGGCATGCTCTGCAAAGAATTAGCCATGAAATACAACCAGTTCTATAGCTCTGACATGTTTTTATATATCACTCTTAATTGTGGGTTTTTTCTGAGAGATAATTGTCTAGATAAGTACATGTCTGTCCCTATAGACCTGTTACACATTCTGTGGGTTGGATATTCCTCTCCTAACATGACTAAGTGCTGCAGTAGAATATCAGCTTTCAATGGACCATCGCCTTTCAACTCCATTTGGACCTCTCAAGTTTATGCTGAGGTAGTACAAAACTCTTTTTTTTTGCCATGAGTCACAAGACCTCCTTCAGTTAAAATGTTTTTGTCTGGTGAATGTAAGTTGTCTGTGTGTCCCATTTTTATGGCCTTTACAGGAGAACTAAAAAACTATATACTTCTTTCTTTCTTTCCAGCTATTTGAATTGAGGTCTCTATGTCTTTATCTTACTTTCAAATCATTTGATGAATAACTGAGAGGGATTTGGGCACTTCTGCCTTGAAGCAGTAATGTTCTAACTCTATGGAGGCAAACCCACAAAGTGGAAGCTAATGGAATCCAGCTCTGTGGCACTCTGTGACCTGTAGATACCAGCAAGCTTTATACTTACCCAAAGACTTAATATTTTTTTTGTAGGTTGTAGGTTGTGGCAATCACACATGCCTTTTGCAAAGCTTTTCTTAATGCAAGTAGAGAGAAATGCTCAAAATTCACTTGAATTTCAGTGATATATCCATAAGGTTTTTGTCACCAGGGCCATGTTCTTTAGCTACTTTTCTTAGGCATGACTGGTATGGAGGTGGGCACTTTAGACATTTGGTAATGTCACCACTGCCTTTCAGAGAATCCATAGTAAAAACTGTTCAATGCAAGATGAGCGAGGAATTCTGTAGGGATGCTGTGTTTTAGCCTCCAAGTGAGATAGACTGACAGAACAGGAACAAATTTATTGCAACACTTGGAAAGGCACAGAGGTGCCAGCTCTTAGTCAAGTGTAGCAAATAGAGGCCAGGAGGGTAAGGAAGGGAAGTGGCAAGCAGAAATACCAGAGAGTGAAAGACATGAGCCAAAGAAAACCGCTAAGTGGCCTGGGCAAGTGTGCTCAGGCAGTATCCTCCAGGGAAAGGACAAGCAGCATCCATATGTTCCTAAGTGGGATGATACCTAGGTGACAGAAGCTTTTCTTGGATGTTTTTGAGGAAATCTGCATCCATATGTAATGCCTGAGTCTTGTTACACTATACTGTCTGTATGATATGTTTAGGAGTAGCTTTGATCCAGACATGGCCTTACATATTTCAGAGCTGTTTTGGATTTAATTCTCTGGCTGTTGTGCCTCCTTGACCATTTTACTGGCTTTGTATACCAGACAGTGTAGCCCCACTACAGAGATGAAACATCACCTTCTCTCCCAAGTCTTTTGTCATACTTTCATAGTGTAAATAAAATTCATCCTGCACCCCAGACAGTACATTTAAGTCAGGGAATGCAAACTGCCCTTTAAACATAATGGCTGAGTGCAATGCAAACATGACTCTGCCATTCCTGGTTTATGATTATCATGTCCCACTTTCAGCAGGCTGGGCTACATTTTTTTTCATTTTCTGAAACTCTATATGTGTTGTGTTGGACCTGAAGTACATTTCTTAGTTGAATTAATCTGTACTGTGCCTTTTGTGTCTAATTCCTTCCTAATGTTGGTAAGTACCTGAAGCATACATCCTGCATTTAGAATCCCTGGAACAGGTTAGAGGTGATTTGATTTTGTATGTTGTGTGTCCTGTCAAGGTGGCACGTGAATATGTAAGAACATTTTCTCTCTCCTGACATGGTGGTCCAGCTCTAAGCAGTGCCTATCTGTTGGTTAGGATTTGTGCTATACAATGGGTCTTGAAAAAGGAGTGAGGAAGATAATGGGAAAAATCTCAATTATTCTCTGAAAGTGCCAGTTGTTCACTACTGACTGTAGAGGGACTTGAGGTTTCTCATTTAGAAGTTTTAGTTAAGTACAATTGCTATGTGGGAAGGATTCAAGTCCTGGAATCCACTTAAACAAAAATGTTTGTATGTATGTGACCACAAGGGAGTAAAGAAGTAGATGGTGTATGTGTTTGCTTGTGTGGCAGGTGGGATCTGACATTCCATAAATTTCACATAGCCTTAGGGAGAAAAGAATCAGGGAAGTTGCTGAAGTTACACACTAAGAAAATGTCTCCTATTGTGCTATTTTGGAGCCTATCTGTCAATTTCTGAATCTGTAGCATTCACAGATGTTGCAGGCTTTAAGCTCCTCAGTGTTACAAACTATAGAAATTATTCTTCTTCATTATCACAGAAATATATGTAACAGGAGATTTATTAAAACAATCTCTAAAAATCAAACAAAATCATAGAAACTATCAATTCATCACTGAAATGATGATCCAGAGCAAAGCAACTTTTAACATCACCATCAATGAGTTTCACAACTTGATCAAAAGCAAATTCATGGCAGAATGAAAGAAGGTAAAGGTAGCTTAGATCTCTTATTTCTACTTACATAATATTTATGGCTGCTGTTAAAATAAGACTTTTACTGTGCTAAGGAGAGAATCTTTCAGCAAAGCAAAATTCATTTTGTGTATGACCTTTAAAAGTCATGAGTTTCAGATGACCTCCTCACATACAATGTAGTAGCCCTTTTCAGGTGGTAATGAACTGTCTGCTCTAATACTTGCAGGTAAAGCAGCAGTTAAAGTTATAAATGTGGAGAAAATAAGCTCCCAGGCTTATCTCATTGGCTTCATCTTTTAAACACCATCAGACCTGCACAACAAACTAACTTAATACAGCCCCGGACTGAAGTTATCAAGGCACAAGAAGCAGAATGCCTTTCATCTTTCATTTAAGTAAAATGTGTGGCAAAACCTAACTTGTAACTGTCAAAGTGTGATAAATTCTTTTTACATTTGGCAGTGATGAGAGAATAGATTTTAAATTTTAAAGGTGCTGTACTATGGCTAGTTACTTCCTGTCAATATTAATATTAGAGAACAGTAAACTAATCCAGTATTTATGTGACTGCAGAGGCATACTTGGTGCAAGACATAGTATAGTATAATTTCAATTAATGAGACCATCAGTTTTTAAAATCCTCTTGAAAATGCTGAAGAAGGTATTTTGATATCTATCACTTTGAATAAAACGTTGCTAATGCTGTATTGCTGTATTGCTTTAAAGACAAAATCTGTTCACTAGTGTAGAGAAACCATTTCTGCAATAGCAGAATGTTAAAATGAAAAGAGAATGTCTGTGAAAGTGATGGGGAAAACTACTTTTTAAAAAATAAGAGGGTTGGGATAAGGGGCTTACATTATTTACTGTGTTCCTGAGGGTTTAGAAAGATATAGGTTTACAGTTTTTCCAGGCTGTAGGTATTTGAAGATAAACTGAAGTTGAATTGTTTCAGTTCATTATAATTGTTTTGGGGAGCACTGAGAGTAGTCTATAGAACAGCACAGAAGAGTGCAAAAAATGTTATAAATTGCTGTTAGTCTAATTCATTTAAAAATAAGAAAACTCTAGGCATCTCTAGATAAGTTTTCTTAAAAATAGTTTTTCTAAAAACTTACTACATAATTTCTACAATGAATAATTGCATTCACTTTGTGCTATTTTTATAAGATATTTTTTATCTTGTGTAGTTTTTGTTTAAAGAAGTAGTCTAAAATATTAGTTGCACATTAAACTGATAATGTGGTTAACATACATTGATGTTTTCTGTTTAGTTCATTTGGGACTTCTCATATCTGTAAACCCAAAATGATAAATCAGCTAATGAAACTGCTTAATATCTTTGTGTGGTCCAGTTTTTATCTTTCAAGTCTAAAAAGGTTTTGCCAGTTATTTCACAAAGAGCAGTGAAGACACTTGCCACAAGTGGAAGTTTGATAAGAAATCAACTGTTCTTATTAAATAACTGAAGACAAAAAATGGATGGGTAATGCCTGAAAATTGTACAATAAATCAAATATGCTGGTCCTTGGAAACTAACTTATTGATATTTGATATTTTCAGTCTCCAGTGTCTATGTCTAATGAAGTTGGGGTGCCTAGAAGAGCTTCATTTTCTGTCTAATCAGAATTCCTTAAATAATCGATTTTTAGCCTGTATCTGAAGCAGGAGCCCCTGAGGAAAAAAAGCCCAACAGTCATAGATACAGAAAGTACTGAAAAATTGGTTTGGACAGTTGTTCTTAACTATAATATTTGTTTTTCTATCAGGAATAATACTATCTTATTTTTTGTTTCTTTCCCTCTTGCTTTCACAAAATTTCATATCTTAGAATTTTTAAAGAGCAAAAATGGTGTGTGTAAGTGATGGTGGAGATTGGAAGGTGTCTCAGAAGGTCAACTCGTCCAATTCCCCTGCTCAAGCAGGGTCACCCTGACCTGGTTGCCCAGGACTGTGTCTAGACAGCTTTTGAATATCTCCGTAAATGACTCCACAAAATCCCTTGGTAATCCACCCAGTAGCAAAGTGTTGAAGTTTGAGAGCACCTCCTGTGTTTCATTTTATGTTCTTTGCCTTTTGAACCTCTCATTGTTTCTGTAACAGCAGTTTTAACCTCTTAATGAAACTTCTTACTCATCAAAAACCCCTAAAAATGTTTACAGAATATGCTCAAATATTATTTGGTAAAACTTGGATAGAAGGAGGTGACTAGAAGGACTGTGAACTGCAAATGTAGCCTCTCAATTCCTCCATTCCTGAAACAAGGATTTCATTGTTTGCTCAATTCTTAGAGTAAAATGGCCAAGTCTAAGTCTGTGGAGAAGCTTTATGTAAATTCAGCTGTTAGAGTTCAGTGAAAGAATTGTGGACTTAAAGTTCTCACCATTAATGTTTTCACTGGCATTGTGTGAATGATAGAGAAAAGACATCTTAATTTATCTCCTGCCCAGAGATCAAGTGTCACACAATGGCTTCCTATGGCATTGGGCAGCTGTGTGGACTTCAGAAAAAAATATATTTAATTGAAAAGTTTTGAGATTTTAGGAGTTCTCTAAAGTTTCAGTGTAACACACCTTTCTCTTATTTCAGAATTAGACTCTGGTTATTTTTCAAATTTTTATTCAAGTCCCATGCCATTATTAGTACTATTTAAAATCCATCTTGGAAAAAAAGAATCCTTTCAGGAATGGCAGTAGTCCATATTCTCTTCTAAAGTTAGTGTTAAAACCATTTTTTCTTCCATTTGTTTTAATAAAAAACAAATGAATAATGAAAAAAGTAACTTGAACATTTATTTTGATTGAAAGGAGCAGAATTGTGTTTATAATTGTGTTTACTGCCAATACATATATATATATATATAAAGATTGAATACAGTGTAGCTACATTATATGGTTTGCTTGAAGAGATTACTGTAATGTCAGTGTTTGTAGTAAACAAAGCCAGGAAAAGCCTTCTAGATTGTAAACTTCCAGCTACAGGTACTAGCTGCAGATTGTAATCTTTTTCATAAATGTCACCTTTTTGAGATGAAAGTTGATTTGAACTCGGACTTGACTGTCTTGTCTTGTTTTGTCTTGTCACCCTCCTATACTGCTGTTTAATTTTTCCTATTATTTCCATCCTAAAATTATACACTGCTAATTCATACCTATATATTCTGAAGTTTTGTTCTTTATTTTAAACAGCTATTCTCCATTCATGATATATATTCTTAGATGTATTTTTGGAGAGCAGTCAGGTCTTCTGGAATTAGTACTTTTAAAATAGATATCACACTAATTGCCTTATTTCATTCAAATCTTGCAGGCTGGAGGACCGTCTCAAGCCTGGACTACTAAGTGAGATTTTCTCTTTTCCTTTGCAGGTTGTTCTCTGTTTTCCTGATCCTGTACCCTCTAGGATCAGCTGCTCTGGAGCGTATAGGCAGAGAAGATGAAGGTAGGAGTATTCAGAGCTTCCCTGCTGGCAAGAGTTACACAGTTACTTACTTATTACAGCTATAATCCTATTGGTTTATGTTCAGTCCTTCAGGAAAGTGCATGTTTTTCCTTTGCCTTTATTTTTCATTGGTATTTGAAGAAATATTTTGTTTATGCAAGCCTTGAGCTAATCTCATTCTCAACACCTGGATTAAAATGGATTAATTTAATAAAAGGCAAGCAAGAATATAATCTTTTTTTGCTACAAGTAGCTTCCAAAATATATTGGAAAACAGAATCAGACAAAGAACATCAAACTGAATCCCTACCTATTTATTAAAATTCCAGTGTGGATTAAATTTAATTGACTTCTAAAGCACCCTTTCTTAGTTCTTTGCAAAGGCCATGATGTACTTCTCCCTGTTCCAAAAAAGGAGGGGACAGTTTTATTAGCTGTATTAGGTGTAAGTATTAGAAGTTCCTGCAGTTGATATTATGATATCAGAGTTGTAAATGGATAATGACAATCCAGGGACACACTCTTTTGCTAGCAAGAGCAGAACTACATCTGAGTCTTACAGAGAACAGACAGGCAGAACAAGCTTCAAGCCAAACTCTCTCTGCTACCTTGCTGACCATTTTACAAATGGGATTAAAGGTACCTCACTGAATCTGAGAAGAGTTTAAAAGGGGCTTAGATGGGGAATGTTCCCTATTTCCCATGTCTTCCCTGTGAAGCAAATGGGTGACAAGTGTAACTGCATTCTCTCGTCTGTCTTCCTCACCTGCATTAAAAAAAAAAAAAAAAAGTCATCTGTTGTCATTTGTGAATGAAGTTGAATCTAGTTTGAGGCCATTGAAGCTGATAAGCAGGCAAAATCAAGATGGTGCTGGAGATCACTTTCTCCTGGAGTTCTTGGTTCAGTTTACTCTCCTTGTTTACCAGGAGGAGGTGTGAATAATTTCAGGTATCACAAAGGAAGGAACAGAACACTTATTTGCAAAGGTTCTTGCCCAACAGCATATAGGAACTTATTAATGCATGATATCAAAAGAGAGGAGCTTAAATGAACAAGACTGCTGTGATTGTATGGTACACAGAGTTACATTGCATTAAATATTGGGCACTGTTACTTCTTATCTTTGTGAAAGCGCAGTTGCCTATACCCAAGAGGATCTGTGTCCATATCCTTTGTCAAATCTCTGCTTACTGTCTCTTGTGTTTCTTCTAAACCAATGGTCAGCTGGGCATCTTCATTTTTATGTTTCAAATGATCAGAAGTATGAAGAAAACACTGAACTACTGAGCGACTTGAAAGACCGTTCTATGACAGTTCAACAAAATCAGTAAAGACTATGAAAATAAACAGCCTGCATTAATGCTTAGCATCACTGAACTGCTGACTCCTGGACACCAAAGGGTTAATCAGCTTTTATTCTCACAAAAGAAGCCTCAATTAAGGTTGGTTTTGGATTTTTTTTTTTTCAGAAGAGGAATTTTTGGTTTACTGCCAGTGCTAGCAAAACTGCACAAATAGACAAATTGCACTGGGATGGTATCTGTAGCCTGTGAGGGGAGAGGCTGCTTGCAACGTACATTTTATAGCATGCTATAAAAGAGATGTGATTTGCACTTGCTGACACTGAACTCCTTTATCACAGCCAACCAGGTATTACAAAGCAAGTCATAGAGTGTACTTTTGTGTGATACACAGAATTTATATATACTTCCTCAGGTTTTATCTAATCTGGGAATTTAAGTTGATAGAATGTGTGAGTAGAACCACCCATACACTCAGTTTACAAATATCTAGGGCTTTCTTTTCATCTTTCTAGTCCCACTGGTCCATTAGATGCATTCTCTATGTTAGATTTAGAAATACCAGCCTTTGGGAAAAATATGGTAGTAAATATTGTTGTCATAATTTTCTCTGGAGTTTTCAGTGAATAAGCTGTTACTCTAGGAACAATAGTATGAAAGGTGTCTTCTAAATTGTATGCATTTTATCATGTTCTTCTGTTTCGTTCCTATGCTGATTCTGTAGTGGAGATGGGTAGATGTTCTATTTATTTAATGCTTCCATTTGCAGTTCCTTATCATTTGTGGTTTTGATTTATAGTGTTGCCTTGATGTAATTTAGGATGGGATAGCTGCTGTAAAGAGTTTCAGGTGCTGGATTGACTGTAGGCAAAAGCATGTCATGTTCCAAAATGTTTCTCTTTGTGATGATTTGAAGAGTCATTTAAATTTTATAGATTATGACCTGTGAGTTCGATCACATGGACTGGTGAATAATACAGTATTAAGTATATAGATTTCATGTGAGGTGCTTCTGTTCTACCACTGCATTTAATACACTTTCTATTTTAATAATGGCATTTTCTGTTGTTTAGTAGTTATTAATGTATTTTCTGCTAATGCTAATGGTTTTTTTCATGGATATGCAAATATTCTTTACTCTGTAGATTGGGTCAAACCAACCTATATAGGAATACAGGAATATAGGAATACATAGGAATATAGGAGTTCCTATATAGGAATCTCTACATGAGACAGTTAGATATATTTTCCTTCCCAGAAATCACCTATCTGTGAAAATAATATAGTCAGTGTAAGGGGTTTTTTAATCATTATTATTACTCTTATTATTATCAAAGAACCCAAATGAACATGTGTGAAGAACAATCATTGAAAGTGAACACAGAGGCAAGACTTACAACTTCTGGGCCAGAAACTTGAAGCAAAACCAATTTTTTTTTAAAGTCACCAGTATTTCATGGAAACATCATAGAGAGAATAAAATTTATTTACTTTTTGTTGATTTCTTCTGGTTGAGGTCTTAATTCCCACGGATTATTTGAGTAATTTGAGCTTTCTAGTATCTCATTGCTCCACAGGAATAAATTAAAACCTTTTGCTGTCTAAAGGGAGATGGGGTTGTCTGTGGGTATTTTGATTCTGTGCTTCCTATTTGCTGGTGTGTTCCATGTGATAATAACCTCCATACCTGTACACTTCTTCTGACCATATTCCCATTTCCATTCAGAACAGGGGATCTCTACCCATTTCAGTAATAGCAGTTTGTGTTGGTTTTATATGGCCTGCTCTTTCAGCATGTCAAAATATCCTCTGACAGACGCTCTTGTCATTGATGGAATGAACTGGGAGGTGCCTGAGGCTGTATGCTCCTTCTGGTCTGTTACTCAGCGTTCTTCATGTGATTGTTGTCTCCTTTTTAGGGTCTGTCAGATAGTACCAAGTAGACCCAAGAAATGAGGGATGGAGAGCTGACGGAGAAGGAAATGCATTAAAAACTGTGCATTTGCTGGTCATAATCTTGGGGATGGAGAGTGGTGACTGCTTTAAATGGAAATTCAAAGATTCTTTTAACCGGTATTTCATAATTTATTCATAAGTGTGGTTTGAGGACCAAAATTTTTGTTGATTACTTGCAAGGCATACCCATGGAGACCAAGATAATTTTAACAGTAAGTTCAGTGGGTCCAGAATCAGCTCTTAAGTGAATAAATAATTTTACTTTCAAACAAAGTCTCAACACTGAAAATATTCTAATGTCAAAGACTCGTATTCCTATATTCCATTACTATTCATTAAGAACTGAAAGAAACACGTTTTATGTTCCACTGGGGTATGGCTTCTACTTTTTTTGTTCATACTGAAGTTTCTTCTAATATATTCTGAAAAGTCTTTGGTAACCTTTATGCTCTTTAGTTGTGTGCAAGCTTTTACACTTCTTCCTCCACAGAAATCACTGTCTGCTTCTGAATGTATTTCTGTTGTTTTCTGTCATATTGCAGACCTCCTTTGTAGCTTGTTGAGACTGAGTGAATCTTCTGTTCATCTTGAATGAAAGCTGGTACAGAAAATTGGACACATTCACCAGGGTAATTGCATCTATTTGCAGTTCAGCTTTCAGTGGTTTTTTGTTGCAGTGAGAGAATTGAGATATAGTGACACTGTTAGGCTTTTTGACACAAAGCTGGGTGAGACTCAAGTATGATGCCTTCAATTAATTTCACATTCTGTGGAAAAGAGAACACCTGCAGAAAATATACTTGCTTTCCCATCTACTATCATCTAGATTCATTGTCTTTTGATTCTGTTTTCTGTGTTAGAATTGCCTGTGATTGTGGTGTACTTATATTTGCTTTGAGTAGTTTTAAATGATCCCCATGTGGGAATATTATTACATACTGAGAAATGTATTGAAATACCATCTTGACAAATATCATTAAGATACTCAGTAAATGTGGCACTCAAGATAATTTATAGATTGTTAAATGTTTTTATTACAGGGCAATACCTAGAAATTATGGGCTAAATTTCTGATTTTCTGGATTTCTATTTAATTATTTTGAAAATATTGGTTCCAATGTCTCTTGACTGATCTTAATTTCTCAAACGACTCTGTAACAAACAGATGAGTGCACAAATCATTAAGAAACCCCATTTTCATTCTCTATTCTCATGGAGTGAAAAAAAGGACACTACCATATTTCTGTGAAGATTTAAAGAAAAAAGGTGCTTATGGTATTTACACCATCAGAAATAGATATGCATTTCAAATTACTCTGATAGTGGCAGGTCATGTTTTGTAGGTGGAAAATTAGTTATTGAAAAATTTAAATCTTCAAATACAAAGCAGTGATGAAATCTTAAGTAAAGATCACATTTTCCACAATATTTTCTCAAGTCAATTACATGAGCTTTCAAGCAAATGGATGGCATGAAATTTGAGGAACAAATAAAAATTTATCATTTTTGACACAGAGCCCCAGCTCAGGTTTTGACTTGTATCTTTTAAATTATCACTTTGAGAAATCATATAAAGGACTTAATGAAGATCTCAGAATAGCAGTGGTACTCTAAAATTCTAAAATATCAGAAGGAGAAAAATATCTACCTACTCACAGCAAGGTATTTATTGTGGCAATAGAAGAAATTTCCATTAAACTGTTTGGAAGTCAATCAAGATGTTGACAATAATACAGTATAGGCTTTTTAGTATTGAATAAAGCAATGTTCAATGACAAATGGCTCTTTAATCCACAAGCTGTTCAGAACTAGTGGTAACACAGAAAGCAATTGCAAGCTCTCACTACCAAACCTCAGTCTTAGTCTCCTCCTGGCCCAATCAGACTTTTACTGTGAATTACATGATAACAGAACTTTGTCAGAGGATAATGAAACCTCACAGCTCATTTGGAAGAGATGAGAGATGTGTCTTATTCTTCCTCAAGCTGCAGAGAAGGCTCCTCAGTGTGTTAAGAAGCAGCTGTATTACACAAAAGACACATCCAAAAGCATCCAAATGCATGAACAGGCCCAGTCTGTGGATCCCTAGCACAGGAATAAGACCACTCTAAGGGAGAGGAGAACTTCAGACATGCCTCTGTCTTTGTAAGTGTCTAGGTATTAGGAGGATTGCTGAGACTTGCCTAATTTTTGACTCACTGAATAAAGAGCCGAAATGACTAAGTACGGAGCTTAAGGATTTAATTCTCAGTCAGATGCTTAAAACTGAGGAATGACAGAACAGAAATTTCTTGTGAATTGAGACCTGAGACTTTTCTTGCATCATTCACAAAATTCCTAAGAACTGCTTATACTTATAGATTTTTATAGAAAATAAGAATATGAATGTGTAATGTTACAACTTAAGAACATCAATTTTTTGTCGAAGAAAATACACATGAAAATATATTTGGCACATTTATAATTTTGCATCCTAAAATGCTTTATATATCTGGCATAATTCTGTAAGACGACTTGCCATTATTTTGCTGAAGGAAAAAAACTTTCAGAACATGAAATGTGCCACATGTAATAAGATTTAGCAGTGATTAGGATAGGCCTGATGGCTGATGCCTAAAGGAATATGAATCTCCTTCCCTTCAAAAGGATGGGTTTGGAGCTCAGTATCAGCTTCACTGACAATTTGTGGAGAAAATGGGAGGTAAATGAAGATATTCCAGTGAGCAATTATGGAACATGTTTATTTTATAGATATTAGGGATCTTTTGAGATTTAGGGTTATTTTTTGGTGCACGTTTCTGTTTAAAGAGGGAAGTGTGCTGAATGGGTGGTGAAAGGTTGATAGTTAAAAGTGTACTATCACAAATGAAGGACTGAGTATGCTAGTTGTGTTTAAATGTTCTGGAAGTACATGGCCACTCTGTCTTAGCAGCTTGCAACCCCAGCATCTTAAAACCATATCCTTAAGAAAAGAAAAAGTAAATGGCCTCCTCCCCACGTGTCCAGGGAGGCAGGAGACCCATTCGGGCTCTGCCCAGGGCCCCCTGTTCCAGCTGTTACTGGTCATGCTGTGCCCAGCTGTGTTCCCTCACCTCATGGCTGGATTTTCTGGATCTCACTGGACTTTCTATAAAATTACATCTGTGTATAAGAGGTGGTAGTACTCATTGCCTTTTAGACATTTCAGCAGAGAACGAAGAATTATTTATTTATGAAGCAAACACAGAAAAATGTGAGACTTCTGGTTACGACAAAACACAGTTATGTGGCTTGTGCACTTTTTTTAACAACATAAAAACTTCTGTTAATATGTCTTCTGATTACTGAAATGTAGTTTCCTACTCTGTTATGGGGTACCTTTATCACAGATCATTAGTTAAATCAAAAAAAAAAAAACAACTTAATCAGGATGGAAGCAACACCAAGTTATTCTAGCTATGCAGGAGAATGTCCATGAATCTCATTTTTCGTCTCCTGGGAATGATTGCAGTCATCCTAAGTAATGAAATTTTTAGGTTAAAGGAGTGCCAGTGCAAGTCAAAAAAGTAGGACATAAAATTTTGGAAGCTTTTCAGCTGTTGTTATGGGGAGCTTGACAATGTGGTTTACAGGAAATTTCAACATAAATTAAAACTAGATTAGCTCTGTAGAAGATATCTGTATTATAATGTGAAAATGTAAATAGTAATTCTGTGTGTATGTCAGTATTGTATGACTGAAGCATAGAGCTTGACTGTTCATAAGGCTGTGGGGCTGTGTTTGAAGAGAGCTATGGGATCCCTAGCAAAAATTCAGTTCCTCCACATACTGCTTTAGGAGACCTGGGTTTAGCAGGATGTGCTTATGGAAGGTTCCTCCTTGAACCAGCTATTTTAGAGTTTACCTTTTTCATAGGGAGCTGTATGGACATGTGCCTAAAATGGTTCTTATAGCACATCAGTGTTTTGGCTACTGCTGAACAGTAATTTTGCAGCATAGAGGCTTTCTCTATTTATCCCTTTGGCTGCCAGTGAATAGGCTGGGGGTGCATAGGAAGTTCAGAGGGGACCAAGCCGGGGTGCCTGACCTAAACTGATCAAAGGGATATTGCATGCTATATAAATAGCATTGTGCTCAACAGTAAAGTTGAGGAGATAGATTTTCCCCATATTGTGCTTGAAGCAATTTAAAGGCAGAGGAAAATGCAGGAACTGCAAACAATTCCAATGGAGGAACATCATTAAAACAGATAGCTCGCAGGCCCTGTATTAAGGTGAATAGAAAGGTTTAGAAGTAGGGAGGTGGGATGTTCTTTGCTAGTGAATCTCAGTGTTAAAGCCAGTCTGGGAATCTGTAATGTGTATGTATCACAACTGGGTCTAATTTTCCTATAACATGACCTCAATTACTGAAATATTTGCACGAACTGCAGTAGTGGGAAAAATACCAGGTAATAATGTAAAGCTTATTTAAATAAGTCAAAGATTCTCATTCAGACTAGAACTTAAATGTGGAATCCCCATATTTGAGGCAGGATGTGATTATTGAATTGTTCCAAAGAGATTCTTCCCCTGCCTCCAATTTTTTGATAAATAAATAAATAAATAATTATGATGTTGAGGTCACATGTCAATAAATTTTTTTAATTAATTTGTTCATAAGTGGGACATTTTTTTAAAGAACATATAACTATAACCTCTACATTCCTGACTGGGAGAAAAAAGGAATAATTTTACTCAATTTCAAAAGCTGAGTGTAGATAGCCATACTTGAGCTTTTTAGACATTTGCTGGCCATAATTAATCTTTCTTTAATGAAACAAATCATCCTCCTTAAGGTACTATTTTTCACTTCAGTTAGAGAGGTTGTTTAGAAGCTTAGTATATGTAAGAATCTACATTGTAAATGTCTAAAAAGCTGAGATGTATCTCTCTACCTCTCAGTGCAGGTTCATTCTTTTTTTACTGCGCAATTTAAAGATACTCAGGATGTGAAAGCCTGACTGTGCAAAACCTGATTATTATACTCATGTATACTCTGGTCCACTAGATATAGGCAATTTTGCAAAATGTTCTTTGGCTGTGAACTCATAATTTCAAAAATATGTTGTGCTAACAGCCAGAAGAACTGGACTCCTCTTCATAGAACAAGCTTAGTGAAGATACTCCAAAAAGAACTTTTTTTCTGGATCCATACATGTTACTTCTAGGGATAATAAAATGTTAATGATTTTTGTGATAAATAAGAATATCACACGGGATGTAGGGCACGACTGACATATTTATCACTATAGCCACAAGGCCTGTAGGAGGAAACACCTTCAAATTTCTAACATCAGAGTTGCATTGGAAATGGCAATCTCTACTGAGAAGGCCTTGTACACTGTCATTGATCTCAGCAGTCCACAAAGTAATTTGAAGGTATGAATCTAGCCAAAATTCTACTCCACACTTCTATTGTATCTCTATGCATGAATGAAGGATTTTGAGATTATTTTAAGGATATGTTTCCAATGATTGTGGACTTCTTTTAAATGTTTTGTATATTCTAAAGTTCTAAGAAATTTGCATGATCTTAATTATTCAAACTTTTGTCATTATAGACGATGCAGCCACTGTTATTGGTAGGCAGAATGAAATCAATAGATATTTTAGCGCTGTCTTAGAGTGCTCCTTTCAAATCATGATCTCTGCCCACATTTTGGGTCTTAGAGCTTCCTTCTTTCTAGTGGTCAAGTCCTCCTAGCCTATTTGTGTTACTTGCCCTGGAGACACCAGTGAACTTTAGCCTTTTCCTGTAGGTGAGTTGGGCTTCTGTGTTCCTTCTCCTCAGTTATCTGCTTTTTGTAGGGAGGCCAGTATTACTGGTGCATATCGTGCACCCACTGAGCATGTACAGGAAAATTAGGTACAATAGTTACCACCTTCTTCTGTCTCAGACTGAATGCTTAGGCAATGGGGAAGCCAGATATTTAAAGTGCCAGAATTCTAAACAGCTGCATTTTAAATTTTTAAGGAAGGTTAGATGTTTGTGGTAGATTTAGCCTCCAGAGCTATGTGAAAACCAAGAGGAAATAAGAGGGTTCTAGAGTAACAGGTCTCTTTGTAGTACTTACTCCAAATCTTTATTGTATTAAGTGATTTTATTGAATATGTAGAAACTTATCGTGCCATATAAGAAAAAAAAAAAAAATCGTCACAGAACTCGAAGCCATCAACAGGCATGGGATGTCGTGCAGTGCTGAGACATGGACGAAATTCCTCCTGTGCCTCAGCTAATCCTGGTCCATTTTCTCGTGGTCTCAAAATTTACCAATTTTTTCTTTTTTTTTTTTCAGTATCCATGCCATGCCTCTGGTATCTTCCCCTCCAAGTTCTGTCTTCCTCCTTTATGTATTCCAATGCCTTTGCAGCTTCCTTCAGGAGAGATTTGGCATGTTTTGGTCCTTTGCACTGCACCTCATTTAGTCCCAGACCATTTTCTTTTAGTCACTAATGTCCCAATTTTCCGGTTTTTTTTCAGGTTTTTCAGGCGCACTTCGTTTGATGGTATCTCCTTTCCAGAGCGTTTGTAAGCCTTTCTTTTCAGGGTCGCAAGATTTCGTTTCCCTTCCCGAAAGGAAATGAAACTTGGACTTCTTCATTATACAAAAAGAAGGTGTTTCTATTGGAAATAGAAGAACTTGTTGAAAATTGGAGAAAGGGTTCTTTACTGCATCAATTGCAATTAACATGTATAATTGATTACCAAGAGGTGTGAATGAAGAAAAAATATGACTAAAAAAACCAACTAAGTTTTCATATGTATTATATGATCTTCTTGAGTTATAATGATAAATATGGAGCTTTATATAGTGTATGAATCCTTTTGTCATCCTCTGGGGTATAACAGCAAGTCTCTATATTTGAATCTACATGCAACCCTCCCTTGGGTTTAGTTAACTGCAGAGATTTTAGATTTCTTTCCGAAAACCTGAGCCTCTCTATTAGTTTCAGTCTGTATATATCAATGGTCAGCAACACCAGGGGATTCCTAGGTAATTATGACTGACTTGTCAATTAATCATAGTAAGAAAGGTGACACTCTTGGCTGCCACTCCAAAACAGCAAAATAAATAACCCATGCAGAAGTTACTCATCCTGCTTGTGTTCTGTATTTTGGAAGAGAGACAAATCGATGCTCTCAAAATCCAAACATATTTTACAGTTTCAATATTTCATTATGCTACCACAAGAGTCTTAATGGAAACACCTGAAGTGAAGAATGTAATATGTCATGGCAGTAAGTAAAGATGAATATAAGAAGGGAATAATAGAGAGACTTACAATACTAATAGTCTGGTAGACTAGTCTGGTAGACTTTCAGTGTTTATATAATTCACTGCAAAGAATTAAAGCTTTTACAAACTGTCTTTTTTTGTTGTTTTGTTTTGGTTTTTGTTTTTTGTTTGCTGTTTTTTGGTTTTTGTTTTGTTTTTGGCTTCCTCCCCCTTTTTTTTTTTTTTTGTTTGTTTTGTTTGTTTGTTTGTTTTTCCTGACATGTTAGAGCAGTTTATGGTTTCAATTTTTTTCTTTAAGCAGAGTTGTTAAGGAAAAATAATTAACTTGTCAGAGCTAAAAGTCTAGGAGAGGTAACGTTCCACCAAATGAGTTGACAGGACATATAGGAAGGGAACAAAAGCTTTTGATGGTGTGGTGTTGATAGACCAGTACATGGCAGTCTGTTTCTGCAGAGTTGGCATAAAATACATTTAAACACTCACAAAAAAAATGTTTGGCTGCAGACAGTACTTTAAATTCTTAGCACCCTCTACATATGCAGTACAATGGACATGCTGCTCTATCATGTATTGAGTGTGTCTGAGAGTTACTGGGCTGGGAAAAATGTAATCTTTGCAATAGTGGATAGATAGGACAGAAGGACAGGGTTTTCTTTTTAAATAGCTTCAATTAACTTCTTTGATATTCTGTTGATGAGTAGCTCTGGGTTTATATTTTAAAGCTTTTATTTGCTACCAGATTTTATGAAACTTAAGGCGATTTTACTGTAGTAAATTACATGATGAAAAGTAAATAAATGAGAAAATATGCATTTTTCCTTCTTTGGTTTTAATTAGCTTTTGTCAACTGTCTTCTCAAATGGAACTGGTAGTGGATAACTGTATGAAGGAATATCTGCATATCCTAGATTTTGTTAAAACAGACAGCTCACAACTGATTAAAGTTTAAAGTGAAAAAGTATGTTTTCTTAATTAGTGATCTAATCTAAATTACTAGAGACACCAGCAGAGCATGCAAATGCACTTAGTCACAAAATATGCAAAATGCAAATAGAGTCGCAGACTGTAGTGGGGTGGAAGAGTGAGAATAGACACTGTTTCCCCTCAAAGAAGAGAAATTAATAGCTCCCACTGTCTCAAACATGTCTGGGATGGCTTTGCACTGATTAGACTGAGGCTAATCTGCTGCACCCAGTAGCTGAGTAGTCAGGGTGAGATTTTGACCTAATTTATCAGTTACCTCTACAATTGTTTATTTTCATGTTTGAAAGAGTTTTACAGCACACCAGCTGTCTGAATAATAGGGAACCATCAAGTCTTATGTTTACAAACACACTTGTCTGAAATATTTTGCGTGACAGCTTTCAGATTGTGACAATTACGCTGGGTGAGAGAAAAGAACATCAAGTAATGCCAGTGCTTGTAATGAAGAATGTTCTGACCTGATGGAAGCACCTTGATTGAACATGTCGTGTTGTATTTCTTATGAGGGCTAAACAGGAAAAAAAGTCTATGAAATATTGTCTCTTACCACAGTTTTGAGCCAAAGCCTCATGCTAGCTGTTTCTGAATAGTGTTTTGTTTTATATGAACCATGTCAGGCATGGAGATGGTTACCTGAAGGGTGGCAGGTAATCACTCACTGTGCTAAGGCTGCCCAGTGCCAGAAGTGGTACATGGATCCCTCCTGTTCTGGGCCTTTTGCTGCTGTTCCTGACTTCTCATTAGAGCAGACTCACTGTTGTGCTGGGCATTCACTGCTAATGACTTTGCCTAATGTTTCTCTTGTCTTTGTAGCACTTCCTATTTGCTGGTTTCCATTTACCAAGTTCACTGGGGGGACTCTGGTGTCAAGATCCAGTATATATGCCTCAAATATTTCCAGTCTCACTTTCTGATGCAAAACACCTTCTGCTTGGTAATTACTTATTTTTCTTTATTGAAGGACAAAGCCTTTCTATCCAGCACCCAGATCTTCTCATAACAATTTGTAGTCTATTTTAGACATTTAGACATCTAATCTCCAGCTCTCATAACTGCTTCTTTTCAGTGACATTATGTTTGAGATTTAAATTTTATGTTAAAAAAAAGAGAGCAGATATTTTGTGTGTCTTTGCTTTCAGCTTCTCCTGTCTAAAATGTCACTTCCTGCTGAGCGCTTCCTTTCATCTTATGCATTTCTGTTGAGACAGATAAATTCCTAGGGTTACTTGTTCTTTTGTTTTCTTCTTCACGTGTGGTTTTCTTGGAGCAGCTGATTCTGAACAGAGCCTGCTCCACAGTTTTTTTGTTGTGGCAGTGGTACTATCCCACTTATGGCAACATCAAACAACAGTTAAGAATTTATTTTACCTACCTGAGGTGGTCTTGTGGATCGTTGCATGGTACTTGACATTTCTGTAAAAGGCCTTAAGCAAGCAGAGATATTTCAATGGAATTTTGGAGAGTACTGTCTAGTCTTTTTGTGCTTTTATTTTTGCCATTCTAGTATTCCAGTGATGTTCCAATTCAAAATTTTCCTTTTGCAAAGTTTTCATTAGCGAGGTGCCATATTTCTCTGCTTATCCCTTTGGTTTTTGATATCTCTGTGGATATACAGCCATAAGTGCTGCAGCTGAAGCTGAGTCATTGCTGCTTGCTGGACACAGTTCTTCATACCAGCTTCACAGCCTTAGATCTGCTCTTTTAGTTTGCTCTAGATTTTGCTTGAAGAGTTGCATAGTAATGAAATTTCTGTGGCTTCTACTGATATGGATTTCCTAGTGTGTACTTACATTTTAGGCAAGTGATCTGAGTCTTGCATTAGTAGAGAGATGCCTGGGCTGTTTTGCTGTTCTATCTGTCCTTTAGTAGGAGGCTTCAGGGTAGCTCACCATGTAGCAGTGTTTGCTAATCTCTATTAATGATAATGATGATTCACTTCAAAATATCTGATACAGAAAGAACATTTATTCTTAAAAAAAAAATGCTCTGCATGAAGTACACAATAATCTACACTTTGCACACCTGCTGCTAGTACAAACTTATTTAAATGAATACATCTGCTGTATGTACAAGTTATCTCATGCTTTATTATTTGTATACCAAATCATTGACTTTGAAGATTGCTTGGTATATTATGTCAAGGCCAATGGCACAGTAGAATTGAGCTGTTTCTTCTGCACATGGCATTCCCTGAGGAAGAGCTTGCTAATTTGTAATATAGATCTTAAAACTCAACCTCAATTTGTTCTATAAGAAAACACAGAAGATGGTTTTGGCCAAATAATTTCTCCTAACTCTGTGCAGTGATAGGTCAGATCTGCTGCAGGATTTGCTTAGATCATAAGTGATTCTTAAGTAAGAGGTACCTGAAACAGGAAAGTGATGAAAGCTAGAATGTACTGGCAATTAATAACTCCATGTTGAAAATCATATTGATAGTTACCTAAAACTAATCTTGGTCCCACTCTGATGCCTTATTTTGTGTGATTAAACAAATAAGTCAGTACAAACAAGTAGAGGCCAATGGCAGGAAAACAAACAAACCAAAATCATTATGTTTTCAGCTTGGTTATTATGTAAGACAACTAATTTTATTTTCATATAGGAGACATGAATGACTGTTCTACTGCCAAAAAATGGAGGAGAATTTTTACTAGTTTCTTTCTAGGAATACAATGAAGTACTACCCTATATAATCAAATCACATACAGTATATATATATATGTTTCTGTTACTAATTGAGTTTTATTAAGCATAGCATTGGATGAACTTTCTTACAAAGAATATTTATGCTTTTCTTCGGGTGATGTTTCATTCTCCTCTCATGTTCACTTGAAAGCCTGTCATCTGAAATCATTCTGTGCTTCAGGTTCTAGGAATCAGAAGAAAGTGAAGAATGCTTTCATGCCCCATAGATTTTAATCCCACACTGTTCTGACTCAGTTATTTTAAATGAAGAAGTCTTACAATTTCACTCTTAGAGATGTTGCATAAAAATTCTATAAAGGAGAACAAAATTAGTTTTCTATTTTTTTTTCTTTTCTTTTTGTTAGCAAGGTAAGTGGTTGCCTTTGCAGAATGAGTGTTTCCAGGAGATGAAATCTCTGTGCAGTGAACTTCAAAGCAATGCTGACTGTATTTATTTATGTCTATAAGAACACTCATCTTCACAAACGTCCCACCATGCAGCATCATTAAATTGATGGCTTCTACTAAACAGTAGCCAGCTGAATGGCACTGTAGGAAACTGAATAAATCAGGACATGTTTTCATAATTATCTAGAAGACATGGAGAAAGGAGCTCACACAGTCACTGTGCCACACTGCTGGACTGTCACTGGTTGCTCAGTGTAACAAATGGAGCTGATTGCTCTGCACAGCAGTGGATAACCAAAGTTCTGCATTTCGTCACTCACTGTAATACTGGAAGCAAGATCAGTAACACAGAACCATGAAATTTGCCAACGCTTGCTACAGATATCCTTACTGTTTCCTTTGTGTCTCCAGACTTCAGATTTTTATGAATTTATTTCATTTTAGTTCTGGATTAGCTTGGATACCTTTTGTACATGTATCATATTCTGCTGGAAAGTTTTTGGCGTATGGACTTTCAATAACAATGTGAAGATCAGCACAATAAGGAACTCATAAAGAAATAAATGCCAAGTTGTAAAAATATTTATAAGGAAAAATGCTGTCTGGTAAGCATAAAAAATCCTCCTGAGTTTAAGTATTCTCCCATCAAGTAAGAAAAACCCTATAAGACAAATGGACAGTGTAGAAATTCCTTCCAACTAGATGTTGAATAAAAATATTATGATACAGCCTAAAAAACCTTGAAATATTTAATGGGATATCTATGACACCTTTTTAATGTTGATGGTTTGAACTCTCATAAAGGTGGGCAATAGGGAATTCTGAACACAAGGTCATCAGAGAGTATTGGTGAGAAAATAGAGAGTGATGGAATATTTGCTATTAACCACTTAAAAGAGATTGAGATGTACTGGAATTAATTTTACATCTTGCTGTTTAAAATGTGGGGAAAAAAAGCCACAGTAAAATCAAAACAGTAATTTTTAAATAAAAGAGTGAAATGGTAATTAATAAAATTCCTGAATTTTTCTTGCTTTATTATCATCAGACACCTTTTTGGGATTACCTAAAAACATTTTCCCAGTATTTGTTCAAAATGACCTTTCAGAAGGTTGCAAGGCAAGAGCTGTAGTGAAAGATAAAGAATTTAATTCCTTCTAAAGAGAGACTCTGAACAGTTTGTCTTTCAGAGTACAAAACAGTAAATTTGAAATGGATTGTATAAGGGGAGCTAGAGAAATTGTATCAGCTTCTGTGATAGAGCTGACTCTGATATTGAACAAGGTTTAATGTGAAACAAGGGTTGCATTAGAAACAAAGCCAGTAACATATTGATAGGTAAGTGATAAAAGAATTTCCTGACTATAATGCATTAAATGAAGCAACTAAATCGGAACTATTTTAGTGGTATGAGATACAAAGTGAATAGATTAATATTAAGGGTAAACTAAACAGAAGATGAGCATGTCAACAACAGGATTAATTTATGAATTCCATTGCCCATATAAAATGCAGTATTTTGAGAAGAAACAGAGATTATCTGAAATATTAAACCAGGATGGGGTTGAGACTGGTATTATTGCTTATCTTACTACAATCATTTCATAAAAAGTTCATTTCAATGCCAAATGCTCTATTTAGAAAGAATTTCTCAGTTGAACTTGACAGTGTTTAATGATTGCTATCATGTTTTATTTTTACTGTATAGATATTTCTATTATCATATCCTCAAATCAACAAGCTTTTGTTTCATCTACAATGGTTAGATTAGTGATTTTTTTTTTTTTTTAATTTAAATAAAGCAGCTTTTGGTCTTTTATTTAGGCTTGAAATTCTACCAGTTTGATTTTTAAGTTATACCATATATATATGACTAAGCAATCATTCTATGTTTCGTTATATAAAAGAAACTTCTATTGCATCTTGTGCCAGCTGATTCAAAATTGCATTAGGTGGTGTCCAGACACAGCTTATTGCTTTGTTCTTGACTTCAATATCTATAAACAGTGCTGTGATAAAAGAAGTGCATATTTCATAGTATCATCCTCACACCCTACTAAACCCTTTTTCTAGTAGCATATGACCTTTTTGCTACGTGCATTTGGGAGGCAACTGAGGTGGGGCACACATCCCAATACGCTTCATAGAAATATCTGATTAGCAAGTCTGATAGTGGCCTCATTTCCCTTCATGGGCACATTTCTGAGGCCTTTCAATTAGGCAGGAAGTTTTCAGTGAGGAAAATTTGCTGTCTCTATCACATGCAGCATAAGCAGACTGGGTGCACAGAGGCTTGTTCTGCAAGGTATTCCCCTTAGACTTGCAATAGTCAATAATAGTTAAAAAAAAATGCACAATGAAAGAAGAAGAGAGGGAGCAAAATAAGAAAGATCAAACTTCTGAATTTTTTTGGTTCATTAATGAATAAGAAGCACAGCAGAGCTTGTGTGAATACAGATTACTATGGTTAGCTTCTTTTTGTAACTGCATTTTTCATCATATCTGTCATTTTTTCACAAAGCACAGTTGCCGTTGACTAATCTGCACTGCTGGGATTGTGAGACACAAATAAGTACACAGGGTATAAAAGGATCATTCAAACATTTTATCTCAAGGTTGACTGATTGCATTTTAGGAAGTCCTTTATGATGTGGTGAAATTAAATTGAAGTATGTTTTCTGTAACTTGTGGTTCTTGCTATTGCTTTGCTGTCTGTGGAAAAGGCTCTCTGTGTGTTCTACTAAGATATGATCCCATTATTTGTTCAATTTAATATAAGAAAAATGTATTAATTACTCCATGCCCTAAGTAAATTTAAGTGCATCACCTTTACTCTGTTCAGATCCACTGTGCTAGGGATCTGGTGCTGTCTGCTCTACCAGACACTGGGCAGAAAGACTTAAGCTTTTGTGTTGGCTTATTCTTGGTCTTGGGAAACTTAACTCTCCTACACTGCAGAACCCCAAACTTGTAGATGGAAATTATATTTTACCTAGGTCACAGGATGCTTATGTGGAGCTTTGAAGCTTTTGAAGCCATAAAGTTTTGCAGAATCTATTCTTATGTTTCACATTCTTACTGTTTGGAAAGAATTGTTCTTGGAGTTCTTTGGAAAGAATTGTTCTTGGAGTTGCTGAGCAATACAGCCAGGCCCATTGACCAGCTGTGTCACTGAAGATGGGATAATCTTTTTGTATGTACAGCAGATCTATAAGGCCTGGATTGAACTTTTCTCTTTCTTTTAGTTTTACATTATGAATAGGAGTTGGGTTCTGGGAAAGTCCCTGTTACTTTTATTAAGATAGATTATCTGGTATTCTGCAGAGGAGTGGTTTACAATTTACCTTTGTGCATAGAAAAACCTTTTTTTTTATTTTTTATTTTGCTCAAGAGTTTAAATGCAATGTGCAATAATAAAAAAACCCAAACATAGTGTATAGGAAAGTTTCAGCAATTAGCTTTTTAGATTGAATAGTAGATCTGAAAAGAAGATGGTGCTAGTAAGTCTCTGTTCCCTCCTTTTCACAGGGCTCTTAAAATCTAATTTATGCAGGTGAAATCTAAGTTTTAGCTGTGATTAGCCAATATCCTTCAGTAAGCCATGGCCACTGTGTCCAATCTGCTGTACTCTGGGCATATGACCCCTATCCATATGAAGAAAATTTTTAATCTTATGGTCATTAATCTCCTTGAATTTACTAGCCTGGGATGTGGAGCTGATCTTCAAGTCTGTCATAGCTTTACCATTTTGCATATGCTTTTAGACACTTTGAGGTCTGTATAGCTGAAGCAGGAGGGGTGGAACCAATAAGTGATTCTGGAACTGAATTTATCCAGCTGACAGTAAAAGGACTGGATTGTGACCCCCTTGTGGTTTTTTTATTTGGTGATTTTCTAGTGTGACCCTTTGGTGCAGGAGATAACAGCCTAGAATTCCTTTGGATTAAAGATACCTAGAACCCAGTCTTGCATCCTGGGTAAATTCTGTGACTTAAAGCCTGTCATGAAAAAAGCTTACTCATGAAGACTACTCACACTGACCAGCTTATGGATATTCTTAATTGATAACTGACCTTGCCCTGGAGATTACATCTCATCCTGGTCCAGCCAGTGCTCTTACTACTGTTCAGGATTGATGCCACTTTAATATTTGCTTCTGTCCTTACTGTCCACTCCCAGTATGGGTGGGTGATCCTGCTGGGATGTCTCTGTAGTTAATGTAGAAGGAGGGTCTTCTCCCTACATGCAGAGTTGTTGCAGTGGGTTTCTGTGCTCTATTACCCTTCAGCTACAGCTCATTTCTCATTGCCATCTGTAGAAGAAGCCTGGGAAGATTTAAACTCATCAGGATCAAATAAATCTTTGTGAAAACCTTCACCACTCAACTTAGGTGTTAGAAAGAGTGTATTTTCTTTTAAGTATGTATTGGTAGAAGGTGGCTCTGGATTTCAAGTGGAAAAAGTATCTAATGTGCAACCAGGACTCTGATTTTTGTGTTCCTGGGTCTCGAAATAAAATCAAACACATTCTCGGTTTTGGGCTTTTTCTTAATATGAAGGCAAGGCGTTTTGTGGGTCATCCTTAGACCCACCAAGTTCTCCTGTAGTCAGGCTTTTTATGCACTCAAAGCCTCAATTTTTTTATACTGCCTGTTAGAGATAAATGCCCAGTTTTTTCTCATGGACCTTAGTCTAATTGTGTGGAAGGCATACTCCAAATTCCTGCCTTAGGGAAAGCAGATTTCAAAATTGTTGACTTTCTTACCAATACAGAACAGATCATATAGAGATTAGGAATACTATGTTTTTAGCTGTATATTGAAATTCTGTTAACTGATTCCTTTGTTATGTCCTTAGGTGTGTCTCAATTTTACCCATATTAATTGATTTTGTTTGTGCCAGATGAGTTTCTCAGCTTTAGATCTTTAGATTATCTTACAAACTCTGGGACAGCAAACTACAGCATATTTTAAATCTAAGGTTCTTGGGATCTTTTGTTCTTTTTGTGAGTAAAAAAAAATAGTGGATAACTAGTGGGAATGAGAAGTAAAGTTTTTCAACTCATAAGAAACAATTTTACTCTATAGGTTAAAGATAATTTAATACAGTGGATTCTTACATGGACTTGGCTGTGCAATATGTGAACTGATTACAGCATTGCTTAAGATGTGAGATAACAAGGTGAGGTATAACATGTTGAATAGAAATTTTTTTTTAGCCAAAGCAGTACTGTTTACCAAATCATTGGTAACACCTTATCACACTAAAACAGACATAGGCTTCTTATATTCAGTTTTGAGAGGCTGCTAAAATCCAATATGTGTACAGCACCTTTAAATGCTATTGAAACAGCCTGTCTACAGAAAAGATAAGTAGCATTGAACATTAGTGTCTTCCACACCCCTTCACTTTCTGAAAAAAACCTGGAGTTTACTAGGAAAAACCCCAGTTTTTCTTTATCATTTATGTCATGGAAAGGGAAGTAATTTGTAGAATCCCTGAAACCCTTGGCATTCCTGTGAATTCCCAATTAATTTTAAACTTTTAGTAACTCCCTATTGCTTCAGTTTAGTTTTGGAAATGTACAGCATTATAAATTATCATTTTAGATACACAGTAAACAGTTTCAGACCCACGTTCTCTTTCTGAAACCAGTTACTGTGCTCTTGACCACTACTGTAAAACTTAATGCTAAGATCTTCCCCAAACTGGAAGATTTGGGAATCTTCCTTTTTTTAGGAATTTTTAGGAATTTTTGAAATTTTGGGAATTTTTCCTTTTTTTTTTTAGGAAAAGCACAGCCAGCAGGTAAAAGCAGGTGATTCTTCCTCTCTACTCAGCAGAGGTGAGGCCCCATCTGGAGTGGTGGGTGTAATCCTTGGCTATCCAATATAACAGACACGAACGTACTGGAACAAGCCCAGCAAAGGACCAAGAAGGTGATGGAGGAGTGAGTGCATCTTACATTCAGGAGGGCTGCGACTTTGCATCCTGGAGAAGAGAAGGCTTGGGAGGATATCGGGAAGTAAAGGTGAAGTAGCCAGACTCCTCTCAAGGGTATTCCCAGGGGAGGACCTGGGGCAATAAGGAAAAATTGAAGTAGGAAATTCTGTGTACATTTAGGAAATAAGCTGTTACAGTGAGTTTAGTCAAACAATGGAACAGGTTACACTGAGAGGTTGTGAGACCTTCTTCATTAAAGATGCTCTAAACATGTCTGGACACAGCCCTGACCAACTTGTACTGTCCCTGCTCTAAGTCAAGTAGTAAAACTAGATGATGTCCAGAGGTGCCTTTCTACCTCAACAGTTCTATGAAAACAGAGCATCCTCCAGACTTCCTAGTGAGAATTGCCTCAGGTCTGAGCTAATGCCTGAATCTCACCCAGGAATATATTGGCAAAAGGTATTTGACCGGATCCAAATCACAGCTGGGATTATTCTAATCTGGAGAGATTTTGTAAAGAAGTACAGAAAATGTTCAGATGTCTTTGTGGTAATAAAATCTTTCAGGCATTTGACAACATATCATAGAATCAGAATGGGTTTTGTTGGAAGGTACATTAAAGATCATCTAGCTCCAACCCACCTGCCAAGGACAGGGACACCTGCCACTAGATAAAGCTCAGAGTTTCATCCCAGCTGTCTTTAAACACTTCCAGGGATGGGGTATCCACAACTTCTCTGGGCAACCCATTCCAGTGCCTCACCAGATTCGCATTAAAGAGCTTTTTTCCCAATATTGAATCTAAAACTACTCTCTTTCAGTTTCCAGCCATTCCCCCTTGTCCTGTCACTACATGCTCTTGTAAAACTTTGCTCTTTGCTTCTTGTAGACTCCTTTCACGTACTAGAAGGCTAAAATTAGGTCACCCCTAAACCTTCTCTTTTCCAATCTGAACAAAATTAAACTAATCTAACTGTTGCTTTATCTGCCTTATGTGAGATTGTAATGTTACTTTTTTTAAAATTTTCTTCTCTTTTAATATGAGATGTGAACAATTTGCAGTACACAACAAATCAGGATTTTACGTAACAAATTTCTTGCTGATATGTGGCCCTAGTAAAATCAAGTACTTTTGCTCTCTTTATGTGCCACTTTGTAACCATAGGTTTTGGCTTATAGTACAGTTCTAGATACTCTGCAGTGTTTTGACATGTTGTGTAAGGATTCTAGGTATCTCATGAAATAAAGATTGTCTCATGAAATAAAGATTATGGGAAATGTAGGTGCAATCAAAATGAGGTGTTTAGATGCTATGATAACAAAGATATAAACCTTCTAATCCAGGCAGTTTCATACCATTATCGTTAAGAGAAAGACCTTCTGCATGATTTCCTCTGTTGTTATCATTAGATTTTTGTGAGTGTTGTTGTTTCACTTCTGTGTAATGCTAATGCATATTGGGTGACGTCAGTAAAATATAAAATATTGCCCTGTCCCATCTGAAGTTCCGGAAAACCAAAAAACACATTTTACGCTTATATGCACATTCAAGAAAGAAGAGCAAAACAGCCACATGACCTGTGTCCTAGGACGATCTGCTCTCTCATCAAAATAACCCAAACAAACCACAAAACCTACTGGGAGATGAAGTCCGAATCATCAGTACAGCTTGCCCACAAATGTCTCTTAGGAAGTAGATGCCTCAGGGCACTAGGAATGAGAAATCTCTCCTTCATCTGGAGAGATTGCTAGAGCAGCTCTTCTGTGAAGACAGGCTGAGAGAGTTGGAGAGGAGAAGGCTCCAGGGGGGCCTCATTACCCAGGATTTAAAGAGGACTTACAAGAAAGATGAAGAGCAACTTTTGGCATGGGCCTTGAGTGACAGGACAAGAGGGAGTGGGTTTGAACTGCGAGTAGGTTTAAATTATACATTAGGAAGAAATTCTTCCCTGAAAGGTAGTGAGGCACTGGAACAGGTCACACTGTCTTCCTTGATCAATAAATAGGATTTTCAAGTCCACCTCTTTGGTATCTACCTGTTTGTTCATTTTTGTAACTGAGAAGCACAAGGAGAAATTCATCCTTACTTGTGCTACTTTTTTCCAGCCTAAACCTACAGTTTGGCCTTCAAAATCCTTTGCTCTTCCAAGTAGCATTAAAAATAGAGTGGTACCTTGGTTTATTATTTCAATCTAGTTTTCAATCTGTATGGATGTCTGAATATACATGTACATTTTGCCCTGTATGTATGTGATTTATCTGCTTCATCACAGAATAATTTTCTGTGATGCCTATTGTTGTGCCTGCGGGTAATAAAAATAATCTGAAAGTATCATTACTTGAAATTTGTAAAGCACAGAAAGGGTCAATCTAGTTTATTTGGTCGTTGTATGTTTTTTGTTTGTTTATTAAACCATGGACACATTAATATCACTGAGGAAACTTAAATCACATCATAATATTTTTCCTGTGACATAGTAGGAATATATTTAAAATGACAGACATATTTGTATTTGCATGCTCTAACATAGTATGTCTCTAAGTGATACTTCTGTACAGAGTGCTAAACATTTACTATTTTAACCACATTCTGCTTCAGATAATGGGCAACTACAATGTCTGGTTCAAGTCACAACACATTGTGAATATTTTATGGGTTTTTTAGGTAATAATTGTATTAATGTTGTGTCATTAATGTGTGAACAATGTGTTAAAGCTAATTCTTAGAGAACTCTGGTCTTCTTTGATCTGCAGTATTTGCATGTGTATGCTTTTTCTTCTTTTGGAATAAGGGATAGCAATTTGAACAAATTGATGTTCTAACACTTTTTTTAGAAGTCAGCAAAATTTGAAAAATAATTTATGAACAGTAGTTTTTTAAAATAAAAATATTAATGTAGAATTTAAATTATGGCTATCAGAAAAAAAAAAAAAAACCATAATGCCTTGATGAGCTTGTATAAGGTAGATGGCTGGGATATTTTCCAGTAGAAAAAATAATAATTACAGTGAAGGAAGCAGCCAGAAGAGTTGGCAGCATTTATCTTGGTGTGAGTTGTTAAGGAAATGAATAGTTTTTTGCAGATTATTTCAGAAACTTAAGGAAGCTGCTACATCTTGATGGCCTGGCAACATATGCAGCCCCACAGCTTTCATCCTCATGACTTCAGACAGACAAGCAGCCCCTGCCCTTTTGACTGCAGATCCTGCCCCCTGCATTCCTGTCACCTCAAGATGTGGCTGTTGTGGTGGGTCTACATAGTGCCAGGCCTGAGAGCAAGCAGAGGGGAAGGCAGTGCTCTGCTTTTCAAGTTCAGCTGAAAGCTGGAGTACTTCAGCCATGTAATGTCACTGCCATGGTTTCACCCCAGCCAGCACCACAGAGCCTGTTACTCACCCCCACACCAGCAGCATCAGGGGCAGAACTGGAAAGGTAAAAGGTAGAAAATTCATGGGTTTAAATAAGGACAGTTTAGTAGGGAGAACAAAAGCTAAGCAAAGAATTAATTCCAAAGGGCAGGCAGGTGTTTGGCCAGGGCCAGGAGAGCAGGGCCCCATCATGTGCAGTCCCTTGGGAGGACAAACTGCAACACAGGTCAGAGCTGAGATAGCCACAGTACACAGAGTATAACCATACAGCATCAGAAGGCTTCAACCCATACACAGTAACACCATACCATGTCAAGAGGCTTCCAGTATCTACCCATACAGCCCCTACCATTTCAGAAAACATCAAACCCCCACCATTCTTATTATTTAGTCCAACCTTTTATACCCCTCATGTTCATGCATTGCCCCTGTGTGCCCTCTGTTCCCTTTGGGTGGTCGTTCAGTGCCCCTGGCGCTCCGCGGCTCATTGCTGTCAGTGCTGTTCACCTGCTTCTCACAGCTGTACCCACTGGGGATGAGGCTTGGCTCACTCCCAATTACCACAAGATGTGTACCTACAAAATAGCATCACTCCAAATGCTCCACACCCCCTTCCCTGCCCCACCCTACCCTGCCCCCACTGCCCTTTCTTCCTTCTTCCCTGCACTTGATATACTAAGCATAATGCTCTGGAATTTCCTTCTGGTCGCCTCAGGTCACCTCTCCTGGCTTTCTCTCCCCCCAGCCTCTCACTCACCCCCCATTTTCCTCACCAGCGTGGCAGTACAAAAAGCAGGAAAGGCCTTGGCTCTGTGTAAGCCCTGCTCAGCAATAACAAAACCATCTCTGTATTATCAACCCCTGTTCAGCACAAATCCAAAACACAGCCCCGTACCAGCCACTAGGAAGACAACTAATTCTACCTCAGCCAAAACCAGCACAGTCACCTACTCAAAGCCATTTGATATCTCCTCTTCTGTATTTTTAGACTCTCTCCTGATCCTGCCCAGTATGCACAGGTATTTTCATGCCACACTAATTTTCCTTGCCAAATTCATAAGATTGCTGAATAGAGCTTTCTAATAGAAGCTGGCTGCAACCTTCGCTACAGGGTGGCTAATATTTCCACGTAATGATGAAATGGATCCTGTTTGTGTGATTCAAATAGTAATGTTGAAATTGAGGAGACACACGAAGTGTCTCCCTATCATTAAGGAAGATTGAAAGGAGACCAAATGCTCTAAAAAGAGAAGAGGAAGGTTACAATTACTGTTCTTTCTATTTACTCCCTCTGTTCTATTCATACTTTCTCCCTTTTTCCTCCTTTCTCATTTCATCTATCACTAACTTTTCCTATTTTTAATTAATAGCTAGTGGCACAGATTTCAAAGACAACATTAAAAAGGAAGTCATCAGGCTGCATTTTATGCTGCACCAGCAGAGAAACTGCAGGATGAAATATGGTCCCAGGTGAAAGTTATTGCTGCAAAGGCAGGCTTGTCTCAAGACTGCCATACTCAGAAGCAGAATTTCTTTTGGATTGCAGACATACAGAAGCATTTCCCTGCTACTAATACAGCAAGCATAAGAGAAGGGAAACAATATAAAACCACTTGTGCTGATCCTTTTGTTTTTCTTTTGAAGCAGATTTCTTTCTCACTCTGATAGAATTTATATACTAGGTCACATTTTCCTGGCATTTTCTAGTATCCTAGATCAATCAGACGAAAGAACTCATTCCCTAAGAGCAGGCAGCTAAACTAAAAAAGGCTAGCATCATACTAGGCTGACACCAACTTGGGAAAAAAAGAAAAGAAAACTTTAGGCTAGCAGATATCTCAAAATATCTGTTGCTATATAATATAGTACATACTTTTGTGCATACCAACTTCTATATATGCTAAGTATTTTTGTTAGAAAATTTCAAAGGCTTTGCCAGAGTCTTTTATGTCTAAGCCTAAAATCTTGTACTCAACTCTGCAATTCTTATAAGAAAAGAAGATTCAAAGTCATAAAAATACATTTGGCAAGCAAGACCATAATGACCACCACTCATGGGATCACTGTTATTCAGGATAACTTTGCTGTATAATACACAGTGCTGCCTTCCCTGCAGTTCAGACAGTTGCTGCCGTCTGCTCTTCATTTCAGAACAGGGTTATTCTTACTTATCTCTTAGATTTTTGATTCATAAGAAAGTAGACTTTATTTTTATTGAAATAATTTAAAATATAAATGTAGGGCTTAGACTTGTGCTGAACTCATATGTTTTATTTTACTCACAGCAGTTAGGTATACACCTGTCCTAAATGCAGGAAATTACACTTATCTGTCCTGGTGCTGAATTTTTAAATACTTACTTAAAAATATTAATCAAATATGCTTTTATTTCATAAAAATAGATAAATATCAAAGAACCTGATCTAATTCTGTCTTAGACTGTGTTTTCTTGAGGACTTTGTTACCTTGCAAGCTGAAGCCTATAAGCTGAAAGCCTTCTTCCTGGTTCTTTTTGCTAATTTACTAACTCCAGACTGCATATAAAGTCATAAAGATAACTTGCAGCTAGGAGGAATAGGAAAGAGGGATTATTGCATGGGTACTTTGGGTAAAAAGTACCTTAGGCTGAAGTTTATTTTCTCCAAGATATTAATTACCAAAAACACAGGCAAGGAGGTGTGGAAACAATTCTAAGAGAGAAACATTGAGATCCTGAATGTGAGTATTGTAGGATAGAGGTATTAATACCTAAATTAATTAGCACCTTTCAGATGCTAGTCTGACTTTGGCATCCCACAGACTCCACAGGCAGTGACAGGCGACTTGTCAGGACATCTCAGTCACACACTTTTGTCTGACTGCAGAATTCTCATGTTTTGCTACAGCTTTAAGACTGATGCTTACTGTGTAGGCAGGGCCAGGAGCTGGACTCAATGATCCTGATGGGTCCTTTCCAACTCAGTGTATTCTGTGATTTTCTAGGTGTTGACTGAGAACTGTTTCTGTGCTATGAGATAAGCGCACTCCAGCTCATGGTCAGGTCAAATCTTTATGACTGTCCATCTTGTCTGTATACATTCGTGTTTGTCTTTAATATGAGATTCAAAGTATGCCAGGTGAAGAGGGATGCTCAGATAAGCCATTACTTTCCTATGACCCTGGGCACATGCAGTACAGGAGGACCAAGCGTGTTGGTGTTGATAACACTCATGTTGAACCGACACAACCTATGCAGCACCTTACAATGCTTACAAAACATGGCAATGCAACACATCATAAGCAGAGAGCTGTTCCCCTAGGCCTGAACTGCTAAGTATTATCTCACTTGAAATATGAGAACTGAGTCTGCTGAGATGGCTGTTGACTAGTGTGAAGTAGTTATGCATCTCTTGTAGAAAAGCACCCTGAGGATATAAAGACTTGCAAAAGCCTTTCTGTCAAGTCATCTATGAGCTAATTTTTTAATGTTACTAGAGCTGTCTTTTTCTATTTCTGCATCTACGTGTTGGATGTTGTGTTAATAGAGAGTGCTACTTTGAGTTATATTAAATTTTCAGAAGGCTATTCTAGCCTCTTCTTCTATTTCTGCCCTTGTAATGTCTCATAAGTGAGTAGCTTGCTGTCTGCTAGTAAGGATTGAGATTTCCAGTTTTCCATTACGTGAAATGTTTTGTCTGACTCCTTTCCCTCTTTTTTGATGTGTTGCTAACATTGATGACTAAGGCAGCTTTTGAACCAGAACTGTCCCCATTATCTGCTGCATGTTATTTCTTTTTACTCTTGTTGTTCTCAAAACAACTGTGTCATAGATTTTTAATTCCTTCCCAGGTAGCCCTTGCTTGTATATTTTAAAATCCCTGTGAATTGTTTTTATTAATTTCTGTGCCCATAATTTAGCCATCTATGGGGGAGAGTGGAAGGGAGAGTGCCATTGAAGTTTGCAAGTCTGTGAAGGGGAAATTTGGCATTAACTGAATCATAAACTGCAATTACCAGTATCCACCAGGTTGTCAGTGGTCACTAAGCTCAGTAATCAATGTAGTAATCCTTGCTGCTGCTGTTACTGTTGTTGGGAGTTACTGACGTATATTTGTGAGGTCCTGAATACTGTATTGCCAGCTTACTTGCAGTCAAGTGATCTCAACACTCTTAACTTGAGGAATGGCCAAAAGTTTGGTACAAAGGCTAAGATTTATTGGAGGCAAGCACGGTTCCAAAACATTTAACCTACCAGGAAGGGCGTTAAGGGCTATGTACTGATGGAAAGGTGCTTGCAGAAACACAGTGCTAACACCTACCCTATACTGGTCATTGTCAGACTTTTGTCCTTTGTTGTGATACGGTAAAAAGAGCGCAACATGTCTCTCACATGCCAGCTATATCTTTGTTTTCTTACTGTCCTGTCCTGTATGTCCCCTTTCTAGCCCAATCTCATTTCTGCACTTACTACAATATACCTTTTCAACCATTGCAGAAAGATTGCACACATGAGTCAATGCCTTAGCACGAGCCTTTGTGTTGCTGGTATTCTGGTGAACCCTATATTGCAGCCACAGAGCATATTTCTCCATCAGACATAGAACAAAAAAAAACCTTATTTCTTATTGATTTGTCTTGTGTTAACCTCATGAACTTTCTGTTATCCAGCAATGTGTGAAATCATATTGTAACATCTCCCTTACATGGGATTCTTACAGGGTGTCTTCCCTTTGCACAAAATCTACAAAGAATTCTAACTTCCTGCCAGTCACACAGTAATGTAAGGGCAGGAATGAGTGGGAATTAAAAATGTTGCATTTATGTGTGCTGGGGGCAGTAGGGGAGATAGAGAGGTTGCACATTCTTAAAGGTCGTTTTGCAATTAATTTGCAATTAATTTGATTAGGGAAAAAGGATAACTATAGGCCTTATGGACCCCCAGAATATCTGACTGAAAAGTTCTCAGATCAGTATGGGTTGGAAGATACAGGTCTTGATAATAGCTGAGCCAGGGTATTTCAGGACTTGTGTGTGTCCTATGCATATGAGTAAGTCTGTACTTCAATTGTAAATGAACACAAGGGAATCAGGCCGACTGTTTCTGTCTAAAATAGGGCAACTGTCATTATTTTACAAGCAAACCAAAGAGTCTCCTGAAATACTTACCTGGCTTTGAAAGTTATGCCTGGGGAATTCAGAAGTCTGCACAGAAATAAAGAGAGAAACCAACTGAAGGAAGAAAAGCAAAGAAAATAATCTGAAATGAAAGCATCCATCCCCTTTCTTACAACTTTTGTCACAGAAAATGTGACTGGTAGTTCACAGAAAAGGCATGAAACTCCTTACAATGTTGTTAAAGAGATGTTCCAGGTGATTAGTGTTGTCTATCATGAATTTATTTCTTGCATCTCTTGAAATATGAATAATCCTGAAAAAAATCTACAGCAGAAGATGTATTCATTTCTATCCAGAACTACACTTTTCCAGACAATTGGATTCTTGATCTGGAAGAAAAGCAGGAATTGACTACTTAGATACTTCTTTTAACCGTGAAATATGTTTTCAAAAATCCCAAACTTCCTAAATTGTGAAAAGTGCCCTAAAACATCCTCTTACTGACTATATTTCTATAATTATTGTATCAGTTTCTTCTTTTGGTTTGGCTTGTTTCAAGCTCTGCTGCCAAGAAGGCTGTGTGTGTGAACTCTTGTTATTATCACAGTGATGAAGAGCTTGACAGGTTCTCTTCTCTTGCCTGAAGGTGCTACCTAGTCAGCCTGGCTGATTCTCCCTCTGTAATTCTGTAATTTTTCTTGTCATATTTTCTTGTTTCCTATGGTTTTTACTTCCTTACTACATGACAGTCACATAGATGAAAAGCAGCCAAAGGAAAAGAGAGTAAAAAATCCAATTCAGTCAGTAATCATAAATAATACACCTTCAAGAAAAAAATAATTAAATTGGTGAGAAGTCCAGCATACAAGAGACTACCAAAAGGTTTGGGAGTATTTTATCAAAATGAGTAGTGAAGATCAAGTCATATGATCATGAAGGCAGAAAATAAAAACAAAATAAGGACTTGTTCAGAAGGAGCTTTATTCTCTTACAGTGCACAGTGTGATGACTTTGGCTCTCAGGGCACCCAAGTTCCCAACTTTGTTTAGAAAGAAATAGCAAGTACTATTACAATATCTGACATATATAAAATTTACAATCAATAGTAATTTGTGTACATAGTGAGTTATAAATATAAGGAATAAATAGACATGGGAATCTAAACATAGCAGGAACAACTTCCTGTTAAGTTACCATTGTGAAGGCAATAGCAATGTCAAAGTATAAATTATAATACAGTTAAACTATATCTGTAATGAAAGAGATGCCAGTACCACTCAAGGAAACCCTAAGATTTGAACACCCAAACTATGATGAAAAACAATAGTATTTAATAACTTTTTATTTTCATAATTTAACATGGGAGGGGATATATTAATGTATCAGAATAACAAAGTTCTCTCCACTGTTTTAAAAGCTCATAAGAGAGCAATAATAGAAGCAGTATTTAAGATCTAAAACTCGAGACAGCTTTGCCCAGAAGCCTTTAAAGATTGAGTAGATGCTCTTTTTAAACCTGAGAGTCCTGGTGAACAACAGCTTTAAAATGAACCAATAGTTTTCCCTGGAAAAAAAAAAATAAGAAGGCCAAGAACATCTTGGGGTGTCTTTGACTGTCGGTAAGAGCTGAACAGGTAGGGTGAAGGCATCCATCCTTAAAAAGGCTGAAGGAAGATCCAGCTGCTGCCTGTAGCTGTTTATTGGGGGGTGAGAGAGAAGGTGCAGCCAGACTTCTCAGTGCTACTCAAAAAATGGGAGGTTCAGCACAGGGAGTTCCAGTGCGGTGTGAGAAAAAAATTATTTCTGTGAGAGTGGTCAAACATGGAAAAGTTGTCTGGACAGGGAGTTCATCCTTGAAGCTGCACAAAGCTGAACATGGCACTGAACGACCTGTTCTTACGGGGACTTCATTGGGCAAAGGAGCTTTGGGTGTCCCTTCAAACTGGTGTGATTCCATGTTTCTATGGTTAAAGGATACTAATTTAAAAAAAATTATGAAAGGTATTCTAAAATTATAGAAGAACCCTCCAGTTAGGAATTAGTCTGGGCTTCATGTCATTTACTAAGTTACATATTGGTTAGTTAGCCACACAGGAATCCCAGGCAAAAAGTAATAGATGTGAATGGATACAATGAATCAGCAGCAAATCATGTGAGTGTCAGAAACAATGAAGGCTTGAAAACCAAGCCTTGAAGACCTGCGAGATCTGATGTCTAATGAAAGTAGGGCTCATGGGTGCTTTAAAATGTCTTATTTTCCTTTTTTTACCGCTTTAAAAACCCCCAGAAACAGGAAATCTTTGAAATCTCTTCCACCTTGTCAAATATGTTTGAAATTGCTTGTCAGCTCATGGTTCCTGTCATGAGATTGATCAACAAGAAAGTGAATACAGAGACAGGGTCTTATTTCTGTAGGAAACCAGGCTGAAAATAAAACAACCAAAAATCTAATTAGGACCAGGCAACTTAATGTTATAGAAAGAAGTCTTGTTGGAGAAACATGCTTTCTTTCACTCATATCATTAGAACTGGGATTCACAAAATTAAAAGCAAAGAACAAAAGTATTTAGGTGCGCTATTAGTCACTCATAACACCTTGACTGCCAAAAATATGACAATGAATTATCACTAAAGAGATTTTTAAAGGGATTAAGAACTGCCTTATTGAAAATAACTGGAAAATAACCTGCCAGTGGAGAGTCACAGTGGTATAGAAGCTCAGCTAGTAGGGTTCCTTAGTATTGTCTTGTTCCAGTCAATGGCTGAAAGTGAATATAAAATCACTGATAACAAACCCAGGCAATTCAAATAAAAGCAGGGCATGCATTTTCACCATTAGGAAGTATAGTCCCCTGTGGAACAAGCTAAGGAAAGAAGCAATGTTCTAATCCCATGATGACTTGAAATTAAAGGAAAAAAGATGCTGCTAGGATGCTTTTTTGCTAAGGCTGTTGACTTATTTCAGATAGGGTGAGTGAGTAGCACCCTTTAATCTTTTCCCTCCAAGAGATGAAATCAGATTGTTTAATGGTTCTTTCCGTGATGGAAACCCTAGTCATTGAAAACAGCGACAGAAAAATGTCATTGATGAGACCAAAGAGACAAAAACTGAAAAAGTATTAGGGGAAAAAAGAAAACCTGTGATTAAGACAGCATAACTATTGCCTAATTTTCTGTTACTAAAACAAATATTCTTAAAATTAGTCTTCAGCTAGGACTGGTCTTGTTGGATATTAGTAAAAGGTTCTTGAGCCAGAGGGTGTTTGGGCACTGGAACAGGCTTCCCAGGGAAGTGGTCACAGCACCAAGCCTGACAGAACTCAATAAGTGTTTGGACAACACTGTCAAGCACATGGTGTGTCGTGCAGGGCAGGGAGTTGGACTTGATGATCCTTGTGTGTCTCTTCCAATTTAGCTGATTCTCTTATTCTGTGAAGCTTGAAAAAATGCAGTCAAAAAAATCAATCTTATTCTTAGATTTGCCTTTCAAAGACAGAAAATTCAGGCAGCCAAGGAATCCCATCCTAATGTCATTTATTATACACTAGTGTTATGTAGTAGTTCAGGCTTTCAGTAGGTTCCTGACAAATGTTTCAAGGGCTTCCAGTAGCAAACAAAGTTGTTAAGGTACCTTTCAATATAGAATGACTGTAAAAATGACAGTGTGTTGCTTATGTCTGTTTGGCAACACACATAAACTCCCCACCCCCCCCTCCCCCCTTCCTTAATAGAAATCCTGAAGAAGTCAAACACTGAAAATATAAATGTGTTCTTTGGATTGTGTAACAGGGGTTCCAGATAGGAGTGTACACTGAAACATCTGCATACAGCTTAGAAGCTTATTGCTCCTCTGTGCACACTTATGGCCATTAGTAGCTCCACACCCTTGTACATGTATTATTTTCAGAAAGAACTGTGTTGAAAGTTTAAACAAGTTTCTCACTATTACAGTGTTGTTTTGTTCGTTGCAATACTAATTGCAAGTCTGGTTAAGCTTTTCCCAGCTGCTTCACTTCCTATTTGTTGGTAGGAGTCCAGTTTTCTTCTTTAAAAAAACACTACAAAATCCTAAATATTTGTTTAACCTTGTGTGATACATTTTTACTTATTAAAAGCTGTGTTTCAATTTAGACTAATTCTATATTCAGTGTTCAGTAGTTATCCTCACACACATGCTTGGTGTTTCCATAAACATACTCTTGTGTCCAAGTGTGCAGAGTACCATCCTGCTCTGAGAGTGCCTGGTCAGCCTGCCCATCAAACTGGGGCCATGGAGCTGAGGTGTCTGAAACTACACATCCTGTAGGGAGACAGTGGCAGAGCTTCCTATATCCCTATGAAAACTGGTGTCTCCTATGTTGTTTTTTTTTTCAAGTTTTGTGCCTTCTCTTTTACCTTGTCTTGCCATCAAATCTTGTATGCTAGCCGCTTATGTGCTTACGTCTTCTCTTTCTCCCGAGTCTTGCACTGCCTTGCCAAGTTATGCTGTGGACCAGGGGTCAACTAGATAATTTTTTGCAAGGACAATCCCCATCTGAAGCATGTACTTCTGTAAACCTCATCAGAAATCTTGGGCTTTTACTGTGAGCTTCTTTGAACTGTTATGCTTTTCTTTAGGGATCTTGAATGGACTCCCTAAAGAACTTTTGTGTGTGTTCCAGTGAAAATGGATGAAAGAAAAATTAACTTAAACAAAAACTACCACCAAGAGCAATTTTTACATTTTTATTTATTTGTGTGTAGATGAGTATATGTGGAACTTTTTGAGGTTGCAGGGTGCTTTAACTGTAATTAAATATTAAGTGTACAAGATGTTTGATCTCTGGCGGAATCCTACCAGAAAGGTGTCACTGCTGCAGTTTTGCTGTGGTCAGTTTTCTAAATCTAACCACTTAAATCTAAAGTTAGGATCCCCTTCTCTCCTGGGGCATACTTTCATATAGTCTCTCCACTCACGCTCCTCTTTGCAGTTTCTGATTCCTGGCTAAGCAGTGATTCTCTCCATTAAATTCTCCAGTTTGTTCATGCCAGGACAGATGCTCCCACTTCCTCCAGGTTCAGTGGGACTTGCAAGTACAAGCAATGAGCTGATAGATGTAAGGGAAGTGTTGCAAAACCTCTCTGCAAGCCTACATTTATGTGGGAATGGTTGTGTCATGGTCTGTTTTGCACCACACTCAGAACTGTCAGTGTTTAGTATATAATGTCTTTCAAAAACTCTGAAGCTGTATGCAAAAAGCAGTGCTAGAGCAAAGTAACTCAGAGCTTTCTTGGGTCTGTGAAGTGAAATTGTTGATGTTGAAGATCCAATGACCATTCTATATGCATCTCATGGCGCTCTTACTTGCACTTAAACACTTAATTATACCTAAATTTAATTTAGAGTACCTTTTTATACAAATAGAATGCAGAATAAGAGGGGTTTTCTTTCCATTTTCTGATAGTGCAAACATTTTTTTATAAACATAGATGAAATTCCTTTACTCAAGCAGCAGTATTTCTGAATAAACACTTCCCTGAGTTGCTTTAAAATCAGTGCTGTAAGATGGTTTTCAGTTTCATCTGTTGAGATGGGACTGATTGAGTCTAACTAGAAGGCTTCAGGCTGTGATCTTTGCAAGGAAGTTAAATATGGAGTTAATTGACATGTGTAGATAAGGGCTGGAACTTAAAAAGGAGTAAAGATCCTTGTAGAGCAAATGAGCTATAAACCAAATGTAAATGCTAAAGGTGTGGTGAGGACCTTTACCTGATTACACTATGCACAAGCCAAGTAAACAATAATCAGGTGTTTGGTACCTGGAATTGAGATGTGTGTTTTATAAAAGGAGAGTTGTAGAGGTCAACATTCAGACTCAAACTACTGGATACTGAAATTTTAGAATGTTGGTGCTTTAAAAATTACCTGAATAACCTGAGGACTCTGTGTGGAGTTATGTTTGTGGCTAAAGAGGCCAAAAGATCCTGGTGAGAAAAAAAGACTTTCAAAGGAAACTAACTCAAATTATTGCACCTTCCTTCTATCACATCTTTGCCTGTGTTCTTTGCCTTTAACATTTGGCATTATTCATGTCATCAAGACTTCTACTTTCACATTTCCCATTTCACATATTTTTTTATTAAGATTTGACTGTAGTATTTTAGTTGTTATGGAACATTTATTTCTGTACGGTATTCTTAAACTCCATAGTTCAGCTCTAAGTGTATTCATCATTTCTTGTATCAAGGATTTTGTCCATCATTTTGATGACTTTGAGGTGCACAGCAGTACGTTTTTTGGGGAGAAGCTGCAATCCCATCTATTTAAAAAAATCTTCATTCTGTACACATTTTTTCTATTCACTAAATTACTTGGTGTCCATATTCTCAAATCTTCTCAGCTTTAAGTAGAGGAATCAAATTCTCTTTCCTGGAGCTTGTTACCTAGTTAAACACCAAGTATTTACCTTGCAGATTGCTCTGGCTAATACATTTCTGCTATAGGAATTCTTAAGCATCTCCATCTTTATGTGTCACTAGTAGAAGCATTAGGAAATATTTCTTTCCCATTACACTTATAAGCAGATCAGGGTTCTCAGACTCCTGCCATTTCTTTCACAAGCAGTACTCTGTAAGAATATTAAGTACATTATGCTAAATTGTATTTCATCTTTTCAAGTGAAATGATGATCCATTTGTTCAAATGCCGCATATGCAAGCAGTCACGGTGTGAACACCCCTGCTGTAATGAGACATGTGAGTAGAGCTAAGCCCAGCTGCATTGTCCTTCCCTTGACAGCACTCAGATAATAACTGATCAGTCAACAGTGCTGGGAAAGCCCCTTGGAAATGTAATCCCTCTGGTTATGCTGCCTTCAGCAACTTCAGAACAGGTCCTTGGTGCCACAAAAAGACACAGGAGAATTTCATATTTCTGACTAACTATATAGGAAGTAAGCATGCAGAATTCAAAGTTACTAAAGTTAATGCATGGCCTAAAACCACAATTTCAGCAGATGACAAATGAGAATGGCAACACTTCAGAAAAGAAAGCACATCAGAAAGAAGGTCTGGAGTCATGATGAAAAGTTCAGTGAAAAGACCAACTATGTTTAGGACTGGTCAAACAAAAAAACAGAAAGATAGAAGTTCTTAGGAAAAGAAGAGGCAACAAATCAAATATGGTAAGCCACTATTCAGTTGATGGCATGCCTGTTAAATGCTGTTCTAGCCTCCAAATGGATAGAATAGAACTTAGAATGTCTTAGAGAAGGTGAAGTGCATTATGAGAAGAGGTTGGGAGGTAAACTAAATAGAACTTGGAAAAGAGACAGCTGAATGGGAAAAAATAAGTGTTAATTGTCGTGAGAGCTATGGAGAAGATAAAATTTCCATGTTTTCCTTAGAAATAAGCAGAGGGAAAGCAGGATATTGCAAGGCAGTATTTTAGCTACACAAAACCAAATAATTTTCTATATTTTTAATAGTCAAACTCACTTTTAAGAGGAACGAGCAATGGGAAAATGTATGGAAATATTCTCATAGTCTCTCCCTGAATATCCACTGTGGTCAATGCTGAAAACATGGTACAGGGCTGAAAAAAAATTGTTTTATTGTTTGCTTTGTTAGTGATATTTCAAAGCACAGACACAGTCTGTAGGCATAAAAAGGCCATGACCTCTAAGCCATTAAGAAGAATAAAGCGTGGAAGTTTTTCCTCTCCCTTTGCTTCCTGGAGTAACTGGATCACAAATTCACTCACAGTAGATGCTTGTCGTGCTGAAGTATCAGAAGCAGCTGCCAGGATCAGAATGTTTGTACACAGGTACAAATGATGAGAAACAGCATTTCTTTCCCATGTTGTTTTCAATGTCTTGTCAAAACCTAAAAAGTAATAATCACAGGGTCACTTGTGAAGGCCTTGCTCATGTTTTACTTTACTGGTTACAGCTGACCAAAAACTGAAAGGGGTGGACATCGCAATAGTAAGGATGACAGCCTCTAAGGGGAAAGGAGTACTTAAAGTGAACTGAATGAGAGAGACTGCATGCACATGGGGTGCCTGGCAGCAGGGTATCAGGGAACAAAAGCACTCAGTGTGTGAATCAATACTCTCTTTAGAAATCTGTAGGGAAACATCCAGCTTTCCTCCAGGCTCACAGCTGCACTGCATTGCTGATGATGTGAGCAGCTGCTTTCCTCTGGCATTGGTACTTTTGGTTATATTAGAGCACTCTTGTGGTGCACTGCATTTGTACTTTCTCTGCCATTGCATCTACTGTTTTATTTTTTTTTCTGCCAGAATTTCACAGTTCTTATTTAATTCTCTTTCTGAGCACAACAGCTGAGTTGCTAATGTGTGGAAAAGCATTGCCAGAATTAATATGTTTATATTCATACCATCCCCTACCATCTTCTTGTCAGCCCTTATAAATTTAAGTTATACTTATTTTGGACTGACCTTTTTTGCTAATTGGACAGGAGAGCACAGAAAAATATCTAGATGCTAGGATAATGCCTTGCTGTTGTAAGGAGGGAAAAAAGGGTTGGTCTTCTATAAGAAGTGTCATGTCTTGGAGAAGATATATAGCCAAGACCCTGGCCCTCTTGCAGCAACAGTTTCTGCTTTTGTGTCCAATTTAAACTCTTTTAAGAAATGTATGTATTTCTCCATCAAAACATTGATTGAGAAGATTTTTTTTTTCTGTGCTAAATATTGTCTATTGTTATTTTGGGTTGATTTAAAAACTGGCAGCTTAAACTGTGCTAGTGGTTACATTCCTTTATGGAGATTGTAATTGCTGGACTAGACCAGGACTAGCAGGGTGTTTCCACTCCCACTGATGATCTGCAGCAAATACTGCAGAAAGACATGCCTGCAAATGTAAAGTGGTCTTCATTCTAATCCTTTTAAATTAGACTTTGGTTTAGATCTTGAAATGTGGGATTTCATAATCTTGCCTTCTTTTTATAATCTTTATTTTAAATGTAACAAACTGATTCTTCTCCTATGAAGGATGAGCTCCACTTTGTGGCCTGTTCAAATATACAACTATGTCTTTCCCAAGATTCATGCAGATCAATAGGGTTCAGAATCAGGACATGTTGCCTATTTGTACGATTCTCGGTACAGGATGGCACACACCAATTCTAATCAATGATTTCTGCGGGAGCTGTAGTTCATGCTGGATGTGCCTCTGCTGGAGGTGTTTTGATGCTTGCTCAGGAGTTATGTGTCCTTGCCAGGAGTCTGTACTGCTGAAGCAAGGGTTTCTACCCAATATGTTTTATAAAATTGAGGGAGCTTAATGTAGCACTGTACTTTTCTGTGGGGTGAGCAAATAGGTCATGGTTGTACTAAGGAAAAGGCAATGTTTATTCCTCTCTGGCCCAGAGAGAACTCAGGGCAACTCACACCACCACCAAACAGCCAAACTGACCAGGAGGGGTTTCCTTCTGCCCCACAGCCTGCAGTTATCTGTGGCAGAGGAGCACAAGGCTGCTGCTGCAGAAGCCAGGGACAGCTTTTGTTTACCATAAGTATTATTGAGGGGGCCCAACAGTGTATGTTGCTTTCACCTCGAAACTTCATGTTAATGAAAAAGCCCGGCATCTGTGCCTTGTGCATCTGTGTAAAATGTTAGTAGCACTTGTAAGAGCAGAGCTCTGGAATGTGTTTCAACATTGCAGCCCATTAGTTGAGCAGGAAAATCACATAACCTTTACATTCCTGCTTCATATCCAACACCCCGGAAAAGCAGTATCACAGTCCCAACTAGTTTTTGGAGTCAGTCTGTTTAATTAATGCCACTTTCCTTGTCAGTATTTCTAATGCAAAGAAAATCCAACAAAAAACTCCTCAAAAAACTTAAAGCAAAGTAAGGGGTTGTAGCAACCTTCTGAAAGGATTTCCTACTAAAACATGGGTAAAGAGCAAGTTACAGGAGACCTATAGCCCTCAGGCACAACTCAGGTTCAAAGAGATCAGCAAGACACCTTGTGCTACTCAGCTCTCGTCATAGCTTCCTGACAACATTTTTCATGTGTTTACAAAGTACATTTTGCTTTGTGTAGACCTGAGTATGAAATTCTACATTTTAATGCAGCTTGTGTTTTTGATTATCAGCATTAATTGCCAAAGAAACAACTTGGGCATTGCATAATCCTGCTTCTTGCAGCAGCTAAGATCAGACAGGAAGTGATTAGAATCTCAGATCAAAATGTAGTACACAGAAAGAACTGAACAAGATGCTTTCACTCTATGAACAGTGATTTCTGTCACAGAGATATTTTTTTCAAAATAATTCATACCTCATTCCTCATGACATATGGCAAATGTCAAGACAATCTAAGTAAATGCCTGGATTTTAGAAGACATACAACAGCTATACAATGTAAGTACAGCAGAAATATTGCTACAGCACTCCAAATCTGACTGTATATTTACAGGCATCTCTCCTTGTCATGGTCAAATAAGACGTATAATCTTTTCGAAAAGCAGCATCCTCACAATGTTTATTTTCCCTGTTTAAAGTAGGGGTACTAAAGAGACACAAGAGAGTCGGAAAAGAGTAGAATATTACATAACATTAGCTAAAGAGAAGAAATGGGTGCTATTCCTGTGGAACTTTATATATTGTATTGTTACAAGAGTAAGTGCTCTTCTAGAAATTAATGCTGGTACTTGACTTCACCAGAGACAATTCTTGCCTGTTTCAAATAGTAGCCTACATTATAGTCCTATTTTTCTTTATACTGACACAAACCAGCATTCTTCTGAACACTGAAACATGGAAGGATCTGGGACACTTGAGTTTTTTTGTGTCTATTGAACTGGCTGCATTTGTTCAAGCCTGACATGATAAAAAATGTTAGTAAAAAGAGAGCTCTTTCCTTGAATGACTTTTATCCAAGTTCAGAATAAAAAGCTGTTTGATAACCCTGCTTCTGTTTGGAACAAAAGCAAAATAGAATCAGCTCTTTATGATCAGATACTCTTAGATTTTTTTTTTTAAATTTCCTGTTGATTGAAGACTTCCCTGGGTCATTTTTCTACTTTTTTTAAACAAATATAGTAGACACACAAAGGGATAATGTTGCTCAAAATCCTGGATTTATGGTCAGTGCACTCTCCATTAGGCTACCTAAGGTAAAATTCAAGGCAGAATACAGACCTGTCCAGCCAAATTTAGATGTTCTCTGTTTCTGTGATCCAAAAGATAGGCAAAGCTGTGTATGAAGCAAATAAATAATTGATTCTATTCAGAAATAGTAACTTTTCTCCAAATGCAGGGAAAGAGGATTGACTTCTAATGAGAAGGAGCTCAGACTGGTTCTAGTATCCTACCTAGAAAAGCTCTCAGTGTTTTCATGGCAAGTGAGAATATTGCATTATACCATCCAAATTATTTGTCGCTGGTTCACTCACAATCCTAACAGCACAGGTTTCCTGACTATAGCTGAGCTACAAGTTAAGTCTTTCATTGGCATCACATTCATTTAGAAAAATCATCATGAATATTGAATTAGAAATTAGAGCAAGAGCTTTTATTCTTGTTCTTCTACCTTCTCAATTGCAGGAAAAAATTATGACTCATTTAATGTTGCCCATATTTAATTAAACTGCAGCCTTTCTTGACCTAACAGCATTTAAGGCACCAAGTTAGAATATTGAATATCAGTGGCTCTACTGGGTGTGATTTGAGACTTCTCTAAATATTAGACATGGATTTCTTTTCCATTTAGGGGCACAATGAAATAGCCATGGCATGGAAATCTTTTTCATACCATCGAAATGTGATTGCTTGAACTACAAGGTGGCCATAAACAAGATGGAAAAACCATTTGCCTTTGTGAATGTTTAAGGGATAAAGAGTAGAATTTAACATAAAAATGTTTGTATAAAAATACACTAAAGTAAAACCTTTATTATTAACACTAGAGTGAAACATTTATTAAACTGCAAGTTGAGTCTAGACTACTGTTAAAAATTTCCACATGGATTATATTTTCAGAGGTGTTTCTCATTCCAGTACTCACTATTTCCTTCAGTTATTGGCATTTTGGTTTAGAACTGCCATAGTTCAGAGAAGATTTTATCTAAACTTCTGAAATAAAAAATTTTTGTAGTTTTCCAACTCTGTCATCACCTAAAATCATCCTTGTCTGCAAAAAGAATGGACTCAGTTTGTCATGTTTTGTCACAGATAACAGACAAGACAATGCATAAAGACCAGTGAGAGAGATTATAATGAGAGGAATTATAAATCATGATATTGAGAAAGATAAGCCTCTCATAGGCTTCCAGGTACATGAGCTATTTTCAAAGCTGAGCTCGTGCCTGCTACCCTCAAATGCTGGTTCCCAAGTATTTAAAGTCTTTGGAGTTCTTGTTTATTTCTCCTTTCACTCATTTTGTCTTCACTGGCTCACTCTGGTTCCTTTCCAATGTTCAAAATAAACTCAGTGATAAAAATCACTGTAAAAAAGTTATGCACAAAGCAAAAGAATTGACAATCCAGTGCTTTAGGCATCATTTTCCATTTATTTCAGCAGTTTATGTTCAGTGTCAGAATAGTTTGGGGAAAAGGGGATGCACAATACAGCCTTGATTGTAGGAAATGTATCCATAACCAAGAGATGGAATTGTATTTATCCAAGCTGTTATTTATTGTGTGGATTTTTGTGTCTCTAAAAAAATGATGAATGATTCAAGAAAGCATGACATCCAACGGTTCAAAATAGTGTTGTAAATTTAAAGTTGAAAATAGTACCAAAATAAAATATCACCTCCCTCCTTATTCCTCATTCTTCAGATATGTTTAAACCAAAATAAAATTGCTTTTAGATTTTTTTCAGGAGGATTTTTGTGATGAACTCTAAGTTTAGAAGAGGGGCAATAAATGTCAAATTCTCCCAACTCCAGACACTCATGGGAGCACCTTGATATTATTTAATAGATCCTCTCAACTTCACTGATATTAAAAGGAGCATGGTATTCCCCTCCACACACCTCCCTGACAATTGTCCCATTTTTTTTCCCATAATGTCTTTGGGATAGAGCCTGGTACTTACTTACCTGTTATTTTCTTCACAATTAGCATTATTTTTTTTCTACACTGATCTGTTCAAATGTCTAAACACAAATAGAGATCCTCCTTCTATTTTTAATTCAGCTACACAAATAAAATCTGACGGAAATTTTATTTTCTGCAGTGGGTAAGTAACTTTAGTAAGAGAGTTTTGGTTTTTTTTCTTTCAAAACTGCAAAAATACACTATCTGAAGATGCAATATAAAAGTACTTTTTAATATGTAAATAACTGATAAAAGTTTACAGAAAGCTCCATTGTGTTAACCCACACAGCCAGGAACCGCTGTTTATAAGTTCACTTTTCATTAAAAAAACCTTAAGACAAATTTGCTTTTGTCAGACAAAGCAGGTTTTTTTTTTTTTTTTTTTTTTCTTTTTTCTTTTTTCTTTTTTTTTGTGTATATTTTTTCCCCTTTTTATAATAGTATTAAATGTAAAGACAGATTTTGTTTTTAATTGTAAATTATCTGTGTTATGCAAATGAAAAAGACAACTTACAAGCACAGAAGAATTGCAGGTAGATAAGTTCTTACTTATTTTCCTAGATATTTTGCAGCTTCATTATAATTTTGATTTCTTTCAGTTTATGACACAGAATCTGCACCTGTCAGAAACAAAATAATTTAATGCTGCAGTGTTTTGTTAAAGTTTTTCTCTCCAGTGTTAGTCCCTGTGTTTATTCGATGCACTGTTGGGAGAGTATGAAGGGATGCAGCTGCTATTTGTATTCTGAAGATTTGCTTAGGTACAGTTTGTAACTGTAATGATTGATACCTCTGGAGGAGTTGAAAATCATGACAGTCCATCCCAGGTACCTCACAACTTCTACTTTTTGAGGCACTTTCGTGTGAAGTTCCTCTGGGATCTCTGGAATGTTTGGTATTGATCAACCTTCAGTCATCCATTCAATGAATCAAAATAAAAATGGGCTGCAGCTGTGCAAACTTGCCCGTGTTTGGAAAATAGAAAAGAATTTTTTTTTCTGTCCTTCCAGTCATGGAACTGCAATGACCTCTGAAGGAACCATTACTGCCTCCACAGTAGTGGCTTATTTTGATTAGCTGCAATTTTTTGGATGGTGTCTTCAGGCAGAAAATGTGAATCAACTGACTTGATACTGCACTCGGTTTCTGCTATGGAAGGTGGATGGGAAGGTTTGAATGTAGAAATCACAGGAGAGGGCATTTATTAATTTGACTGTAGTAACAGAGGGGTAACATCACATCAGGCTTCCCTGACTTTCCCAGTTTCTCTAAAACCTATTAAATGTCTGATGTTTTTTATGGTATCAGATGTTAAATCCAAACATTGGGATGAAAGTCTGCAACATTTTATTTTTCTTATTACAACACATTGTCAAATTCCTTCACTAAAAGGAAGTACAAAAGTAAAAGAAGCAGGAATAGCTGAAAAAGTGCTGGAAGCAGTGCTTTAAAAACACTTAACACACAAAACAGTAAACAGCAGGGACTAGAACAAATAGTCCTGTGGTAACAGAAGAAATTATATAATGACTTTCAGGGAATAGAAGATTCTAGGATGTATTTAGAATTTAGTAATGGAGTTGGGCCTTTATAAAGTATATATTCATGCACGTCTGCAGAACAGAAATATATTCAATCCTATGTCTTTATTTTACTGGTTTTATTAAAAAAAAATCCATTTAAGTCAGTGCAAACAAAAAAGCATTTTAAAGCACTAGGTTCTACATACAGCTTCAGCTGGTTTTGCAGCAGAAATTTTGCTTAATTTCCTTTTTTTACTCTGAAGGAAATATTTGATTTATTCTATTCATGTCCTACCAATTGAGTCCAACCAGAATCTGTAAAGGGTAGTGAAATATTCTGTGTATATATAATTGGATGCATCTGGCATATCTCCCTTCAAATAATGGTCATATTAAGTATTGAGAAAAATAAACTTTCCACTTTAGTCTTTTGCTTTCAGCAGTTTGTAATTTCATAACATGCAGCCAGCATGAACAGAAAAGGTGCACTGCACTTCTCAAGTTCATGTTGGGAAGTTTTATGCTTCCGTGGATGCCTCAAAAAAAAAAAAAAAAAAAAAAAAAAAAAAAAAAAAAACCCAAAACAAAAACCAAAACAAACAAAAAACCTACCAAAAAACAACAACAGGAAAACCTGTTAGCAATATTCTTTAAACCCTTTCCTTATTGCCTTTAGTCATAAAATATCCCTAGATGGCAGACCATTTCTCATACTTGTACTCCTCAAATGATTGTTTCTGTTTCAAATCATTAATGTTTTCAAAATCATTGTTTCTGTATTCATGCTCTTTTTGGCAGCAGCACCCATTCACATCTTTATCTTTTGCTTTCCTGGTGGTATTGTCCATTTTATTTTTTGTGTGTTCCTCTCCTCCTTCTACTCTGTGATTACAAAAGAATCAGTAGTAATGCAGATAAAATATATTCCATACCAAAGTTTCCAGTTAAATGGAGTGTGTCTCCAAGGAAAAAATGGCATGTTGTTCATTGAAAGCATCTGCCAATCATGTCCCATTCAATTGCTAAAATATTCTTTTGATATTTAACTTCCTAATTAACACAGCACATTATATTTTATATGTTAAAATCTTTCAGTTACCATATTTTAAACACAAAGAAGCAGTTCACTCGAATATATTGATAGATATAAACATTTTCTGGGAGATTCTAGCTGTAACTTTTCTTCTCTGTAGTTAATGAGAGTTTTCTAATTTTACCTGAAATAAAATGTGCTAGAATGTCATAGCAGATGGGTGGAAAACTTCAGGAAACTTCCAAAACAAAACCCACAGAAAGCCTTAGGTACTGATTACTTTTTTTCCCTGTGTTCCAAGCATTTTCTCCTGTTGATTCAATATTTTATATTCACATAAATACTTGAAAAGAAAAGCAAAAGTAACCAGTCTCTGATTTCTAAGGTTATGAAAACAATGTTAGCAGTTCAAACCAAACTATTGAAAGTCTTTATTTCAGGGGCCTACTTGCTGCATTCTTGATAAGGTATAATATGTTTGCTTCCCATTTTTCTTTCTTGTTTCCAACTGTCTACTTCTTAATTCCTTAGGCAAATGCTACTGACCAGATGAATAAATGACTAAAAGGGCTTTGACATGACATGGCTCAGCAATCCTTAGGGTAAAACTGCTATTTCATGTATTTTATGAACATACATATTTAATTTTTAATATTTAAATCCTAAGATGAATTCCCAAAACATTATGAATAAGGAATTGTGTTCAGGTGCTTGTTCATACATGTGGACAATATATGAAAAGGTTTTAGCTATGCAGGAGTCTGTTTCCATAAATTTTATTGCTGCTGTTCAAACCTTTCACACTAGGGAAGGGAGAAATGAAGATTGAGTAAGAAATGTCCTCCAAAACTGGGGTTTTTTACTCTGAATTGAGGTTAATATACCTGACTCTGTTCTTGCAGTCTATATACAACAGGATGAGGGGCTGATCTACAATGAACAGTTAATGTGTTTCTTAAACACAAATCTCAAAATACAGAATAAAATTTCCCTTGCAAAATGTTTAACAGCTCACCCATAGATATAGATTTGTATGAAAGAAATAAAGTGTTTAAACTAAGTCCTGGTTATCTTAATTTTAATTACCCAGTGGGAACCATATTAAACTCACAGTCTTGTCACTTTGGTACCGTTTAAACTTGGCTAAATGTTATCAGGTGCTTCTTCAAAAAGTTTAAGTAATTTAAAAAGTTTAAATAATTTGATAAAACTGAAATTACCTTTCCTTTATATTCAATCTTCTTCTGATCTCTCAATTTCTAGAAAGTCCTTAGGTAACACATTCATAAAGTATACAACAGAAAAACCCTCCTAAGTAGAAAACCATTTGCATCTAATAGTAGATATGCAATTGTTGCAACAGTACACAAAATGGATCTGCATTCTGGGTAGTCTTGTAAGAGGTTGCTGGAGGTAAAAGCCAAATATAAAAAGATATAAAAGAGATATAAAAAGAAAATGTTTCTACTTCTTGTGGAGATTTGAAGGGTTTATTTGCTTTATTACGAAAAACCAAGACGAGTCAGTTCAAGACCTCCCAGAAGCAGGGCTGCATGGAAATCTTCTTCCCAGAGAAGAATAAAACAAAATAAAATCAGTCCAGAGCATTCAGTTAGGCAGATGGGGAATCAGAGAGGAGGAGTTAGGGGTCAGTGGGAGAGATCCTGGAATGGATCACTAATTTCAAGGGGTTTAGTATGGGAAAGAGGTTGAGAGTCAAAGTTTTGAAGCAATTGATACTGGCCAGTAGAGTCTTTCCTTTTACACACTGTTGTCCAAAAGTGGGGAGAGTCAGGTTTTTATGGAGAAGAAAGAAGGGACAAAGTAAGGTTACAACAGGTTTCTGCTACTTGCTGCAGTCAGTGTGTAAGACAAGCAAGAGCAAGTCCATCACAGGCCATCCTCTGTATGTGCCTGCTCTGGTCTGCAGCAGCCCTGCTTTGGAAAAGCTCTGCTTTCTTTACATCCCAGGCTTTGCCTGCTTTCCACCTCTGAGTGCAGAAAAAGCCCCAAACCCTGATATAGTCTCTGTTAATTGCTTAAATATGGATGATTTGAGATTTTTAAAAAAGTTATTATATATCAATAAATCCAGTTTCTTCAGGTTCAAGATATGAGTAATATGGTCATTGTGCTTATAATATCCCAGCCTTTACTCATGCATCTTCTGTCCCTGGGAATATGATACTTATGTGTTTCAGTAGAAAACCAAATCCCAAAGATGAAATTCCCATTTTACTGCTCTCATCTGGAGTTAATACAACTTAATTCCAAATATTAATTTTGCAGAAGGGTTAATTTTGTGTTACTTATTCACTTACTTTCCATGAGAAATTGGAGAAAGACCCCTTTTAAAACTTCAGAAATCTGTATATGTGACATTTGGCAGCAGCCTGCTTGCGGGAGCTTTTTCAAATAGTCAGCATTCTAATAGACTCCCTGAGCTTAATCATATACTGTCTACTCTTTCCTTGATTTCATTATGCTTTATATCAGTGAGACAGAATGTTAGCATATTGCTACACCAAGCACATTCAAAGTATATCATCTATCAAATTAAGAAAAACATAATTAATTGAAGTAAGAATTTGGTTGAGTAAGTTTAAATATGTATAATGTCTATATAGATATGAGCAATTTTCCTCATGTTTTTAAGAGATTAAGTTTTCAGAGAAATTAATCTCATATGATGGATGGATTCCATGTTGCAGAAGGTAAATTGGGCATTTCTAAAACAAAAAATGGACAACATCCACAAAGAAACAAAAAGGGATTGCATGTCTTTTCTTCCAGACCATAATTGGGTAAATCTCTATTGCTTTTGATTCCTGTGTCTCCACTTACTTTGTGTGACAGCCAAGTGCCTCTTTATATTACTGCACAAGAAACAAAAAGAGCATGGTAGCACTGGGTGAGAGTCTCTGTACTCAATATGTTCCTCTCTGAGTGAATTACTCAGCAATTAAACCATCCCTTTCATCAGTGTAAAAAAAGTTCTGCTTTTGAATAGACTTCAGTATCAAATACATTGTTAGTTTTTTCCCTACAAACCATCTGGAATACAACAGCAGGTTTTGCAGCTGCCTCTCCTGGTTTCTTTGAGAAAGAGAAGTTGCTCTGCCACAAGTATATAACTTATTTTAATCAAAATCAAGGCGGCTGAGACTGGTGCCACCTTTTTCAAAACCATTAAAATGTTGGAACATGTCAAGATATTTGTTTACAGTAGGGGTTACTTGTTCTGCTGAATAAGAAACCACACTCCAAATTTTACTTTCACTCAGGCTGTTGTGCTTATAGAAAAAAAATTCTAAACTATAAAGATATTTCTACATAAAATGATTCTTTATTTCCAAAATATGGGCTCAGAGCCTTTGTCTTCTCTGAAATATTCCTTGCAAAAATAATAAAAACATTCTTGGCCCATTTATACAAAGAAACTTCTGTGACAAAATTTAGTGCTCTCTTCATTAGTTCAACTTGGGAATAGTTCAGGTGGCAAGTCCTCATTTCTTTCCAGTTCTTTCTTAACAAAAAAAAAAAATTCAGTTATGGGATTTATGTCAGCCCAGAACTGAAGTGAGACAGCAGTAAATTAGACCCAGCAGAAATGGATGTTTAGACATCTGAGCTGAGGATCACAGGGAAAGGAACATTGAGCAGACATTGAATTCACCAAAGAAGGAACAAAATAAAGCCTCCTAAGTCAGATCACACGACTGTGGGACTTCACTAATTGCTCATAACTAGTGTACAAAGGAAGCACTTGAAAGGAACTTCTTTGTATCAAATATTCTCACAGTAGCTTATAAAGAAAATGGAGCAGAGGATCACTGACACTATGTCATGAATATTGTCTTTCAAGATCATAAGTTTGATCAGTTCCTTTTTTCTCCCTGCTCTTGCCTGAAATTGTTTTTCTCTTGCACTAAGTGGTTTTCTCTTGGCTGAAACTTTTTTACACAGACTTGATACTTAGGAAGAAAGGGAAATTTCTTGTTGTGAAGAGCTGAGACTGCATGTCTGTTAATATTAAGAGGTATTCATAGAAAACTGAACTAACATATGGGAAGACTGATTTCACACAAGACAAAGAAATTATGCAACAGTCATTTTCCTTTAATAGTAAAAAACATTTTTGTGTGTAATCTTTTGGGGGTTTGCTTTCTTTCTTGGTTTTCCTTAATTTTTGATCCTCTGGCCCTTGTTCTTTGCTTTCTCAACTCCCCTGAGAGCAGCTGGAATAGCCACCACAGAGTAGTATGGAATGTGTGATATGAAAAATCAATTCTATTCTCTAGCATTCCATGCCACTTATAAGGATATTATATCAAATTTCTGGTTTTCTAAGTTACCAAAAAACCCCCAAAAATGTCTGTTTGTTATCTTCTGCACTTCCTGTGTGTTTCTGTTTCAGGCTGGTGAGCTGAACAACTCTCTGAGCTGTACTGACCCTGTGAATTAGCTTTGAGTTGACAGTAATGGACACTTACAACTATAGTGAATTTTGGTACCTGTATCAGCCATGTGAATTTAGCCTCACAATGAATTGCACTAAAGATGTTTATGTAGTTCTTAGTATTAGCAGAAAAACTGAAAGGGATTCAGAACTTCTTGATAGACTTGATTTGTATCGTGTTGACAAAGCAGATCTTAGCAAAACTCTTTCTGCTGGTGTCTACAACACAATAGGCAAATGTATAATTTGGGGTTCAGGCCAGGTCCCAGACCTTATGACCAAGCAATTATGATCAGAAAACATAGCACTGTGAAGAAAGGGATCTTTATCACTCACTCCAGCATTTCAATGGTAATCTAGCATCAATTTGGAGCAACATGTCTTTCTGACTCTAAATGAATCTTACTGAGAATAGTGTTGTCAAGATATGAGGAAGAGTTTGACCAAAAGTCATACAAGAAATGAAAAATAAAAATAATTAGCAGCTCAAGGCTATGAAAAAAAATGTTCTGACACATAAAGTTCTAAGATATTAAGTTAAAAAAAGGACCAAAATCGCAGAGATTCTGCAGAGGCTGCAGCTCTGCAGTATCACGGCACAGCCTTTTCTGAGAAGAAGCAGAGGGTGATCCTTCCCCATCTGACTGACAGCTCTCTGGACAGCAAATCCTCATCTATCCTCTGGACAGCAAATCCTCATCTATCATTTTACCAGCAGTGGTCAGTATATTGATGCTTAGCCTTGCAGCTCCTTAGCCATAACTATCTTCTCTGTCTGCTGGCTGACACTCAGTTGCTTTGTTGTGTATATATTCTTGTGCAGTGTTTCTGCTTATGATAAAAGAGACTAAAGCATAAGTAATCAGAAGGGGAGAGTTATAGCTGGATTTACAATGAAGATGCTTAAATTCCAGTTAATGTGCAAAACAATTCTTTTATAGCTTCACTGGGCAGCTCTATTAGTACCAGTCTAATGACAAGGTCATAGTTTTACTTAAAAAATGTTATTAAATTAATTCCAAAAAGTGATAAATTCATTAATATATTGTGGGAACTTAGTGAAAAGTCCCACATATTTGCCAATTAGTAAAACTTCAGCAACACTGCTGCTAATATTATCAATTAAATTTTGGCAGTAGATAAGGTTCAGTTTTCCAACAAATGGCTAAAGTGCTAGAAAAACATTTATGATCATAGTGACAGCATTGTGTTGCTAGTATCGTAATAAAGCACTTTCCTGTTCTCAATGTCAGGTTTCTCCGACCATTTGATGCAGATTGCTGGTCAGATCATCACTTAGTGAGCAGCACAGTACCCTTAACTGCCTGGTGCTTGCAGAATAGATAGTAAATTCTCATTAAAACGCTAAATGCCATGTTATTCCCCATGACAGTCAGAAAATAAAATCACTGAAAAGCAGACTTGTTATTGCATCTTTAAAACACAAAATCATAGTAAATGAAGAGTCTCAAAGAGGCACTATTGAGTGACCCAGCAAAGTACTTCTATATTGTCAAAGGTGGTTTTTGGAATGGGTTTAATGGAAATGGCAGATTCATCAGTTCACTATTATATGTATGGACTTCACAAGGTGGAGTAAAATATTTTCATAATAAACCATCTTAGCACACAGTTAAGGAAGCCCAAGAAAAGTTTTCTGTCCTGGAAAAGGAGCAGTGTACAGGGAGGAGATTCAAGCTAGGAATGAGAGTATGAGGGGGTAGAATGTGGAGGGTGGGAACATTCAGAGCTATCACATATTTTTTCCAAGTAACTGTTAATGAAGCTCTGCTTTTCTGGAGATGGCTGAGCATGGGCCTGCCGATGGGAACCAGTGAATGAATTCCTTCTTCGCTTTTGAGTGTGGCTTTTGCTTTGCTTATTCAGTTGTCTTTATCTCAACCCATGTGTATTCTCACTTTGACTCTTTGATTCTCTCCCCTGTCCTGCCACAGGGGTGGGTGGGTGGGTGGATGGGTGAGTGAGTGAGTGAGTGAGTGGGTGGGTGACTGACTGACTGACTGACTGACTGTGTAGGGCTGAGTTGCCAGCTGGGGTTAAACCATGAAAGTCCTTAAAACTCCACTGGCGTTAGTGAACATAATCAAATACTATTAGGGAGCAAGACAAACTCCCAGCACAAATCTTCAACAGTTTATGCAGTTATCCATCATCCTTCTCTGACGGAATATCCACTGTAGTCCAGTGGGCAGAAAACTGCAGTATCATCTACTCTGCTGAAGACTTTTGAGACCATGAAATAGATGTTACAGTGCAAGGATAAGTATTGCTGACATTTTTTCCAAAATAAACAAATCTGGAGGTTAGGATCTAACCACAAGTGATTGCAGCTCTTCACTGTTGCATGTTAAATGAAAGTTCACAGTAGCTGAAGGATGCACACATCACCCACTTTCTCAAACTGAAATCTGTTCCATCACAGTATGATAATGACTGGGATATATAATTTCTGCCATAGAGCTCTGCAACCTTTTGAAGCTGAAGGTGATCCACAGAAAGTTGGTGTTAAGGCGTGATCCATGTGTTTTCTAAAGTTGTGAAGAATCAAGGGATATAAATAGAAGAAAAGCAAGACCTGTGAATGTCAGTCAGTGGAGGATTTTGGCTCCTTGGCTCTGCTATTACTACTTGTCAGGATTTATGGGAGAAAGCTTCACTTCATTCAGCTATCCAGATGAATTTGCAGATTGTTCAGTTGCATCACAGAGGCAGTGTTGGTTTCTCACATGGTCGTGTGAGGCTCCACTGTTCCTGTGGTATGACTGTTGTGAGGAAAGCTCCTTCTCACATTCAGGCCTGGTGCTATGCAGCCCTACCTCTGTAGGTGTTGCCATGTTTGACCTAGAGACTCTAAGATGACCTAAAAGACACAGACTGAGTGGTCCTTGCTGGAAAAGGTCTTCCTGGTGCAGGCTGTACCCCTCCATTCCTGGCTGCTTTGTCTGCACAATTAAGCATCTAAACCTGCCCCTCAGTGTGATGCAGTGATCCTGTGCATGTCTCTCCCTGGCACGGCACTGGGAGTACTGTATAGAAATCTCTGACATCGACAAATCTGCCAGTCTGGCAGCACCTCCTCTCACTACCTCTCTTGATGATGAAACTATGCAGAGGGGAGCAAAAACTGATGTAGCTTTTGAACCATTAAATCAGCATGTCTGGAATTAAAACGGCATCTGACTTCAAACAAATGTTAATGTGCACTGTGTGGTTGTCACCATTTTTCTCCATGATTGCAATACTTGGACAAATGAACAGGTTCACATCAAGCCTCCCAGCCAGTTCCATGTGTCCTATTTTTCTGCCCTTAGTGATGTTAGTATGTGTAGCATGATATGATCCCAAGCAGTTCTGAGACAGTGTTCCTCTGGGGCTGAGCTACACTGGTCCAGGCATCTGATGCTTATCTCAGAAAAATGATTGCTCAGAGCTATTTTCTTATTTTAAGGTGTGTGAACAGCTGAGAGGTCCGGCAATGAATTGTTAAACAGATGTGCTAAAAGCAAATCTTGAGCTGTGTGGCATTAGCTGTATAACATGGGACACTGCAGCTAAGAGATGATCTGCTGTGCCAGAGAATATGAGCTGGTGCTGTCAAAGCCCTGAGCAGAACTGGCTGATATTGTGCAGCACAGAACACAGCGAGGCAAGGCAGGAGACTCCCTCTCGTGCATGTAGCTATTTTGATGACAGTACCAGCCATATATCTCACCAAATTATCCATAAAGGAGAATCCCCATATGATTAACTGGTGGAAGACTGGCAATAGCTTTTTCTGCATTTGCTATATAGATGAGTTTTGGAGGTTATGAAATCGAGCATCTTTGTTTTCCTGTGAACAGAATATGCAATAGAAGGGCTGACGTAAAATAATGCAGAGATGTTTGTTTTAAATCTGTGAAGAGGGCACTTTGAGGTAATGGCTGGAGAGATTGAAATCACTGGGTTGGTCAAAAAACTTGAAATATTTCAGTTTTCCATAAGGATATTTTCAGGAAAGATGAAATCTCCTCTGCTCTCATCTTTAGAGAGAAGAGGGGTATTTAGTGATTGCTGCAATATTTTTTAATCACATTTCTCTGTTATTAACTTTGTTAAATGTTGCAGTTCAATGTTCTGCCCAAAAATCATATATGGAAAATTGATATAAATTTCTAATTCCAGAAAAATATTTTCATAGAAGAGCAAATGATTTCTGGATCATTCCAGAACAGTATTTTTAATAATCTTTGGATTTCCAGGCTTTAGTTTTTCACAGATAATTTCTGTTCAATGAGGGAAACAGTGTAAGTGTTAAGAAAAAAAAAGAAAAACAATCAGATTCTTATCCAATGATGCCCATTATTTCCTGGCCCAAGAACAGCAATATTGATTAAATAAACTTTGTACCATAGTCTGCTTCGTGTGTTCTTCCTCAGCCTAAGTTTTAACTTTTTAATCCCCTGAGGTAACAGAATGAGTCCCTTGGACAGCACATTGCACACAAGGCTTGGTTCAAGTCTAATCCAAGATGATAATCCTCAACAGTAAATGTTTAGGATTTTCTTGGTAGCTTGCATTAAACCTGCAGTTTCTGACTCAGCGCTTGGAACAGTGTTTGAAGAATCAAACATTCCCAGCTGCCAATCTTGGCATAGCTTTGTCCAGCTCACTTGAAACTACTTTCTGCTCTATGGAAAAACAGTATTAGATTAGTGCCTGTTTAGAAGGAATGCTTGAGATGTGTTGGGATTTTTGGCATATATTTGTAATGCACTTTGAAAATAAAACCTGGCTTATTGAGGGTAATTATTAATGGTGTTGCAGTAGTCATTCTATTTACAGCACAGAAAACTCAAATATATTTCAGAAGAGACTCAAATGCTGCCCCAAAGTAGATATTAAGGGCTTAGTCTCAGTGGTATCAAGTTCCTGTGCCTCCATCTACAATTATATCCATATGATCTTTTGTAAATTTGCGTTGCTTTTTACACCATACAATTGAAAATGACTGACAATGCAAAGTAATTTTTCGTTCTCTCTGACTTTTGTTTTGTTTCAATAAATGTACAGTGTTGAAGAGAGGGGAGACACCATGTAGAATAAATCCAAGATTTGTCAAAGTAAATGCCTTTCAGAGGAAGAGTTGAAAGCTCTGAATTCCCAGCTCAATGATGTAATAAAACCAGATTTATCATTTGAAGATGATAATACTTATAAACTTCAATAATCTTAATAAAGTGGACAGGTTGCCTGAGCATGCATGTGTCCCAATGATCACCTGGTCTTGATCTAACACAGGAGAGGATTGCCAGCACATACCCATTAATGTCCCATGTTTAAAAAAAATGAAACAGGTAAAAAATTTTAGGGAGAATTATGCTGCATATTCTGATGAAACTTTTCATGTGTTTCTCTTTCAAGAATGAAGATTTAATGAAATAAACTGATCAATTATATATTGTTATTGTTCATACAAGTAAAACACTAAATAAGCTTGATTTTTTTTCTTTTAGTTTGGGTGGTTTTTTTTGGTCAGTTGTTTTTGGGATTTTTTTTGTGAAAAGAAGATTATGAATTCTTTAGTATTCTTATACCATTACATCAGTTTCCCAAGAGAAAATAATTAAGAAGCAAAAATGCTGTCAATATCAAAACAGGAAATTCATACTGTTTTTACATATATATTACTCAAGAGATAAACATAGATTATATTTATAGGAAAGTGAAGATAAATTCTGGTATGGTTAAAAACATAATTTCATGTAGGCAGTGTTTCCCAGCAATTATTCTTGAAATTTGCAATAATATATGAGGAACTATAGATGTGATATAATGTTTCCACAGGCACTATAGGAGATATAATGCATCAGCTACCAACCACAGCTCTTATTTACATCTTGTTGAAATAATAAATTACTGTTTTACTCTGATAAAGAGTTGTGCTCTCATTGCATATTGTTTATATAGATGTAGCCTGGTGCACACTATAAATTAGAAGATTGATTCTAAAGCTCATGGGAATTAATTCTGGAGTAACTTCCAAGTATGAGGACAGGGGGAACCAAGCTGCATTTAATAAAATCGATGCTGTTGAATTTATGCTTGGGGTTAGGTGATCAGCTAAGGTGGAAAGTGACCTTGGAGAACTCCTCTCTGCTCTGTTCCAAACTATGTTGCTCTTAGACCTTTATGCCTAATGTATAAATTATTTATTAGGCTAAAATACTCAAGAAGACAAATGCAAGTAGGAAAAATAACACCATGTTATCTGGCTTTGCATGCCTAAGAGTTAGAGAGGAATAGCCATTCTCCATCCTATAAAAACCACACAGCTTGTTTCTACTGTCTATGAAGGCTTTTTAAAGAAACAGCCCATAACTAGCTGGCTGATATATTTATCTGGTTTTGGTGCATCAAACATAAGACACTGCTTGATAAATATATATAGATCACACTAATTAAGTACAAAAATGCATTATTTAAAGACTATTTGAACAGTTTGTATATTTAAAGTCAAGAAAATTGACTTTGCAGTCATACTGATGTTGAAACATCTTGTCCCATTTGCCTTATAAATTTATAATCAGATATAAACAGCTGCTCTATATTGCTAGAAAGAAAGGAAAATATATATCAGAAATGTGTGGATTTAAATCTGGTAGATTCTGCTATTATTTCTGTAGCTTCAAAAGTAAAAAATGCCTCTTTAAGGACCAGATTTTTGAACTTGTCCAGGTGATCAGATTTTGAGTCATTGGGATTGAGTGGTCACAGCATAAGTTTCTGAATGCCATCCATTAGCTAGTCATGTTTCATAGAACCTGTTCCCTTTCTAGGGCTTTCATGGTCCTTGTGGTAAGTGCTGGCTGCATTTACATGTGCAGCAGTGTTATAAATAGTGCATTTAAAATTGTTGTCACTGGAGTAAATGTTCATGAATGGGACATTCCACAGTAAATAAAAGCCTGCTCACAGGCTTTTATTTATTGTGGAAAATTATTTTGCCTTGAACAAGATCTTTCCCTTCTGCCCACTGACTGCTTGCCCTGTCCTTTATATTTTCACATGTGTGGAAAAACACACTGCAACAGTTTATGTTCTCTCGGTTCTATAAGAAAACTGGAACTGGTCTTAAGACAGGAGAAATTGTGAATGGGATTTGGCTATTAAATATCCATTAGTTCTATGTTTACCCCAATACATTGTTTGAAAATGTTAATCTTCATTAATTCATCTTGTTTATTTGCTAAATAAAGGTTGTCTCCATCATCTTGTAACAGTTCCCTTGCTCTCCACTAAATTGTGACAATTTAGAAACCATAGCAGCCTCTCTAATTTTAGGGCAGAAGATAACCATTGTCAGAAATGTATCTGAAAACCTATAGAGGCTTGATTACAACTTCCAGGGACACTAATCTTGTTAAATTATAAGTGTCTTAGCATTTGCTAAACTTCACTGTCTCTAATAATATCAGACCTTTCTAAAATTTATTTTTGCATGTAAGACTGTGCAGGTTTCTGTGAAAAGTAAGAAGCATTTACAGAAATTATTCAGAGTAATGCAATCCCCCAAGAATCTTCCACACATTTTATTTTTCCATGTGCTTTTAATAAATTTCTGAGAAAATTCAGAATTAAGTGTAAAATTTGAAGCCCTAGAACAGTAAAAAAAAAAAAAAAACCAAAAAAAAAAAACAAAAAAAAACAAAAAGAAACCATAAATTGAATGCTCAATTTCCTTAAATTTGAAGCCCTAGAACAGTAAAAAAAAAAAAAAAAACCAAAAAAAAAAAACCAAAAAGAAACCATAACTTGAATGCTCAATTTCCTCAGTTTGGTTTAAGAAAAAATTGTAATAATTTATAAAAAGGCCAAAAGTTATGTTGGACCAGTAAGTATTCAGGTAGCAGTGTAGTCAGCATCAATAATAAAAGGTGAAATTGTCAGGTTTTTAAACCCAGGAAAAAACTCTTTGAAACGCAAAACATTTTCAGTGTAAAAATTAAACTATGCTTTGTTTTTGTTAACCCAGCCCTAATTTATGCTGCCTATTTGTGTGTCAGTATAACTTTTTTATCCTAAGTAGACTCAAATCTGTATCTATGAAGAAATGATGCAGAGTTATTTGTACTGGAGCACATGACTGCTGTGTAGCACAGCAACACCTCTTTTTCCATGCTCTGTGCACTGGAGGTCAATATTAGATGTGTCCTTACCTCACACACTATTTGGAATAGGTTTGCTTACTTGTGAAACAGAATGACTAGAATACCACTCCTCTGCATAGTAACTGATTTTCACAGTCTGCTCTTCAAGATTAATTCAAAATTACTGACAGTGATCATTTATGCATGAATATTGTAGACAAACTGCACTATGTAGTTGACTGCTTAGTTGGTGTACACTGTAAATCAAAGGTGTATTTGACAATACATGAAAGATTATTTTGGAAACTAATTACAAATTAACAAATCATAAATATGGATATGCACAGTGCTGTGAAAAATATCTTTGTTTACACTGGGGCTAGAAAGATTCCCAGTCCTTACTGATTTTTTCAAAATTCTCACTATATACTGTCTTCAGTGATAGGTTTGGATCAAATTAACTTCTTCAATTAAATAAACCAAACAACATCTCATATTCTCTAAAAGTGCCACTTCCACTTTCATTTGGCACACATTATCCCTTGTATTTGTGTAGTAAAATAACTTTCTTGAATCATTAAATACCACAGTCTCTCTTTTAGCTGCTTTACTCAATCATGATTCAAAATGAATAACTGAGTGCCTTATCAAAAGTACTTCCCTATTAGAATTTATTCTCTTCATAGTACCCCAGATCAAATATTAATTCTTTTGGAGACTGAAAATCCACTCAGTGCTTTTAAAAGCACAGGAAGCGATAGAGTTTTAGATAGCTGTAGATCAAACAGAGTGTAAAGATAGCACAAATAAATATTTTAAAATTTTGAATTTGAATTCAAATGCATCAGATGCTTTTCCTGAGATAAGTTTTTGCAGTTTTGGGGGGTTTTTTCTTCCCCAATGAATGGTCATAGGTTTTATTTAATGTAAACGATCCCTGCTTTTGCTGCTTTCATTGCTTCAACCCTAAAAGTTTTTAATGCAACTCTATGCAAAACTCAGCATATTTCTTTGACTGCAGAGACTTTAATTGTATCTTTTGTATCTGCCAAGAATGATTCACCTGATGTATATTTCTTGGTTACTGGCCAGTATCAGTGCATACAACCTTAAGTTGACAGGATCAATTTTGTCTGAATTTTCTTTCTTAAACTGTGTAAGAGGCAAGACGAACAGTTGAGAATTTAAGGCCCCTGAGTCAATGAATATAGATGGCAAGTGGCACGTCCTAATTGAGTTTTATCTTAGACTAATTTAAATATTTAAGGTAGCTGGTTAAACTGTTTTCTGGGGCTATTTATCTCTTTTTATGAGGAATAGGAGAAGACTAATTGACAAACTGCGGATAGGCACCTCAGGGGCATTTTCCCTGTAGAACATTCCTCAAAATTTTAGGACAAACATGTGTTTTAATTATTCCCCAGGTCTTTTCTTAATTGGTGAATTTTTCATCTGGACAGAATTTCTAAAGGAAGAAATAACACTTTCCTCCCTTTTTTTTTTTTTTTTTTTCCTTCAGATAATTTCAGGGAGTTTTTTAAACTCTGCTCTTCCTCAGTTTTTTAAGTATAGAAATCACATCTCATGATCAATTTCTGCCTTAAGCTTTATGAATTTTATTAATGAGGGAAAAATTCTCACAGTATGGAAAGTTCGGGGAAAAAATAAATTCCTAAAGTAAAAGCATGTGAGAAAGCAATTATTCTTCATGGACATTCCTCATCAGCCATGTGTAAAGAGGCAATACTACTCTGGTAAGAAAGTCTTGGTGTCACTATCCACAAATGAACATGTTGATCAAAGGACTAAGAATGACTTTTATGGAGCTGATAATTAATTATGTATGATAGGAATGTGGAAGGAGGATCACATTAGAGAGTATCAGTATTGTCACACAGAGGCCATAATTTACTCTACAGAACAATTAAAGAAAAATTATATTACAGTACTTTGAACCATATCTTTGAACCTAATAATCTATGACTAAAGTAAAACTAGTGACATTTCCATGACGCTTCATTTAGACTATCAGTCTCTTTGCTGTTACATTTGTGCTATCAGAAACAGTAAAGAAATGGCCATTAAAGATTTTACAGCAAAGATCTAGCCAATACAAAATGATGAGGAAAAAATTAATTTTCTCATAATAAGCAGAAAAATAATTACATTAGAATAAAAGATTCTCATAATCATATGAAATCACTCGGATCTTATTTAGAATGCAATTTCACATAAATGCCACCAAGAACCTGTCTGACTTGATTGAGGCCTAAATCAACTTCAAGAAATAAGCTGTAAACTCCATGTGTAATGATATTTTCTTCTAGTCCTCATTATAAGTTTTGCATGAAGAGGTGTGAATACTTCACAGTTAAAATGTATGCCTTGCAAGTCATTACCTCATTTTAGCATGGTAGGTCAGTCCCAGTAAGGGATTCATGCACCCAAATAGGTGAAACCCAGGAGAAGGGGTCATTTGGTCCCTATGCAGAGGATGATTTAGACATCTAAGTGGGCATCAGAGCAGTCACACTGTTAAGCAGCAAGGAGAAAAGCATCTACAGATAACCAAAAGGCTGATGCACACTTGATATTTATGTTAACCACTTCAAGCTCGCTTAGGACATTTCTGCTGCTTTTGTATGACCCAGAAAAAAGGCTTTTTGAAGAAAGTTGGCTTCTGGATTAGGAACCACAGTATTAAGATAACAGAACTACAGATTTTAAAGATTAGGATTAGAATTCATAAAGTTTTAATGGTCTAGATTCTACCAAACAGCATGACAAAATTGACTTTAAGAGTGCTACGTGACATTTATGGCCAGGGCCATTAGAAGCTAAGCAAGTCATGATAAGAAAGGGAGACAAATATGCAAAAGAGAATTAGAGAAAGGATCAAGCAAGAGCTTTGTTTGGTGATGACCCTGTGGCAAAGACTAAAAAGATTTTTCACCTGGGGAAGATGATTTAAAGTTCAGAATGGTCTACAGACTTGAGCTGAGACTGGAAAGACTGACGCGTTATGATAGTTCTATTTTATGGACTACCAGGCCAGTGTTGTGACTGAGATCAGGAACAGGACTTCATCAAATAGGAACCAACAGGAACAAATGCAGTACTACAAGGGTTGTGTCTTCCTGAGAAAATAAAATAAAATATAAAATAAAATAATAAAAACAACCACATATGTCTTAAACCTGAGTAGAAACAGATACATAAACCAGTTAGGATTAAGTTGAGGCCCAACTCATGAGGTACTGGTAGAGAGTTATTTGGAATTAGTCTAATAACTATTTCCAAACTGTGGTTAGAATTGTGTTGGTGTGGATGTTGGCAGTGGGTTTGGCCCATAAGCCAGCTGCAGCTGATAAATCTAAGTTATGTTTGTTCTGATCACTACAGATTACATCTGGGACTAGGCAGAGACTACCGACAAGGAGGCTGTGAATCTTCCATCAGTGCTTGGACTTGCTTCAGTTGCTATTCTGCTCACTTGCTGTTCTATTCTAACACCCACCTATCCCATTGTTTTCATTATTGAAAGCCTTGATGGAAGATGCTAACGTCATGTTAGGACATGAGCCCTTAAGGGTTGGCTGGGCAAGGTTTAATGCTCTTTTTCAAATTCCCAGATCTTTTGATACCGTCCAGAATGAAAGCTCTAAAATCAATTAGTCACTCATTGATATCAGTGCACTGCAGACTTTAGGCATGTTTGTGAGTGTATTTGGTTTTCTTTCAATGGTAATGAAGTAATGCTTCTCTCAGATGGTATACAAAACTTGGTAATTAAATTGAATAAAAACTTGTGCAACTCAATGAAATCCATTACTGAAATTCACAAATTGTCAGCCTATTTTTATAAGCTATTAATTTAGAAAATATCATAAAATATGCAATATAGAAGTTGAAATAATTTTCCTAAATAAGTAGAAACATCTGCAGTTTGTGCCTTATCATTATTGTTTCTTGGATTTTGTTTTAAAATTGGTGATAGAAGGATTATAACTGCTATGTCCTTATGATGATGAACGAAAAGGGGAACAAAAATGTAATAATACACCTTTGGTTCATCTCTTGATGATACCAAATATTTTAAAGTCTCAAAAGTTCATTTTATTAAGGTACTGCTCATGTCAGTGACATTTACCTTCTATATCTGCAGGTTTATCAACTCCTTTACCAACATGTATTACAAAATTAATTGCATATTTTCTGTGTATTTTTCTTTCAAGAAATAATATTTTTCTCATTTTCTAATGTCAATTGGGAAAATATTGCAGGGAGCACTAAAATTCAAAATCATTCAGTACCTATTGAAAAATCCATCAGTCTTTTCTGTCACAGCTAGCACTCCTAACAGCAGGGACTGAAAGAATTCCAGCCAGTAACTATTAAAATGACTCCTCCATGTCCTAGAAGCTAAGGAAAAAAACCTCCAGGCAACTACCATCACCACCTCCCCCCCCCAGTAAAAACAAACCTAAGCAAACAAACAGAAAAACACCCAAAACCAAAACCACCACCACTAACAAAAACAATAACAACAACAAAGGAGAAAACAAACAAAAAAAAATAAGGGAAAAAAATTAGAGTGAAAATCTCAAAAGAAAAACCATTTGTGTTAGTAATCCAGAAATCAATTCATAGGCTATCTCTTCCAATTAATATTGTACAGCTTCAAAGTCCATATGGTACTTCTAGTCATGGTTTAATTACATTAATGTCTTCACTGGGAGACACAATGATGGGTTGATAAAAATAGCTGACAACTTCTTTAATTTTGCTCCAGAGAAATAACGGTCTGAAGTAAACACTGACCTAAATGTTAATTGACTGAGTTTCCTGAATTTTTAAGAAAGCAAAAGTCAGAGCACAGATGACAGAATTAATTAGTGTAATTCGAGGTATATGGTCCTTTTATTTCTTTTCTGCCTTACATAACTTCAGGTGAGACGCAGCTTTTCATTTAGCATGTCATGGTATTGTCAGATGTCACACTCAGGCTACCATTGTAATTTTGATAATGGAGGTGAAGGTGAAATAAACATAGAAATCAATGCTTTAGAAAGCATGATCTACCCAGATATCTTTTTAGTTTTACTGGTATCACCCTGTCATTTACAATTTTGTCTGAAAAAATTTGAGAACTTAGTGGGATTATCTGAGGGATTATCCCTTAAGAGAAGTCCAATATCAGGTATATCCTATACATTGTATGACTGAGGCAGGAGTGATACCTTAAGATTTGGTTGAAAGCTCATTTAGTGCTGCATACAATAGCATTGTCCACAAAAATCCCAAAACGTGCAATGTCATTATACTGCTAACATAAATGTTGCTGTGAAATTTAAAATGAGTTTGAGATCAAAAGGAGATGCTCCCTTCAGTTCAAGTCTGAAATGTCATGAGTAGTGTAAAGAGCTCTGAGGTGCAGGTTATCAGCTTTGTATCCATTCAAAGCTCACAGTAAGTCCATAACTGCTGGTGTAGCACATGTATTTGACATCAATAATGATTGCCTGAATAGTGAGCTCAAATGAAGTAATTAACCAGCATTGATTTTGTTTAAAGATTAGGCCAAATACTTTGAGTAGGATTTCTGTCTTTTGATACCCCCCTAGAGATCAATATTTCAGAGGTAATTACCCAAACCTCTTTGGTAGTGAGGGGAGAGAAATAAGAATTTATAGATTAGAATTAATCTGATGTTTTGAACAAGAAAATTTGTGCCCTGCCCACACATTTACAAACTGACTGCAGATAACTGACCTAGGGGGTCAGATAAAACCTGCTTTAAGTACTCAGGGCAGCTTATAAGTGCACCAGACATCTGGATAATTCTAGATCAACAATGGAAAAAACTGTTCAGGCTCACAGACATATCAATATGACTTCAAGCATTTTCTAGTAAATATGTCAAATATGAATAAATAGTGTACTAAAGGATGGACAGAAAAGCTCTGAAGGTGCAGAACACACCTGAATATGCTGGAGTTTATTTAATGGTTCTGCAAATACACAGTTAACCTAGAACCTGGCTTGATATAGTACAGGTTTTAAAATATGATCTCACCAGCTTTAGGATTTAGAGAAAGTAGAAATTTGGTGAAATAAATTAAAGGGAAAAGTAAAATATTTTTTCTGCTAAACCAGAAGAAATTCATGTTACCCAAGGCAGATTTATATTATGTAGCAGAGGTTTGTATCTCAGCTAATTGTCTATATGTCCGTTACTGTCAACACTTATAAAGTGGAACTTCTGTGGTAACACTAGTTTCATCCTCAAGTTGACTTCCAAAACAGACCATTTGTTACCATGGAAGAGAGCTGTAATTTTATTTTTTTTCAGATGTTTATACTTAACCTATGAAGTGAATAGCAGTCAGATGTAATACAAGAAAAATACATCAATATATAAAAAATGCCTTTGATTTGTAAAATTTTTTCAAGATCTCTAATCTTATCGGTGCAATATCATTAAATACCTATATAAGAAAGTGTTTCTGTGTTCTGTGGGAACATTATTGCTAAGACTGAAATTGAACTCTGATAATTCTGTGAAATTCCTTACAATCTCAAAGTCACTCCTTAAGATGTAAGTTTGGATCTCATCATCACAAATGAGAAATTAATGGAATTGCATTGATGTGAAAGGACTTTTCCCCTTTATTTCTTAGCTTTGTAGCTCTTTGTAGGTCTCTTTGTAGCTGTCTTTGTAGTTTGTTCAGAGAACACAATGTTAAATTTCATATAAACACAGTGTTGTAGTAAAGACAAAAATTCGAACACTTCCTTTCAGTAGGAGACAAAGCAATTTCCAACATTACCACAAACTTCTGCTGATTCAATACACATCTGAATTCCATTTTCTCTTCCACTACTCTCCATTATTTAGTACTGTTTTCTGTCTGTTTGGTAATATTTATTCAGGAAGAGTAATTTGCTTCTGAGAATTTTGTGGTGTAAGGTCAGTAGACAAACAAGTAAAGGTTAGAGAATAGGGAACAGATGAACTGAGATGTAATATTAAACCTTTCATGTTAGTGCTTTGAATACCAGTATTGTCTTTGGAGGCAGCATTAATTTTTTCTCTGCAAGTATTGGTCTCTGAGTGATGTTTAATGAGGAATAGGTATGAGTATCCCAGAGAAGTGGCCCAGTCAGGTACTCATATATATTGACAAGATTGCTCCTGATTCTTCTTTTCTTCAAGCTGAACAGTCCCAACTCTCTCAGCTTTTCTTCTCATATGAGAGATGTTTCAGTCCCTTCTTTGAGTCTCTTTGCTGGACTTGCTCCTGCATGCCCATCTCTCTCTTGGAGTGGGAATCCCAGAGCTGGACTCAGCTTTCAAGCTGCCTCTTACCACTGCTGTGCAGATGAGAAGGATAATTTTCTTTGATTTCTTAAAAATGCTCTTGTGAAGAGATGATGAGAGGTGGCAGAAACTCTCTCTTTCATAAGAGGAGTACATGAAAGCAACCCAAAGCTATTTGGCCAGGAAAGAGAAATAATGTGGATAAACATCCCTTAAGATATATCCTCCATGATGTCACATATATGTGATGAGCACTGCAGTAAAGAGAAACTCTGTCCCTTTAAATAGTGTACGTAGAAATTACAGATCCTCACAGTAACTGAACAAACAGGATTATTTTCACATGGCATTTAGCATTCTTGGCAGATTCCTAGCTGTTACTCCCCTCTAGCTATGACTGCAAACCTGCAGATTTGAGATCTTAATTTCCTAGAGTGATGAACATAAGACATTCCAGAGTTTTTTATCCAAATGTTACCAGTTTGTTTATAGGGATATAGTGCAGGAAATAAGTTTTTATTTCTATTTATTCTCTACTGTTATTACCGTTTTTGATTTTTCTTTTGCCTGACTTCATTCCATAGCACACATTTCACTTGCACTTTCTCAGACAAACCCAGAGAGCTGATGCACTTGTGATGAGTGAGTGGCATCTAAAGTTTCCCAAAATGAGTCCATTAATTTTCCTCTGAGTTTTAATCTATTAATTATTTGCCTATTTAATTCCATGTTGTTCCTTGTATACACAAATAGTGATTTCATTACTGAATTGCACATTTTTCGTTAAGATAAATTAGCTGCAGTATTCTAGCTGTCTTCAAAGCACTGCAGATCTTTTTTTATTACAAAGGTGTTATTTTACTATGCCATAATATCTTAACTCTAACTTTTAAACAAGAGGTTGAAGAACTCCTCTGTTCCTCTAATATGTAAGCTCTTCATACAGCTTTCTTACTTTACATTTTTCTATTTATATATAGTATTTTGAGTTCAGAATTAGAATATCCATATACATGGTTACATATATGTGCACATACAGAAACATATACAACCACAGTAGTTCAGAATTCAGTTAAAATACAGTATTCTCTTCCTAACATAGTTTTCCTTTCAAAGTTTGCCACTGCAAAAATGTAGTGCATTGGATTTTTGCAAAAATCAGTAGAGCTCAGAAAAGTATAAACCTCTGCTCAGCTGAGCAAACAGCAAAGATAAGGTTATGATCATCACTGATTTTTAAAGGTCTTATAGAATCAGAACAATTATTTATACATCAGTTTATTTGCTTTAAACAGAAATGAGGTTTGGAATACAGTCATATTCTTTTCACTCAATTGTTATTTAAATGTTTTTTCTACAGTGTATTATTTTTCTAACTAAAGCATAAGAAATGTTTTAATATAGATATCATGCAAAAAAAATTAAAAAAGGACATAGTAACATATATGTATAACACAGCAAATTAGAACAACCTTTGAAAATTATGATTAATATGAATGAACTTAGAATGAAGACCACTGTCTCAGTATATGATATTTCTGTGTATTTCTGTGTATTGCCAGAAATACACAGCTGTAAGGGAAATGGCAGTGAGTCAGTAAATTCAGCATGGCTGAACTAGCAAGTCATATAATAGTTAATTTTTATGTAAAGGTGCTATGTATGGCATCTAAGTCTAACTTCTTTCTGCTTATGAGAAGCAAGCAATTCTTATTTTTGACAAGTACTTTCAGGAGGAAAAAATAATGGAGAAGCAAGAGATTATCATGACTGTTGATGAGTTTAGTCCAATTATAAGAGAAGGACAAAGCAAAATGATACAGAAGAGAGGAGAGTGCATGGCATAATCACAATAAAATTAGTATAGCTTTGTGTACAATTTATAGGAGTAATACCACCATTGGAAGAAAAAAAAGGAAATAAAGCAATTCACCATCTGCTGAAACACTGCAATAGTATTGCAGTGATCTGCAGCCTTTCCTGCAGACTCAGACAAACACAGGACACCACATTCTGTGAATGTGAATGACTGTGTGAATGTATTTGCAGACTTATATGACTGAATTCTGTTTGCTTTGACTATGCACAAGAGATTGTCAATTTTAAAATCCCAAACAAGGGATTATCCTGCAATCAGTCATGGTATAGGTTTGCTAAAGAAAAATCCTTATAGATCTTACAGCTACATTCTAAATCACATTAGTCTGTCTTAAAAACAAGAGCATTTAAGAATTTTCCTTTTGTTTTAACAGTGTCCCTAGAGAAATTAAAGCATCCAAGCTAAATATTTTTTATCTTTTTCACTTTAGCTTGTGTCTTACAAGAAAAATGCCTGACTAGATATTCATTTGCAGAGACAGTTTCAGTATAGTGCCCTGTAATTAGTGGGTTCAAAACTAATCAGAGATGTAAAAGACTTTAATGGCATGTTACAAAGAAATAGAATGAAAGAAATTGACAATAATCATCCTTAGATGGATTTATACTCATTTCAAGTGAAAATTTTAATAGATGGGTTAGCTTAATTGATAAAGATGTGATCCTTTTTGCACTTTTCGGGTCTAATTTAAGGAGATGAGTCTTGGAAACATACCTGTTAATCAATTCTGTTAGGCATTTTTGAGTACTCTTCCTTGTCTGTCTCTAAGGACTACATTTAGAAAGTGAGTTTCTGCTCCTTATTCTAGCATTGTAGCAGCATGCTAGCTGGAGCACTCTAATCGCTCGTGCTTGAGAGTTTGTGACACTAAATGACAAATGGGAACCATGCAAAGCAGTGAAGCAAAGATGAGAGGGGCTGCCAAATTTTTGACAACATGTGGTTATGCACACACCACTCTTGTTCATAGATCCTGAAATAATTTCAGTGACATCTGGCAGTGAAGTGGACTAGATCTATCAATTTATTTTATTGGAGAAATTTGCTAAATTCAGTGGCATACACTGCTATTAAGATTTATTTTCAGCATTTTTAAAAATCAATTTACTCTTAGTAATCCTGCCTATGGTTAGTAATTCATATTGTATTCTTATTTCTTTGCTGCTATGCTGACACATGGTCAGAGTTTCTTCCCTATTCAAGTGCAACACCACCTATTCTTGTGAGTTGCTTGATAGTTTGCATTTGGGTTAATTGCTAGTAAATCTTTATTATTCAGCACATGGAATTATTCATTTTTTGGCAGATTTGCATGTACATTGTGTGTTACCTATTGTGATAACTTATAAGACTAAGTGCTAGTCTGTCTGACCCTAAAAAAATTGCTCTAAAATTATACTAATGAATGGATTTACTGATCACAATCTTAAATGCAAAAAAATTTCCATTCTTTAAACAAGTAGGTTTTCAAAGCATTGTAGGAAATAGTAGCTTGGCAGAAGGCTACGTTTGCTAAAATGATGCTAACATAATAAGTTAGTTTTGGGTACCTTGTATTTTCTATATTATCAGAGAAAGCATAAGAGACAGATTGTTGAGTTTCTTAATTCCTGAAAAAAACCAATTCATCAGCTGCTTGGTTTTAATATCTGAAATGACAGTCAAGTGACAAAATACCCCAAATAAGAAGTCCAACTAGTTCTGGCCCAAGGAATCTGTCTTTCATACCTTATGCTTGATAATACCTTAGAGGCACTCTCCAGCCTGCCCACACTGCAATCCATCTCTACTCCATTCTGTCACTTCAGTAATTATCACTGCATACAAATGTAATAATGCAGGAGAAGAGGCTTTTTCTCCAGGGAACTTTAATAAGGACACCATAAGTCACATATGGAAATGATAAGTGTTTTTGAAACTAAGATGGATGCAAGGGTGATTGCCACCTCAGTGTTGTGTGCTCAGCTGTGTCTTTTGCCTGTTTCACATGGTAAAGAAGTGCAGTCAACTGCTTCTCCTTTCTTCCTCTAGTTAATTAGTGTCTGCAAAGGAAAATGAGATAGTATTCATAGAGAAAATGTCAATTTTCCAAACAAATTCTCCTGATATGGACATATGCAGAAATGCTAAGACTGAGCACCTAATTTTCTCTCTTTAGTTTTCTGAATAGATATATTATAGGGACGTTATAGTCAGGGTTGTAACCAGAGTTCATAAAATTGTGGTTTTATCTTTTAGATGGTATTTGGGAGATAACAGCCCTTTCTGTGAAAAGGCTATCACAGCATCCATTCAGCTTTAAAGATGCAAATTCTGTGTCAGTGATCTGAGCTAAAGAGCAAAAATAGCTCAAATGAAGCTTCTTTATATGAGAAATTCCCCCTTTCTCCCTTTATTTTCATGTTAGTGACCCATGTCTCTAAAATAAATGGCTTAGTGCGATCTCACCATACTCTTTTGATGTCTGCCTTTGTGTCTCAGAGTTTTATGGTTTTCTAAGACATCAGGAAGGCTGCAGCATGGGATGAAGGCAGCAGGGTACCTGCACAGCAAAAAGCGACTTAAATAAGTCTCTGTTGTCTTACTGTTTCCTTTCACACAACTCATGGCAGAAGATAACAGTGCTCTGCAGAAACAGCAGCTATTAGTAAATGCAAATGTCAGAGAGATGTTTCTGCTTCTGAAACAAGTCATGCCACAGCCCTGTTTGTGTCCACAGAGCTGCCCAAAAAGCAGACTGGTTGGTGTGGTCCCTTGCCAAGAGATGGCTCCAGCTCGAGACAAAGTGAAACTCCAGGTCTTGCTGTGTGAAGACTCAGCAGTAGCTCTTGGGCCAGTGTCTTGCCCCTGTTTAATTTGCTTTTAAGGACATGGTAATTTTGCGCTGTTAAGAGTAAACACATCTAAATAGTCACAGAGCACTAATAATCTGAATAAGCAAGCATTTTTCAGTCTTGTATTTTTGGGGTGTTTTCATCTGCTTCAAACTGGGCTATAAATGTTATGCATATGTAATTCCATCAAAACATGTAAGGTCTAGGAATTCAGTGTGCTCACACCTCACAATAAATTCAGGAAAATCATCCAACCAGGACTCTCACTCTTTCTGAAGAATAGTACCATTGGTGCAAGGCTCTAAAATTCTATGACTGAAGAACAGATAAACCCAGGCTGGGTTATAGGCAATACCTCCTTATATGATATTTGTACTTACAAAAATGAAAACCAACTTTCCTGTAAAAATTCTGGTTCTCTTCCAGGTGGTGACAGGTTTGTGATAACATGGAATTTCATAATAATTTCCTTATGCTGCCTGGGTAATGTAGCTATTACCTTGATTTGACATGTGGCAAAATATCCCTGTAGTCTCTGTCATGGTGCTTGATACACCTCAGATGACAAGCTGCCTTAGGTCTTCAGCAAGTGTGAGTGAAGAATATTGAGTGAGCATAATGTCATTTCCTAGTTCTATAAAGGTTAAAGCATGACGTTTTTAATAGGCTTGTGATATATCATCACAGTTAAAATCTATTGCTGTTTAAACTTATTCAATAATAATGGTAACAACTATAGCTTGTATGTATGTAAGGTTTTAAGAATATAAATATTTTCAAAATGTTGTACCATCGATATTTTTAGAAGTCACATTTCCCCAATATCAGAATTTGACTATTCACAAGGGTTTAGCTTTTCAATTGCAACATTAGCACCAAACTCATTATTTTAGGAAGCAAAACCCCCAATACTAACTGCAAATCAGTTTTAGTATTTTTTAATATAAGAAAAGGTCAAATATAGGAATTTTCAAAGCATATCATATTTGAGAAATTTTTGCAGATTTTGATTCCATGATGATAAAGGAATACACTACATATCTGACTGGTCTCAGCAATTACCAAAAAGATTTGCCTTCTGTAGTAAAAGACATTTTTGTACAAATAAAATTCAGGAGAATGTCAATTTCCATAAATGCAACAAAACCCCCAGTGTCTTCAAAAGCTGAAACAAGACCTTGGTTGTTGTGGTTTTTCTCCTCTTAAAATTTTCATGGAACTTGTTTTGGGCATTGCTGAAAACAAGAATAAACAGCACTTCTATCAGTAAAAACATCCTGTCCTATATATACAAAGTTATCTTTAGATATCTCCTCCTTGTGGGCTTCAAAAATGACTTATCTTTCCAGAACTCATTGAATATGATAGATTGGGATCATGGTATTATGGTCTAACAGCTGAACTCTCTGCATGAAACAATTACTGCCAGTGAGGAAAGATGTGAGCAATTGGGTACAAGCCTAATGGAGACAGAAGGGAACATTTTCAACTCAGAGGTAATAATAGAGGGCTATGATTTAATTATTTCTAAACTGAGTAAAGCTAATAAATCTTCTAAATCTAAACTAGACATGATTAAAAATGAACTACCAAGGAAAAAAAATTAAATTTTGATATTTTGATTCAACATTTTTCTAGAGAGAAGACAATTCCTTTTAAAATGATGGCCAAAACTATTTAGAGTTCTTTTTCATTATCTTTCGAATTAATGCTATTTTTTCCCCTTTAAGAAGTGAACTTTTGTGTTTTCTTCTGATACAAAGAGCAAAATGTATTTTGAAATTCTATCCTATCATTTACCCCAGTTAAAAAAACATGGTCAAAATAATGAAAGACTCAGAGAAGCTCAATATAGTGTTTAATCATCCTGTCAGAATTTTTGCATGCACATCCTCATGACCTCACAGTCAATGGACTTGCACAGCTAATTACATTAAAAATTATCACTTTTTTGATTCTAGAAACAAAAAAACAAATGAAGAATTTAAACCATAAAATCCACGGCCTTTTTTCCCTTTCAGGTTGCTTCTTTAAGAAGACATATTGCATGAGTTATACAAGAAAATATTCCAATTAAAATATTTCAACATAATGATAATGATAACAAGAATTCTGTCCTCCACATTTTTAATACTTAAAAATCCATGTAGTAATAGGTTCAGAAAGGTTCTTGCAGTGGTAGCAGACTTGTATCAAAATTTTGATACAAGAGAAAAAGCTATTTGAAAGAGTTTTCCTATGTAGTTTCTTTGATGCATAAAACTGATTTGCTGCAATTTCTTTGTGATTCAAAAATCAGTTTGCCTTGTGAGATGGAAGGTAAAGAAGCTATTATATGTAATTACTGGTTGGTGATAAAAAGGAAAAAGTAAAAAAGCTGGAAAAATTTGGAAGACAGTTTTATAATAAGCTTATGACATAAGCTTATTATAAACTATTCTTATTCAACTTAACTATTCTTATTCAACTATAAACTTAAAGCTTATAACTATTGATATTAAAAGGAAAGTGACATTTGGATCTGCAATTGGCATGCAAAATGACTTTTGCTTCTTGGATGAGCAGTGGGTTTTAGAAGCCAGAAAATATTTTGTGGCTCTTCAGACATGAGACAACAGCACCAGCAAATGGTTCTTTCTAGATTCTGCAACAATAATCTATTCAGTAATGCATTTTTCTAGAAAATAAACCTTTAAGTTTTATTCTAAGGCAGGTGAAACTATCAATTAGTCCCAGCAAATACTACTAAAAGATGTAACCAAAGTAAAATAGCAATAAGTACTTTTAAAGTTATACATGTCTGTACAAATGTAAAATCAAGCAAAAGTAGGAGAGAGAAAACTTCCCTTCCCTTTCCTTTCCTTCTCTTACATCAGGTATTGACTTATAATATTTCTTTGCTTTGACTGTGAAGTTTTCATCTACACTTAGCAATAAATTCCAGCCTTTGTGTGTAATGTGAGATTCCTTTTATCTGCAGCAGCATTTTGAATACATTAAAGGACAAATGAACTTTGCAGTCTTAGGGCCAAATGGATCCAGTTACAATTGCAGCAAACACCAGAAAAACCACAGGTTAGATTTGAAACCGAGTTTTCTAGCAAAAGAAAAGATTCATGCCATAACTTGAGAAAAAGTTTGTAACTTAAGTTTTATAAAAATTTAAAACCTAACTACTGAAAAAAAAAGAGTGATATCCATTTTGTCTCCAAAACCTCCACCAAACAAATCTGAGACAAGCCAAAACTGTCCGGTCAGATGTCATTAATTCTGTATTTTGGGAGAGAAGTGACAGCAGCAATATTTATCTAGTTATATTTATCCTTATATAACTGGAAGTAGTAAATAATGTTTTTACATTTGAAATAACTCAAAGTGACAAAGATGTAGGCCAAGATTCTCCTCACATACTTGCATGTGTCAATCAGATGTCGGGCTATTTAAATAAATGAAGTTACACCTGTGCAAAATCACTGTAATTGCAAGGAGGTAGCATTTCCAGGGTTATGATGATAGAAGGATGTTATGTGAAAATGACACAATTAATTTTCTCCTTTTCTCTGTGGTACAGCTTAGAGGAAGGCGGTGACAGCTCAGAGGTGAGAGAAGATGTGACGAGGGCCAAGGGGAGGGAGGAGAAAAGGCCAAATATCTGTCAGCTGGTGAATGCTGTCAGGCAGCAATATTGTGCTGGAGTAGCACAAATAAATGGGCAAAATCGAGGGAGCAGGATTTGAAGGCCAAGTTGGGAAGAATGTGGTAAAGCACATTGTGTAAGTAACCCAATTAAGAGGGGAGAAGTTGTTTCAGGATTTTTGTGACAGATGTCTGACAGCTAGGAAAGGTCTAGGCCAAAAAGGACAGCTGGTTGAATCCAAACACTTGTCTAAATAGGCATCAGGGGCACCCAGGCAAAAACACAGGCTGTTCCACTGTTTTTTAAAAACACTCTTTGGAAGTGTTCAAAGCAGTGTTCGAGGCCGGGTTGGATGGGACCCTCAGCAATCCGATCTATCGCATGGTCTCCCTACCTTTGGCAGCAGGAATTGGAACTAGATGGTCTTTAAGGTGGGTCCCTTTCAAACCAAACCTTTCTGTGATTCTACACAAGCAATCCAGCCCAGTTTCCTGGAGAAAAAGAGTCTTGGCTCCTCCAAGCAAGTCCTGGTGTGGCCCAGAAACTGCAGCAGCCGGGCCAGGCCAGAGCCCAAGCTGTGGGGAAAGGCTCCATCTCTGCGTATGATTTTGGACTTTAAACACAGAAATTCAGCTTTTTGGAAAACACAGGGCCAGACCACCATCCCAGCTGAAGCTGCTGTATTGTGGTGATGGTGCAATGATGGTCTGTGCTCTCCAGAGAAAATGCTTTGCTATGAGGCAGCTAAAAGTGCAATAAAGCATCAGTAAAATAGAAGGGCTTGGATTCCCCCCAGAGGTGCCACAGAGATAAAGAGTGGGCTCAGGCCTCTAATCTTTTTTCATGCCAGTATTTCCCTGCAGAAGATAACAAATTTAAGAGTAGGAAAAATAAGGTAGGCTAAAGTAGACGAATAAAATCTGTTCCAATCATAGACATTTCCCTACTTTGGACTACAATTTGTTATCTTGAACAATCATTTTAGGAAAAAAATAATGCAGGGGGATGATTCTATGATGTCTCACTAATTAAACTGTGATCTAAACGACAAGATAGATGACACTAATTTTGCAGTGATTTATTTTTGAACTTTGAATAATTCTGTTAAAGTCATTTCTAAAAGAGTAAGTTTTGAAATTATTATTATTTTTATGCTTTTAAGAATACTCTTTTCCAAAACCCAAAAGGAACTTTGACCTTTTTCAACTTTTCCCATTTTTTGAGGAGCTGAAAAATAAAAAGCATTGATATAAGCTTTTTCAGTCATTTCAGACAGAGAGGTGGATAAACAGAAACCGGAGGTGGGAATTGCTTCTATTAAAATAAGACAAACAAAAATACTAAAAAATACTAATTCAGTCAAAAGATTGCATGAAGCAAAATTAACATTCCTTTGAAAACCTGTTTTGCTAAAAAGCTTTGAGGGAATATTTAAAATTTATTTAATGAACAGTGAATTTCTTCATTTATGCTCACTACTAGGCCATACCAATTACTATTTTATTCTGTAGTTTTGAGTACAAACTTAACACAGAGAGAACCCTACCCATTAGTTTCTTCTGAGTAGTTCAACAATTGAGCCTAATTTTTAATGAATTAGTACCTCAGAGATTCTCTTTCATACTCCTTTTTACCCCTCCAGCCTTTATTAAAGTACTTTTTCCAGCTTGCTTAGTTTGCTTAAAATACAAAACATTACAGAAAGCTACACAGCAAAAAATGCTGTATGGGTAAAATGCTGTAAAATTACATGATGATGGAACAAGATGCACAAATTGATAATCAGCATACTTTATATGCTGTCCAACATGTGAAATAAAGCAAGATCCTACTTATTGTAACCAAAGTAGAAGTGGGTTTATTGTAGGCATTCCTTTTTTATTTTCCTTTTACTGCTGAAATTGTTGTATATGGAGTCCCTGACTGACTGGAAGAGAATTTATAAGGGCTTCAAGGAAACAGGATACAAAAATTGAAAAAAAAAGTACTCAACTTTGTTTTTTTGGGTTTTTTTTTGTTTGTTTGTTTTTTGTTTTTGTTTTTTTTTTGCTAAAAGCATGTTGCCTAGCTAGAATAAATAGTGCGCTCTTTCAAACAATGGCTTCTTATGGACTGATCTGAAATCCTTTACAGTTGTAAGTGAAGATTGCATATATGGGTATTACACAGCTGTGAAACACACAATATATTTCCAAGGAAGGTTAGGTGCTATTTTTTTTTACAAGTGAAATTCCAAGGATAGATTTAAATCTATGCATTTATGCAAATTCAGATTTTTAATCCAAAGCAGCCATTTTAAAGAAACCTGGAAACCAGTGTTGGAAATCTGATCTGGTAAGTGCACATTCTGGTTTGCATTCATGTTGCATTGGCAGATCTTGATCCCTCATACGGTGACAGAGTGACAGAGTTTCTCTGGCAATGAAGAGAAAATATCCTTCTCTTTTAAAAAGTTGTCTGATGATCACATAGGAATGTAAGAATAGGTGATGAAAAACACATGCAATCTATGTGTTTTATTTCCACGTTATCCTTATGTTTTATGTTTGCAGCTTTCTAGCTCAAAATAAGGAAGACTTAGACTTGTCTAACATTCGTTATACTCAGATAGAAATGCACATTTCTGTAGGTCTATATTGATCTGGTAGTTTGGTGATACATTCATGGGTTCCTATTCTGTGTTTGATTACTGGAAAGGAAAAATTATCAGAAATCAGATATGCTTAGCTTGTGCTGCATAAGAGAAGTTCTTAACTGGATAGGAAGAGATGATTTTTAGCAACCGTAAGATTAGGACTGAGGTAGGTTCTCTCTCTGCCTTTGTAAGTGCAACCATACCTGGGGCACCGTTTCCTTGCAGCAGTGGAGGGAGTCAAGAACACATTGAGTCTTAAACTTTCTGGACTGCTGTCTTCCTTCCCAGGCAGGGATTTCATTGCTTTTAAGCATAGATGTCACCCTGACCTGCCTGCCTTGCTGTTCTCTGGTGGCATGGGAAACAATTTTCCCCATGCACCTCCAGACTGTCATTCGCTGTCAGTCACACCTGACACGCATTTGGATTTGAAACAGACAGACAGATGATAGTGGGTAAAGACTAAGGGATCAGGACAATTTATTTGAAAGCTGATGTATTTAAATCATGCATCTACAAGTCAATGTTCATGAGCTCATGGCTGGACTCCAGTGGCCAGTTCCAGTGGACACTGTGAAATGGGTGCTGAAAAAAGAACTAGAGTATGAGCCAAAATCTGCAAAAATTTCATTTCCTGTGATTTCTCTTTTGGATGAAAAAAAAAGGCTAGTAAAAAGTTATAAAAGTCTTTCATAACAGATTTTTTTCCAATAGTGTGGTAAAAAACCCAGATGTTACTGGACTGTATCTAACATAAGAGCCTTAAAAATCATCTCACATGAAAAGAGTTAGTAGGAGAGGACAATCAGTCTGTCTTGTTCCGTACAAGCTGCAAAGAAGGATCACTGTTATTACAAAGAACACTTCAACTGTTGAATCCAAATAATATGCAAGCTACATAATGACAAAAAGCATAATTGCCTTTAAAAGGACTCTTTTAAGACAAAGGAAAAACATATTAACCTTCTACAAACTCTTGTCTTCATGCCAAGTATTTTATTTTACCTTGGTGACTTAATTAACCAAAACTACCATGTAGTCAAATGCACTGTATGTAGTATTTAGATACATCAACACCAAAAAAGGGACAAAACACAAAGAAATATAATTAGGAATTATCAAATTCCAGTAATCCACATGACCTCTATGCTTGTTCTATAAAGGAATAATAAATTAACTTCCATTTAATTATGTGAAAAAAGAATATTGAAGAAACAAATGAAATTATTTTTTGTGTTTTGTTTCATTGGTCCACTACTCAAAGGAGTAGAAACTGGTTGATAATCTTTGATTTACGTGTATAAGTTGTGTAACAAACATTAATTTGTGGAGCATGCATATAGGCCACTTCTGCTTAAGAGAAAAAATTTACTCTAAAAGATTTCCAGTGTAAGCTAACTTGATAGAGATAAATCAGCCATCAGGAAGCCAATATGTCCTTATTAACCTTCAGCAGGAATCAGAGAGGAAGCTGCTTGTCTGAGTAATCATAGCTGTAAAAGGTTAGATGGTCCAATTGCTTTTAATCAGTGCTCTAAATCTGCTTCTGAGGACCTGATTAGTTAACATGCTCCTTTGCCCAAGACTTTAACCAAAGCCTGTGGAAACTCTTGCAAAAAGGAGACAGTTCAATCAATTAGAAAGGGGAAAGAATGATCAAAGCAAGAAAAAAAGTCAATAATGGAGCAAATATCACAATTAATTTCACAATAGCAATGCCAGTGCATAACTGTTTTATTATTAATTGTATCAGAAACATGTTCTTGGTAGAGCCATGGAATATTTAGCTTACTGAACATTCAGGAGACCATTGTTCATTTTATGAAAGGCATCATAGACTGGAATAGCCTTTAGTATAAGGTAGTTGTATCTGATAAACGGAACTATTTCTTTAATCCTGCTTATGCATTTACAGGCTTAAATTTTAAATTATCCACTTTGAAGTACTTTAGAAGATCACCTGGAAAACCAGAAATTCCCACTGTCCCAGTATCTGCTTGAGTTAAATTGGGATTAAATTAACTTAATTCCACCTTTTTTAATTTCTAGAACCCAAGAAATTATCTCTAAAATTTAAAATTAGATGTAAATGCATTGGTAATATACTTGTTAAGAGCTTTGGTATTTTTTCATGCAGTGTTTAATTTTGGCCATTCAGTGATGAATTCCATGGCAAAGTGATGTCATTGCTAACAAAAGTGAAGTAAAGGCTTAAATCCACGCGTAGACCAGAGCCTTTTTGTTCTGCTCATTGAGTTTTATTTCCATTAGGTATTGTTTATTTTGCAAAAAAGTTGTATTTATTTTGTGTTATTTTGACACTGTAAAGCAATTATAATTCTATAAGTTGTCAGAGAAATATATTTTTATTCTTGAAAATCAAACTTTACTGCGTTTTGGGTGTCTTATTTAGCATTTATTATTATTGTTCTAGGACATTTGAAGTGCACAGGAAGTAGGAATAAGGATTATTTAGTTCTATATTCTCAGCTGTTTGCACTTCTCTTGGCTTGAGATGGTAAAACATAACTTTGTTTCCATGGTATCAGTACAGGAGCATGGAGTGAATATGGGAAAGAAAATATTTAGTTTTATAGTCTGTGTTTTAAAACAGTGACTAGGGGTTAGAATGGCAGTAGCCATTTGTGAAGGTAAAACATCATAAGAAATCTGAATTCAAAGGAATGTGTTCAGAGTTTTTAGGAGATTTCCATTATGCATCTCAAACTAGAAACTTAGAAGTAAAGAAAACTGAATCATCAGCCAGTTCTTAAAGTCTTTGTGCAAATGTTAAAGTTTTTCAAAACTGCCAAAATTGCTTTTGAGCCCAACTCAACTCATGATATCAAAAGCATTTAAGTCAGTTTGAACTCTATCAAACCTTCCCACCTATAATATATATTTCTCTATTAGTGCTAGTCATCCCAGGATAGAAATCTTTGTCTCTATACATACAGAATTCTTTTATCTACTATATCTGCTCATATTAATAAATGTTGATCTTCTAGCTTTGTTTTTGTGTTTTCCTAAGAACTTTTATTTCCCAGTGTTCTTTCCCACTAACATTTTTTTTTTAATATGCAGACTTCACTTACTGTGTATCACAAGACCTTGCAATTTTTTGTTTGGAATGTATGAAACATTCACTTTGTACTTATTTATGAATTTTGACTAGGAGCAGCATGTTCCTAGTGACTATTCACTTCTACAAAATGTGGAAATACAATGATGAAATATGAATTCTGAGATTTCTGAGGGAAAGCTGCATTTTTTTTTTTAGTTCCCATTACTTGTTAGGGAAAACAGAGCCTACTTCAACTGTTCACCTTAAAGTCATAGAATCATAGAATAGTTTGTGTTGGAAGGAACCTTAAAGATCCAGTCCAAAACCTTCCACCATAGGTAAGGACACTTTCCACTAGACCAGGTTATTCAGAGGCACATCCAGCCTGGTCTCGAATACCTCTAGGGATGGGAGCCCACAGCTTCTCTAGGCAAACTTGTTTCAGTTATAATAAACAATTACCTCCTAACATCTAATCTAAACTTCCCCTGCTTCAGCTTAAGACCATTCCCCTTTAAACTACGTGCCCTTGTGAAAAGTCCCTGCAACCTTTTTGTAAGCCCCCTTTAGGTACTGGGAGGCTTCTCTAAGGTTTCCCCAAAGTCCTCTCTTTTCCAGGCTGAACAGCCTCAAGTCTCTCAGCCTATATTCATATGAATATAGGCTCCCTGATCATCTTGGTGGCTCTCATCTGGATTTATTCTAACAAGACTACAGCTCGATGAGCTATAATCTACTGGAAGGACCTCAGTGAGAGTGAGTGGAAGAGAAGGTTGGTGTGAAAAGAATGTGAATCTGAACTTGTTGATTTTGCCTTTGAAATTAGATAGGTGAATGTTCTGTTTCAGTGAACTTTTTGTATATATCTAAAGCTCCACTCTATAGTGAGGCTCCATCTTAGCTGTCATGACCAGGACAAGTCTGTTGTGGACATCGTTCTAAGAACAAAGAGCTAAAAAATGCTACAGCTTTCAGAAGCACCTTGATGTTTCATTATAAGAAAGAAGAAGTAACCAAACCCCACAAATGTTGGGGAATCCATTTAGTGCAGAGAGCTCAGTGTGCCAGCTAAGTGTGAGCTGCAGAGAGCTCGGGAGGGCAGGAGCCCAAGGCAAGAAGCTGTGAACTAGTGCTGAGCTTTAAAAAGCAAAAGGGACAGGGATTTGTGCCCAGCAGGAGACCAGACACTCAAGAGACACAGCAGAAGCAGAGGAAGACAGATTTTCACACACTCAGACTAAGAGGGTATAAAAACATATAGGGTCCTTTGTTCAGTGTCACTTCTCAAGGGCAGTCAGCTCTACCTGTCATTTTTATTATTGCACCATAATTCAATTAATTTAAGTATCAAAAGGCCTGAGACACTGCTTTGGGTAATCCAGGGCTGAGCCAGTAAGGAAATCTGGTCTGTCTGTGTAAGAGTGGAGTGTGCAGGGAATCAAATGGGGACCTGTCAGTCACTGGAGCCAACCCCCACCAAGGAGTCTCCGTCAGCTCAGGTGGTGAGAGTGTGACTGCCAGGGTGGCTTCTGGATGCTCAGACAGGAAAGCTTCCCTAACACAACCACATCATGACCTGTCTTACAGTCATTGTAATTAGAAGTGTTGATCCAGCACTACCAGAAATATTTGCCCACCTTTAAAAATACAGGTTGTTCATTGCTGGCTTTAGTTGTTACGTGGGGATGTCCCGTTGCCAGGAATCTTCTGCACAGCTACATCGAAGCTGCTTTTGAAGTGTACTCTGTGTTACAGAAATAAAGGCTTTCTACCAAAACACGGACAAAATCAGCACATTTTTACAAGTGAGTGCTGATTAGTCTGCTTCACTTCTCAGTGACTAATGGGGATGACTCACAGTGAAAAGACATCTCTCATCATGTTAAGCACATGCAGGGCTGGGTTTATTCACAGTGTAGCATTCGGCTCTGGATAGGCTGAGCTCTCTCTTCTGTGACTGCCCACAGAGCAGTGCATCGTGCTGAGTCAATCAAGGCTTCAGGACACTTCTCACTATGATGTGTTTAGTGCATTGTGATTACTGCTGGCCGAAAGAATTAGAGGCAATAAATTCATAAGCATGAAAAATTTATTTTGACTTTAAATAGTATCAGATAGTAATAACTCTATTATTAACAACTGTTAATACTTTTAAAGTTTTAATGTGTGGTAAATAAATAATTTTATATCACTGGGCATTAGTGATTTAATATTTCCATCTGAACCACTTGTATGTTGGGAGAAGCTTGGAAAACAAATTTTAATAGTTCCAGTAGCTAGCTCAAAACGATAAAGTAATCACTTGCTGAAATAAAGCAGCAAAATTATTACTTAGATTATTAATGGTTATATAAATATACATTATTTTTTAACTGGGAAATGATGCTTAAAAAGTTTGTTTACATTCTTTTTAGAGAATCACAAAGGCTTTATTTATGCTTAAAATAAGTCACCTTTGCAGCATAAAAACTGAAATTGGACATATACTTGTATACTTTTGGGGAGATTAGGCTTCTAAAGGACTAAGTATTTCAAATTTTCTTAGCTACTCTAAATACCCAACTTTTAGTATTGCAAAATAATGAATAGGTAAAGAAAAAGAGAAATATTGACATATTATTTTGCTTTAAGTATTACTACATTTGTTTTTGTCATGCAGTAAAGCTTAACATTTGGTGTTAATTATTTACTATACTAGGAAATATTGACAGTATTGTGACACCTTTGAGAATTTGTCTGAATTATCAGATTTTGTTGACAATGGCATCTTTCCACCAATTCTAATTATTTTGTAAATAGCTTTTGCATCCTGCTTTGTGAGATTTTTTGATGGTAGTGGGCAGGAATGGCATAAAGCATCTCAGCATTCCCACCCTTCTGGGTGGGAAATTTGTTAGCTTTTGCCTTCCAGGAGGTGGACTATTTGCTGCAAACAACTGGGAATATTGCCCAGAAAGCTAAGAAGCTTCAGATATTTTATATAACATTTGCTTTTCAGATTTAGACCAAAAAAAAAAAAAAAAAAGTCCCACTTTAAAATCACCAAAGAAACCTCCTCCTTGTTGCAGTGGCTGGTGTTTCACATGAAGTGTGGGACAGTCTTCTGCCAGAATTAAGCTGAAACCTAGACCAAAACTGAAGCCCGGATTTTATACCTCACTGTTAGAATCAGAAGAGACCCCATCAGCCCAACACCAAGGACAGACAAAAGCTGCTATTCCAACCTTTAGATGGAGCAGCAGCCACAGCAGGTGCTGTAGGGAGCTGTGAGCTCACTGCACCGTGCAGTGGGACACAGCAGGAATGCTCTGGGTGGTGTCTGGCACCTGCTCACCTGTCCTGAGCCAGCAAGGGCCTGCAGCTGGCACTCTGAGCATCCCACAGCTTGTGTGGCAGTGCCAGTCGGAGGGGCCTCTGGGACATGGGTGGTGTCTGGCTGATGAGATTCTGGGTGAGTACTGCAGGCAGAAGTGCAGGAAGAAACCTGCACAGTCAGCAAACTATTGCTGAGTGTCCCCGGGCACACACACATGAAAGAACAGAGTTCTGCTCTGTCACCATGTCCAAAGCATGTCCTGAGAGCACATTTCATCCAGAGGACAATTGAAGGCATTTTCTTTTTAAAGTGTAGATTTCTGTACAGTGGCCCAGCAAAGTCACTCTTAGTCACAAAAGGCTGAGCAGAAAGACCTAGGTGAGGAATACTGGGCCATGAGAAAGTTGGGATCATGCAGCCTGGAGAAGGCTCCAAGGAGAACTTATTATGGGCTTTCAGGACTCTGAGAAAGGTGGGGACAGACATTTTAGCAAGGCCTGTAGCAATAGGGTTCATAGTTTCAAATTAAAAGAGCGTTGATTTAGATTAGTTGCAAGAATGAAGTTTTTTATAACGAGGGTGGTGAAGCGCTGGCATGGGTTGCCCAGAGAGGTGGTGGATCCCATATCCCTGGAGACATTCCAGGGCAGGCTGGATGGGGCTCTGAGCAACCTGATCTAGTTGAAGGCGTCCTTCCAGCAAGGTTAGATTAGATGATCTTTAGAGCTCCCTTTTAACCTAAGCTATTCTGTGATCTATGACAATAGGTTTAACACAAAGATAGCTAAGGGCAAAAGCAGCTAACTTCCTTTAAAGATCCAGAAAATGTGGGTACTGAAAAAACTCCACTGATGAAAAACTTATTTCTGTCTCAGTTAGGAACTGTTACCAGTTTCATAATATTCCACTCTATAAAAATAAACCTGTCAATTAATCACCAAGTTACTGTCAAACTACACCTGTTTGACAAAGCACCTGTTTGTGCTTTCATTATAACAAGCGCACATAATATCTGACAGACTGCTCTTGAACGCTTCCATTTAATTCAGTAGCATTGATCATTGAATTTTAATTTTATTTTAGACTCATGAAGTGTGGATAAGTCATATAATTCACTCATATTTATCTGGTTGTTAGTTCTGATGAAGACCTAAAATTAAATTAACATAGGCCATTTGTGTATAATCAAATATTAATATTGAAATAGTTACATCCATCTGGGGCAGAAGGAATGAGAAGATGCAGAAATGTCTACATAAAATTCTAGTTGTTAGGAACATATGAATCAGGTAGACCTGATAAATGATGAAATCCAAGTCCCATCCTATTTGCCAGTAACTCAGTAACACAATGTTTTTAATAAATGGCTCTTCTGTTCTTCACTAAAGGAGAAGTGAGATCCTGCACCAATTTTCCTGCTAAAAAATTGTTTGCATCTGATATTTTTCACTTTCAAGAACAGAAAACATTCAATAAACTTATAAAATATAAATTGCAACATTGATCCACAGAGGTCTCCAGGGTTTGCCAGGATTTTAGAACCATCTAATTGACTAACATCACTGCATTTCTGTTTGTTTGGGATTTTGGTTTGTCAAGGAGAAGCTTTGCTTGTTTGTTTGGGGTATTTTTTTTGCTTGAGCTTTTAGTCTAGAACTAGTAATTTTAAACTACTTACTATGCATTTAAAATTAGTATAGAGCATATAATTTCACATTCTTACTGGATATTTTTGTAGAAGAACCAATTTTTTAAAGAGAACAACATAAAATTCATGACATGAAAAAAACCCAGTTTTAGCTTATTGTTCCATTCAGTCAAATACTTGTTCACTATCATTTTTTTTCTTGGGAACAAATTTCCTAATTTAAATCATGGCAGTAGTGACATTGCCTAAATTGTGTAGAAAAAAACATTAGAGGTACCTCTTTCTTCTTCCCCTAAACCATTTTTTTGTTATTAAATTATTATTCTTTAGTCATGATGTTCTCTTGTACAATTACCTGATTAATCTTGATTATGACTGATCAAGGATTATTTTTAATAAAATTGATTATGTTTTAGTAAAAAAATATAATTTTTTAAAAAATTTTTCCACCATTATAACATCTAATTGACTCTTAGCTGTGCAGAGCTCTGGTAACACTTATTATCTGAATGAGTAACTGCTGGGCTTTACTTGGATTAATCTTTATAGTGATTTATTGCAGTCATAGTGTTACGCACTTGGCTACTCATAGTCTTTGATTTCTCAAGGTGAATTCCAGTTTTAAAGTTGAGTACAGCATATTTTCACTGATGAATTCATTAAATACCATGATAGTCACCATATTTTACTTTATTCACTTATAGATGATTTTTACATTTTGTCTTAAAATACTGGTTGCTATCTTACTTTTCATGCTTGTTTTGCATTTTATTTTGCTAATCCAAAATTTCAAACTGTTTAGGAGACTACAGTTGTATCCTGAGAACTCTCAAGAAAATATCCAAATGTTGGATTACATAATACCAAAAATATAAGTATGTGAAATGTCGAGAACATGGTGGTTGATGCGTTCTATCTGTTTTGCTTCACTCCTGTTCAGCATCTTGTGAATAAGATGGATGGAAATTCTCAGAGATCTACAGACTCTCATGGTATTTAACAACAGAACTGGTAGATCCTAAGAGTAGAAGGAGTTGCATCATTATCTTTGTAATAAATAGGGAATCAGGTCTTATGGAATCAGAGCAGAGCCGTTGTGCAGAATTCATGAAACTGTTATTGTTAAATACTCTTAATTTTTCCCCAGACAGTCACCTTAATACCAACTTACAAGAAGTACATTCATAATATACAGAGTATAACTTAAATTATGCTTATTCTTTTGTGATCAATGTGATGTAACAGTGGTCTGACAAAAAACCCATTGAAAACACTCTGAAAACTGTGTTTTCATTCACCAATGGCATGAATATCAATCCAAAATTCCTTAAATACCAGCAGCAGTCCTGTGATACTGAACAATTGTTAAGAGTATTAGTGATTTATGAAATCCCTGGTGAGTAAAAATAATTTTGCCTTGTTCAGTCCAAGCAGATGATGATGACTGAGGAGTGGGGAAAAAGTCAACTACTTTCCTCGGATTTTGGAATGGATTGTGTCTGGTGATGTTATTAGATTTAGGAAGTTAGAATAACTTTCAATATACTGAGTATTAAAAAAGAGGGGATTGTGTTAATATCAAATCTCACTACTGCTAGCAAAAGTTCAAATGTATTGACATCCATCTGTGTCCCTGTCATCTTGGCTGTTCTTCATCTGCAGTTTTGTGAGTGATGCTCTGAGTGGAGAAAGAATGTAACATTTATTTATTTATTTAGTTAGATATTGAAATCCAGTGGAGGTGGTAGTGTGTATAGGGTCACCTTCCCGAGCTGTGAGCAGCACATGTGTTATAGTTTTGAGTGGAGCCTTGTCATAAAAGTGCCTAAAGAATTTATCTACTTTCAAGACCGGAATTAGAATGCTAAAGCCTTAATCAACGGGAATGATAGTTACACAGTTTCTATATTTAGGATATTTTAGGGTTTTTTTCCTAAATTATCTGGAAACCAAAATCCGGTTAGGGGATTTTAACATCCTCACACATTAATTTCATTGAAAACAGTAATATGTGTACACCTATATGGGAATGGGATCTCAGCCAGGAGAATCTTGGTTTATTTTAGTATCAACCTATGTACTTCTACCCAGTATCACTGAACCCTGCACCAAACAGATTGCTGGATGACCTTCTTCAGCCTCTGATTTTGCTGTAGTGTGATTTCATGCAAAAAACCAAAAATTATTTTCTTTTGCTGTTTGAACATGAACCTTCACTAAGTAAAAGATATCTTAGAAGATGCAGTAAAAATGTGGAGCTGTGAATTGCAAAACAGAGGCAATATATTTGTTTTTTCCACAGTAAAATCAACCAAATGGTTGGGTCATCTGGGTCAGTCATAATAAAAGTTCTTTTTCTCAGTCTACACTTACCTATAGTTTAGCATTCTTAGTCTTATGAATCACTCTTCTTACTAACATAAGAGCTTATAAAGCCCTTACACAGCTGCATGTTCATCAACCTTTTGCACAGATTCGTGGTGAAAATAAAAGGCAAGAAATCCTCTCACTAGGACTGCATCTTTCACAACAGTGAAGGATGCAGGTGGAGAAGAGTGTGCCCAGCCATCAGTGTGGGGCAGGGTGTGTGTAAGGGCAGTGCTCTGGGATGCTCCATGTGAACACACACAGTTCCTTACCCTTTCACACTCCTTCTCACCCTCACTTTCCTGTGCCCTTATACTTGTATCTCCAAATACTTCTGTGCTACATGGTCAAGCCCCCTTTGCTTGGCCCCATGCTACTCCACGATGCCCCTCTCTTTCCTCCCAAGCAGTCCAGTTTCATACAGGGGAATCCCAGGAGCAGCCCTCTTTTGTCTGATTGAAATCACTTCACTCTTAAGCTCCAAATCCTTCTCTATTAGATTTCCTTTTCCATATGCCACTGCCATCTTTCTCCTCCTGCCCTGCGGTGGACCAAACCCCCCACACCAAACAGACCTGTGGTGCTCCTACATTTTAGGACATGAGAGTATATTCCCGGAAAGCCTAGGAACAGCACTAAGCTCACACCTTGTATCTTAAAAATAAGATTGAGGAATAATATTCCAGGAGAATCTTTGAGGAGCAGAAGGGAGAATCTCTACAAAGGCAGAACCTCGACAGCTACCAAAAGTCGTTCTGTAAGGGATTTACCTGCTGGAGGTGAGAACACCATAAAATGGTGTAGGAGATCCCCTCCACTCCAGCACTGCATTTTGTTCTTCATCCTTTGGATTTCTTTCTTCTTTGAGATCCTATATTCTGTCAGGAAAATCCTTTGTCTTCTAACTGTATCTAGCACCCCAAGTACAATTTAGTGTGGTATAAATCGGAGTTATTTTCATCCGTGGATAACATTAAATACAGTGTGGATTTCACAAGAGGATGGTTTTATCAATTCTTGTCCCCCTTTCCTTAGTAGTAATATAGCTGCATGATAAGCAAGGAAAAGAAAAGTGTGTCCTTTGTGTTGTTAGAGGAGGAATAAAGAGATATTTCTTCATATAGATTTGATGGGATCTGCTCTGAAATTAACTATAATAAGCAATACAAGTATTATCTGGTGTTCTGAGTGTGCTGTCAAATAATGGATGTTCTACAAGGTACATGGAAAGAATAAGACAGCATAAAATGTTAACTAGAAAATGGCATAGACAAAGCTCAAAATAATAATAAAAAAAAACACTCACTATTTAAAACAAACCAGACAAATGATAAAAGTAAATGATAAAATAAAAATACTGCATGGGAAACTAGTTGTAAAAAGTCTTTTAAATAATGGATAGCCATAGAAATTTCAATTTTGACAAGAAACTTGAGTCTTTTAGAGACTAGTAGAATAATCAAAAATAGTATCCCCAATAAATTCAAAGAACAGGAGAGAATGAAATTATACTTTTCAGCTCTTTCTTTTATAGAGGCATCTATTGTTTTACCACTCCATTAAAAGGCACACATCTTCAGTGAAAGATGTGCTTTCCAGAACTACATTGTCTTTTCTTCTGTAATGGCCAAGGAGACCTGATTTGATCCTCTCTGATTAGCAGATTCTCACAGCAAAGCCTTTCTCTGGCTGAACAATCACCTTCTGCTTTAAGAAAAGGGAACCTAGAGAAGCATACTTTGAGACAAATGGATATTTTTCCAAGCTCAGAAATGAACTTGTATATTCCTCATTCTCCTTTCCCTTAATTATAATTTTCATTTATTTTTAAAAGAAAACCCTCAACTTCAATGCTGACATGAGATTAATGCAATAATCAGTGCATTTTTTACCTTAGTACTGAAAATATACTTTTTAAAAACTATTATCATGGCCCATCATGGTCCATCACTTCTTCAGTGGAGATACACTCAGCACTTTAAATCATGAGATTTACTTTCATATGTTCAACCATTTGCTTTTGGAAAGCAAATTAACAATGAATATAGGAATACACTGATTTATAGTATCGTGCCCAACCAATTAATATTTTGTCTTATGTGAAGACAAAACATAATGAGGAATTCAGTGACAGTAATGTTTTTTTGGTTATTTTCCTATCTGGTTTCCTCCTACCGACTGCAAGCTCCTGGAAAATTGTGCAGTTCCCAGCCTAATTTGGCTTATACTGAATTCTCTGACATGTACAACTCTCCTCAAGGGTTTTTCTTTGTTATATTTCTTGTAGTCTTTAATTTCTGCTTACTAACATTGTTCATTCTCAGTGATATTTTAAAAAATCTCTGGTATATGTTGCACTGTAATTCTTCTCTCAAAGGTTAGTTTTACAACCCCCCCAAGTATCAGTTGGGGTTGGTTCATTGTTCTTGTTCCTCAGTGTCACTTGTTATAGAAGTCTTGGCTTGGTTTCCAAAACTGAATCAGCCTGAGGTGAAACTTTCCCATAGTTTTTATTTCCCTTTTTTCTCTTCTGCTTGCAAACACATTTCATTAAGTAACCATCACCACTGGTGATGTTTTTCACAACACTATCTTACATCAACAGTGGCCTGTGTCATATCTCAGTTGTGCAGTTCTTTATTCACAATGTTGCCTGCTTAATTACAGGCAATACAATCTCTTTCTGTGAAAGCTTTATCTCTATGGTATTGATTGCTAACACTCTCCTGGTATCAGTTATTGTTAGGTGATGTCAAAAAAGCTAACATTAAAAAGACAGGATATAGTCACAAATTTCTTGAGCCAATGATCTCTTTGGGTAAAGAAATGTGGTAAATCAAAGTTACAGACTTTATTCAGGAATAAAAAAGCAGATAACAATTTTAACAAAAAAGATGTGCTTTGTGGGAGAGCACTATAAAGAAGTGGAAGAAAACCTGCAAGAAGTATGAGGCTGAACATGACACAGTGGAATATCTAGGACAGAACAAAAGATATTTGAGTCATGCTATTTTCCCTGCCAAAAGAATAGCCTGTGAAACACAGAAGCTCAGTAACTTATCCTTTTTACTGGTTTCTTCATCCAAAGGATGATAACTAGTTTTGTCAATCACTTCAGGAGCTCAAGAGGAAAAAGTCTGTGCCATAAATCAAGGTCTTTCAAACTCGTAGATGAACTCTGAATAATAATTTTATACAATGAATTGCATTTGTAATTTGTTTCTGGAAGAGCTCAGGAATAACATTCCAAACCACATTTTTGCAGAATTGTATGAGTAACATTAATGTTGTATAGGAAATATAATCTGGAAAAATCAGGTTAATGCAGAAATCAAAGAATATTTCAATCTTTCTTATATATTTGGGAAATATATATTTCACATACATTTAAATGTGTTTCAAAGATCTAGAGACCCTTAGGGATTCATGTGATGATCTCCTAAAGTGACATGTATACTGAACCCTTATACATACTGAGCCCTTGAAGTCTTTTTTAATAGCTTTCCCTGCAGAATATCTAGTTTGCCAGCATCTTCTCCAAATCATTTAAGAAGGCTCTTTTGGTGACAATCTATTATATCGATTTTATCAACTGTGTGAAAAAGGACTATCTGCCTAATTATTTCTTCCTCATGTATATATGCAGAGTCACATTAATTACAGGTTTGGAATTTCTATGATTTCTAAATGGTTTTTATTTCAGAAAAACAGCCTTCTCTCCTTTCTTGGTACCTAAGGTCAAGATTTTCTACCAGTTAAACACAGCCTTTTAGAATTTGCTTTTCTTGCTTAAGTGACCTCAGTTCCTTCTGCAATGGTTACCTACAGAAGTTGTATAATCCAGTGTTAACATATGTGAGTCGACTGTCTAGAGACTGCTCTGACTGAAAACCTGTGTTTGAGGCAGTTAATGTTGGCTGAGACTACTTCCAGGCAAAAACTAGAACAGTTTTTCATTTGCCTCTATTCAAATGAATTTGTTTGGAAAAGCCCAGCTTTCCAGGCAGTCTCACAGACCAGTAGAGGAGAACAGCACCTTCAGGCACAAAACCAGCATCACTCACCCAGACACAGCCAGCACAGGCTGCCTGGTCCTCTCCAGCTGATTAGGTGGAAGTCACTGGTGGCAGACCCTTATTCACTGGACTTCATCAATCAGAGGCCTAAGTGTTCTCCTTTTTGTTATTGTCTTCATTTTCTCTGATTAGCCTTTGTGTAGCTTCATGTTGAATTTACTGATTTTTCAGTCTTTTGTCATTTTTTTTTAAATTTGAATAACTGTTTACTAAATATCCTCAGAATCCTTATATCCTCAAAGGTCTTTACATTTCAGGTATCTACCTGTCCTTAACTTTATATACATATTTACAATCCTGTTATGATAAGGAAAAAAAAATCCCATTTTTTCAGCATCTTTCATGTGACAATCTCAACACATTTGATGAAAAAAAAATGAAATAATAACAGAACTAAAAAAAAATCCTGTGATGCAAATATCTTGCATCTGAAAGGTAAAGAAAAAGAAGCCCAGTTTTATCTTGGCTGAATTCAGCTAACAGCAAAAGAGTACAAATGGTTTGAATTTTGCACGAAAGGTCACATTTATGAAGATTTCTCAGGTGTCTAAACCCCATTAGATTTCTTGGTTACTAAACTTAGTAAATTGTGCCATATCCCTCAAAGACATGCTATATAAATCAGTGTCCTATAACATATGCTGTAACTGAAAACTTGTACTCTAAAAATATAAGGTTTTCCTTTTATTGTTTCCTCTTTCATGGATTGGATTAATTGCCTAAACTTTGAAAAGTAGGTGTGGAAATTTGTTTCTACAAAATAGAATTTATTTCCAAGATGTTAAAGATCATTATGAAAGGAGAGCATTGACTCTTCTGAAACCAGCAATTATTTACAAGGAAGTCTGTGGACCTGAAATCTACCATTTTATGAAAATAAGGAAATGCTCTCTCTAAATTACAGGTGAAGCCAACAGCCTGGCAGCTAAAGGGCAGAGTGATTTATTCTTGTGTAGAAAGTAACTTGCATCTGTCACACTTGCATACCTGGAAATCTATTGTATCTTTCCTGGCATATATTAACTGTTTAAATTCTTTTTATGTCTCAGGTAGGTAAACAAGAGAAACAATGGGAGCAAAAGAAAACATAAGTATATAGCACTTAGTGTAGAGCACTTATTAGTACAAAGTTTCAATGCAAAATCACTGTGTGGTAATGAATATAATTTATATTCAAGTTCAAAACACTAGCTTGAAAATACTTTTGAGCAAGTAGCTTCATATGTCAAGTCTGAAATGTACTCAGAGCTAAATTCAGTATCCACTGAAGTAAAATTATTTCCTCTTGGTGAACACCAAATAGAGGAGGAGAGAAGGAGTTGTGGGAATCATTAAGGATAAAAGTCAAAGCTCACATAAAACTGCAGAGAAGTAGAACACAACTCAAATCTGCTTTGCAATTCAGTGCCAATAATGCTCTCGTATGTTTTGCATATCTTCATATACCCCTGAGACAGCTGGAAAAAAGTAAATATGCAATGGAAAAAAAATTACTTCTGAAACAGCCAAACAGACTACACTATATGGAAGGCAAGATTTGTGTGTTTGTCAGTGAGTTTGGTTTTCATCCACCTCTACATGTAATTTAGTGGTGTTTTCAGATTTATTGATGCCTAGACACCTGTAATTTGCTTTTTTACTTTTACTATAGAGATTATGGTGTTATCTTTATAGTTGAGGTAGTGCTAAAAGCTTTAAATCTCCTGAACTCCAGTATCTGTTGTAATCTCTTTGATGTGTGGGCACATCTTTTGCCTGACTACTGAGAGTGTTTCCTTGAGCGTGGTTAGCTGATCATGAAGGATAGGTGTAAGCTCAACAATTATTTAAACATGAAAAAGTGAACAGACTACAGCAATACTTGTGGACTACTAAAATGTGCAATGTGTAAAATAGTGACAGCAAGAGATAATACAGATCTTTTTAAGCAAAGCCCAAAGAACACTAAGAAGAAGGGATTTTTTCCAGGTATGAAGCAACAAAAGATTTTCTCTAAAAATCGTCAACTAGTGGCAGGTTAGCATAGCTCCCAAAGGTTTTCTGCCTTAATAGCAAACCAGGGGTGGGATTTCTGCTAGTTTATGTGGTCCTCAGATTTCAAGATGACAACTACTAATTATAACCACTTGATTATTAAAGGAAGAAAGAGCATTGTTAAACAATAAAAAAAAATCAGTAGTTAAAAGAAATTAATTAACAGAAAGTCAGATGAACAAGGAGATGTTCAAATGATGTCTGGGCATAGTCCTGGGCAACTGACTCCAGGTGTTGCTATTAGAGAGGGGGTGTTGGAGTAGGTGACCTCAGGAGGTCCCTTCTAATCACAAATATTCTGTTATTTTGTGATCTTGGGAACCACAATAACCAGTATTGTCTTGATGGATAAGTCAAAAATTAAACAATGGATGCAAGTGAGCATGACTCCAATTTCTCCTAAAGGCTCTCAAGGTCTTTTAGAAGCAGCTTATTAATATCAGCAGGAGATGATAGATGTAGAAATACATCATCATTATCTGCTTCCTATCCTTTCTGTTCCTGTTGTATTTTGAAATATCTGTTCAAGCCATGCAAACTTTGTGTTCTCTTGACAGTTTAAAAGAGGACACAATTGTTAAAAACTTCCTTCTGGACATCTTATTCAATAGCCAGTTATTTGGAATTCCTTCTAAATGTGCTTAATAGAAACATCAGTAAAATATAATCTAAAAATTGATCTCCATTGTCTTACTTAAAAATCTATTTCATAAAACACACATCCTCATACACATAACAACAGCATCCATTAAAATGTACTAGTAAAGAAGCTGTAAAAAAAGGATTATTAATAGAATGCTTGGTTTTTTTTTTATTTGTGTCCACAAGTCAGTGAATTACCTCTACCAGTAAGTTCCAGTCTTTTATATTAAAAAAAAAAAAAAAAAAAATTAGTCAAAAATTATAAAAGCTTTGTAGGTCTGCAAAAGATTTTCTCCTTCAAAACTTGAGTATGTTCTCTAAAATAGATGCATACAGTTCAGCTTCACATTCTGTTCAAATGCAAATTCATAAGTAGATGTATTTAAAGAACTGAGATGCTTGACTGATAATTCACAGTAAGAATTTGTTCTCAGTAAGTCTCATGCATATAATGCACATACTTGCTGAGCTAAAATGCCCTGTCATTTCTCAAAAGAATATCTATATTTAGAAGCGCAGTGAAAGAGTTTCTAATCAACACAAGTCAATACACCATCTGATTTCCTCATTTTCTCTTTGCCTATGTCCTAAGCACAGCTCTCTGCTGCTCAAGGCTCTTTAAAGAGAGTATTCAGTGACTTTAATATCCTTCTTTCATCTCTAGGTTCACTAAAATATTTTAATCTCTACATATGCAATGCCTTTGATTTAGTCTTTCCTGTCATCATGTAATACTACCTCATCTACTGTGTGGGGCATGTGACATTTCAGAATACTGGAAAATTTTTGATCAGAACCTGATCAAAATGATAAGCTGTAAAAGACGGTAGAAGCTGTAAAAAATGATAAATAATTAAGAATGCTATCCAATCAGGAAGACAAGTCAGCAATTGACTGAGCAAGAGAAGGCTTAAGGAGTCTTTGTCTCTGCCTGAAAGGAGGGTCATGCTAGCCAAGCTGGGCTGTGCTCACCACTGCTTGCAAACAAAGAGTGAGGTTATGTTTGCGCATAGTTCTTCAACATTCTGATGACCTGAACAAAATGACAGCAGAGAAGATATAACAGGTGAATAAGAAAATTTACAAAACTGCAAAAAGAAAATATGTAGAAGAGGAAGAGGGAGATGTAAAGACCTGGAATGTGAAACAAAAGCTTAAGAGTGAAAAAATAAAATAACACATAAACGTTAGGGTAGAGAAGGAGAAGTGCTAAAGAAGGTTTCAAAACAGCAGCTGCTCTTTGTTGCTTTTTTTGTTAACAATGTTTAAGACTCTTCCTGCTCCCCTTCTGGGGTGCTCTTTACCAAAATGCAAATTTAAAAGAAGCCTTCTAGTGTATTTTTATTTAAAGTCCTTGTGGTCCTTTTCATTTATAAAAGGCTTGACTTTCACAGTAGTCAATACTTACATCATGAAGTTGTGGGAAAGTATTTTGTTGAGAGAAAAGTTTCATCATGTTGTCCCACATTTTCCTTAACAATTTTTCAGTATTTCAGACTGTGTCTTTTCAATTTAAATCATTCACAGTTCCTCTTTTGTTACAGAAATAAAGTTCTAGAAGACTTTTCCTCAAACTCATTTGCATAAATAAATTCCCTTGTTATTTTTTTGGAAATTGTAAGTAGTTTAATATACATGAGAGGAGAGCAAAATGCTCCATTCTAAACCCACATTAATTAAATGCACACTAACATATTATTGTTACCATATCAGTGTCTGTTTATGCAGAATCCCAGACCTGAAAAGATTATTTTTCAGATAAAATGATGCATTATTTATGATAATATTTTAAATTATTTTGTCTTAGCTATGCTTGTAATAGTTATTCTATTTTCTTTAATTTCAGCTCTCTGACATTTACTTTGTTTTTTTTAAAAAGGTTTCTAATTAATTTTCAATTCAGGAGAGAATTGTGCATCACACTGGCAGCCCTTTAATTTCCAGAACAGTGCCTATTTTCTTCTGTGCTGCCTCATATAACAAATTGCTCCCTATAATCTGTAAAACAATAAACAAAATTATTATATCTTAGCCCATTCATACTCTACTGCCCTTCTTAATACCATTTTGTAAATCAAGCAGTGAAGGAAATTACCAAGGTGATGACAAGCAAATAGGAGACAATTATTTGGAAGAAATTAAAAATAAAAGGGGAATATAAATAAAGGTTAAATGAAATTAGAATTGTATTTATACTATGACTTAATTTTAAACTAGCTCATTTTAACCTTAATTTAAAAAATATACATTAAAACAAATACTGGTTTAAAGTTATATATTAATCGTGTAGAAGAGCATTCATAATCTCTACACATAATAGTGCTAGTAAATTTTTTTTATATCATTGGTATAGCATGAGGTCAGAGAAGGCGCTAAAAGACAATAAATATCCCAGAAAAAACAAACCAAAAAAAAACCAAACAAAAAAACTCAACAAAACATACCCCAAACAACAACAACAAACACCAAAACAAAACAAAAACCAACCAAACAAACAAAAGAAAAACCAAAAAACACAGACAAAACAGAGTTCAGTGTTTTCCTGTGAAATATTTTTTAATGCCTAAATTTGTGATTTTCTTATTTTATCTATTGAAATGATAGAATTATCTTGCATTTCCTTCATTTGTTTATTTGTCCTACTGACAGGAGGACCACTCTGACAGTAAAGGCCTAGAGGCAGTCCCTCACTCTGATGTTTTAATATCACCTCATGTCCTGCAGGGGTCCTTGCACACATCTCACACACATCCTTGCACAGACTTGACCTTGGGTTCACTATGAATGTGCAAAATGTAATAGGGTACAAAAATGTAATAAATAAAAACATGACCTTGAACTGCTTGTAAGAAAAATATGTGCATGAGAACTGACATGCGAGCCCCAGCATGTCAGAGGAAACCTGTCCATTCATCCCTGCTGGGGCAGACTGAGGAGAAACCTTACACATGAAAATACTTGGATGGTTTTCAGATGCTCAGCACTGTGCTCTTCAACACTCTAGTTAGGATGTGAAGGTCTAGGACAGACAAAGCAGAGTTGCTGTCCAGGACAGGACATGAACCGCCCATAGCCTTTGCTGAGCCCCATTGCTCTGAAAAACATAAATCTGGAATGTTCAGACAGCTTCAGCCCTGCTCATTCCTGTTGTCAAAAAGGTACAAATGCATAGATTGCTCTAGCTTAGTTGGCTAATGGCCCTGAACGCAATGCAGAGATACACACTGACTCCTTTAGACTCCTTTATCTCTACTTTTTGCTAAACACAAAATGATAGAGATTCCTTTTGAAGCACTGACCTAATGTACTGGCTAAATTGTACTAGAGCTTATGTTTTCTGCCTGTCTACATTTTTACTGGTTTCAAGGGAGCACAACATTTCCATGCTGAACATACTGCTTTCTGTGTTTTAGGTGTAAGTGTTGCTGATTTTCACCCTAGGGTTGTCAAGATTTCAGTGATGGGAAAGTGAACCCTGTACATACAATTATTAATTAGTTTGTAGAATTTACTGACATCTTTCCCTGAAATATGTCCGTTGTTACTATGGCCATGTCTGAATTCAGACCCAAATATATTTATCTTAGATATTTTAAGGATGCCTTTGGAAGCCTAGAAGAGGAACTGTAATCCTTTTCTTATAATCAAAAGTAATAAACTCACCCTTTCCATTCAGCAGTTTTACTTATTCTTTGATTTTAAAGCAAATAGTATATTCTAGCCAGAGGGAAACCTTATGAATTTTTACCTGCAAAATTACTCTACTGCATCTCACTATTCCCCTAACAACTTATAATGCATAACAAGAAAGTATTATTAGATCCCTCTACCATTTCAGGTTTAAAATCATGTTAAAATTAAATTATTTAATTAGAACAAAATTATAGACATAATATTTACTTTGTAATAAGACTGACTCTAACATCATATTTTCCAATCCTGTCCATCCCCATGACTGTGGAGCACAAGCCAAGCTATCAATGTGCTACAGCACATTGTTTAAGGATCAGCTGAGGGGGACATGTCACTGCTCAAGGTAGGGAGCCATGTGAAAAATACACTGAAGTGCAGGAATACCTTCAAATTGAAAATTCTAGTTCTTACATTGTCTTTATCCTCACAAAATGGAGGGGGGGAAAAGCTTAACTAGAGCTTTTAATGTAAAGTCCTTGTAAGAAAATGTTTCCAGCTTATCCTTCTGACAGAACAGACAAAGAATATGGAGAAACTTTTACTCTAGAAGGGATGGCTTTGCTTTGGTAAAGTAACACCAAAGTTTTAATCCATGTAGAAAAGTCAGAATATACTTTTTTATTAGCTAATAACAGAATTTTGGAAAATTAATTTTAGTAAATTTTGAAATCATTGTGAGGACTAAATAGATGCAGATGTGCATCTCAACAAGGTTGTAAGACATAGTTTTTAATAATTTACATTATTTGTGTGTGGAATATAATAAAAAAATTATTTTTATAGTTCATATGAATTGTAGAAGATAAATATTTTTTGGTAAAACTGTATATAAAAAATGTAGTCTCTTGATTACTTCAATAAACACTGTTTTAACAGTTTTGTGTACTTCTTGGTGAGGTATGAAAAGTAGTGGAATGTCCTCCCTTGCATCGTACATGATAGATGGACTTTAAATGCATTTTAAAAAGCATGATCTATAAGAAAATCCAAATCCCATACCTTTAGGTATATGAATACTATGTAACATAGGCCACATTAAATTTGATGGAATTTCTCTTCAGAAGTCTCTGCTAAGTGTATAAAAAAGATGCTGAGAGTCCAGAGCACAGGCAGGACTCTGAAGAAGTGTTTGATGCCTCTCTGTGTAAGTTTAAGGGGAAAGACAGCACTAGGAATGCCTAGTTACAGCTGCCTGTGTGCTCACCACTCCTATCTTTTCCCCAATTGCCTCATAGAACTTTTTGAATGTCTGTGATAAAATCACAGACTTGTAGAAGAAAAACTTCCATATTCTCTCTTTCCAGTGAGATTGGACTCACTGCAGTCTTGTTGCTGTATATGGAAGGTCAGACAGGATTTGCACAATGGCCCCTGCAGGCCATGTAATGAATGTAGTAACATTAAAATGTAGAACATTTCTTCATTTTATATTCTGCTGAGGCTGCAAAGTTTGTAACAGGCAGTTCTGGATAACAATCCTTATTCTTTTTAATAAGCATAGTGTATTTGAATCAAACTCAATATTTTGCCTTAGGTTCTGCTGCTAATGTTCTAGTTTCTCAAAAGACTAGCACGTGTTGGTTTATTGATACTTCTCCCTAAATCTGTTTTTCCTGCTTGCTCATTCAAACCTGTCTTGCTCTGAAGTTGGCTTGCATTAAAATGTATTGGCATGAGCCATGCTGTATGAGGTTTGAATTATGCAGAAACAGATCATCATCATAATCTTTTAACGTTTCAAATTATTCCATAAAGTCCATCATCCTGTTTGGTATCCAGAAATGTCCTGAGCATTCCTGAGGGCCTTGCTATAAATATTATAGCATGTAAAGTGTAGTTTGAGATTGTAATTGCATTATTGAAAGACATACTGGATTGTAGCTATTCTAAACTAACAGGAAATAATTTGAAGGTCCTTTTTCTCCTTATAATAAGTTACATCATTACTCTGTTGAAATAAACCTAATTATCTGCTTTTTTGTTGTTGAAGGCTTACTATAAATAATGGATAGAAAACATTTATTGATTTTGTAAGAGTGTTTTTAGAAATTAAAAATTAAAATACTGTGATGCTGTATTAGGACTGTCTATTTCAAAGCATCCCTGTAAGCCATAAGTGCATTTGGTAAAGATCTGGTATACATGTAAGAATCTGATCTGTGGATTTGATTGGATGTAAAATGGAAAAATATTCTGAAATGCATAGACCTTGTAAGCAAACCATTCTGAAGACCACTTGATGAGTATTTCTGCCATATTGCCAACATCTGACAAAATAAATATTTTAGAAAAGCTTTAGGAGGTCTAGTCCTAGCTATGTCTTCCCCTGCTTTTGAGATGAACTTGCCTAGGGAATTGCTAGAAAAACTAAGACACACAGGAAATTTCATCAACACATACGAAACTTTTCATTGGAGAGATTTTGCTGAAAACCATTCATGTCAGCGTTGGTTCTGAAACCATACAGAAGACAATAAATATTTGTAAAGAAAGAAAATATTTAACTGCAAATAAGTTTCCTCACACATTGGCAAAAAATGAACACTAGCTGTTTTTCAAAGTCCAGGGCTTTCCTGCTTGCTCCTGAACAGGGCATGCTTACGAGCTTGTCCTGGCAGTGGAAGAGAAGCAGTGTTCTGCACTTCTGTGTTGATCTGTGCTGGTCTGGCCATGACTCTGCTCTGCCTTCACAGAACGATGTCACTTCCTTATCACAGGCACTGAGAAGGAAATGTGATCAAACCCAGCAAGTGTAACAGCTTTGTGAACACAGCTGGTTTTCTCCTTAACTATTGTCTCCTTGTACTTTATTACCACAATCTTGTGCACTTCATGTGAACAGCCTAATCTCTTCTTTGCTGTCTGCAGTGATACTGAGTATTCTCTATTCTAGTATATTTTTTAGTTTATGGGTGCAGTTGTCCTGTTTGAATTTTAGCATTCTCATTTTATTGATAACTGGTTTTTGCTTGCTTGCTTGTGATTTTTGAGGCTGAATGAAAGAGGACTCTGTTCTATACAGCACTTGTATTTTTTAGTTCTTGGAAAAATCGTCCTTATTGTCATTTCCTTGATATTACTTCAGCTTAGAGCTCTAGAAAACACTTTCTATAAGTTTTTGTATTTCTTATGAATAATTCTTTGATAGTCTATTTTCTTGTTAGTATTGGAACATGGTTTTTCCTAATTCTTCCAGTCATTTCTCTGCTTGTTTGCTTCCTCCCTTCATCCCCTTGGTTTTTTTCCTGTCATCCTTTATACATTTCTTTCTCCCACCCTTCACTTTCTTCAGTCCTTTTCAACCTGCCTCATTTTTTTTCCCTTTTTTAATTTTCTGGCTTCAGAGTGACTCACGGCAAGAAATCTTAGCCATAAAAGCACAGCAAGATTCTTGCATGTGGCCATTAGGGAGTTTGCAGCTAACCTCCAGCTTCAGCATATGATCATAAATATGGAATCTCAGCAAAACTCTGGACAGTTTTGTCCCTTGCTAAACTGCTATTTCACGTATAATTTGGTTGAATTCTGTCCATTTTTATGTTTAGGCAAAACAATCCATTTGCTTATGTCCAAATGAGTGTATTTTGCTCATAAATGCTGTTTCAGCAGCAAGCAGGGGTGACTTGGAAACTTGGAGAAAGTACATTTTCTCAGCTATTCAGTTTGAGTATGCAAACTCTAAAGTCATTTGAGAGCATTTTCTCAAACAATTCCAATGAAAGCAAGACCGATATTTGCAGGAGAGTCGTCCACAAGTAACAAAGTAGGACTACAAATATTCACACTCTGATAAAACATGCAAATGTTTTTATATAATTCTGCTACTAAAACTAAAAAGACTAATGATAAAATTACTTAAATTAACTATTTCTAGATACTTTTTATAACAACAACTATGTCACAGGAACACTTTCCTTTGTCTCGGTTAAACAAATTTGTAAATAAATGTGCAAAAAAAATTGTGAAATAAGTGGTAGAAATAAAAAAGGTCAAGGTTTTGAAAATATAATTTAAGGTTTTAGAGAAACTAGTTAAAAATTTGGTAGGGCTTTCAGCCCAATTTAGATGGGCTTTTTTGCTTTCTTTTTTCAATACAATAAAACACCCACTCGTTAGCTAAACTGCTTTATGAGATCACATGTATGATTATACTGCAAATAGCCCAAGTAAAAGGGAAGCACATACACATGAAACTTCTCTAAAACAGAGTGAATTGTATGCACTTTTTTCCCTGTGCCACTCTGGAGCTGGTTCCAACATTTGGTAAGTCAGTTCAACTCATATGGAAGAAATATCTTTATTTTTTCACTGGATTATTGGTTGCAGGACTGGTGAGTTGGACTGGCACAAAGAGATACTGAGTGAGTACCAGATAAGCTGCTTCAGGAAAAATAAAACCCCACAGATGTGTCTATACAAAAGAGCACAGTAAGGGAGGAAAGAAGAGAGGCCTCTTTGCAGTCATTAATTGCTAAATTGCCTCAGACATCTTTCTTAGCTTCAACATGAGGCACAATCTACCTTACAATGTCACTCTGTACAAGAAAGGGAAGGGTGATAACTTTACTGAATGGAAAAGATAAACTGATGGTTTATAAAATATTTAGAGAACATTATTTGAATTTTATCATAGAACAAACACCCAACATCCTAGATTCTCAGATCTATTTTCAGCAATTGGGGGAAAAAAATCTAGCATTTTCTTACTGAGGAAAAAAACCCCATAACATTATCAGTGTCCAGGGTAAGGCAATCTCAGATGTGTAAATGATAATACATTCACCTTCTTTGTTCTTTGAAGAACAAAGAAGGTGAATGTATTATTGAAGAATTGAAGAAAGTCCAAACTTCCAGGATATATTTTTTAATGTCCATCAGTATAACAATACACATATTTCACACACAGAGGATTATTCCAGCTAGCTGATACTTTTTATTGCAATTTACTTTAAATTTGGAAAGAAAAGACACTATCTTATATGTGCTTTATCATTTGTCCTAAAACCATCTTTCAAGAAACAAATTTATGGTATGTTGAAAGAATTGTTCTGCTCTGTGGGAGAAAGACAAGGCATCCATCTGGCAGGTTTTGCCAGCACGAGCTGTTATTTGAGAAGCTAATGAATCAACTGTGCATGTTTCTGTGTTTCTGTGCATGTTTCTACTTCAAAGAAGTAGGCATTACTGTGAATAAGGGATAAATCAAGGTGAAATGATTTAAAATTTTCTGATCTCTATTCGCATTTCAACTATATTGAGCAGGAAAGCAGATGTACCCTACTGTACTTAAGCCCTTTTTGTGGGAATTGGTAGCCCATCCTTGCATTCTGTTTTACATTTTCCCAATAATGTTCCCATTTATTTTTCTCTGCTTTATGGATACTTGCTAAAATTTGAATAAAATCCAAGAAAATAGTAATTCGAGAATCTAGTTTGGGAGTTTTTAAATGCTAATGTGATTAAATGGTAATATAATTACAAGAAACACTTGAAGAAAAATAGAACAATGCAGGATTGATTAGAACCTTTTAAAAATATGTCTGTTTTTCAAAGAAGCATCCAAATGAAAACCTTGGAATCAAAACCACATCTCATAATAACACAAACACAACAGCTGTAGAGGTAATGTGTTCACTGCAACAATTAACTCCCTGGCATTTTCTTAGAAACTATTGTTAGAAAGGAGATTATTAATTTTTTCATGCTGCTTCTGAGGTCTCCTAGTGTATTTACTTTTAAAGGTAATTCTTGCTACACAACAGTTGCTGCTTGGAATAGGGGTTTTGAGCTTATCAACTTCTGAATTTTTATCTGGAGAAAAACCAAACCTCAGGCATGGACCACCTTATTGACATGTTTAATAATTTGCAATTGCTTGGTTAATGTGCAGTAACAGACTGAAACACATGTGCTAGAAATGACTGGCTCCCGATGATGTCTGCAGGCATGCTGGGTTTTGTAATAATTTTGCAGAGTATTTCCAGATGCTTTAGCAAGTGCAAGCAGTCCATGGACCACAGGCTAAATGATTCTTTGGTTACTGGGCCCACTTACAATTTTTCCTTTATTTATTTTCAACCCTTTTTCAGTCTTAATAACCTTACCCAATGTCCTTGACTTATTAACTACTGACAATGGCAGATAGTAAAGGGATGTTACAAGGGGTACAGTTCTTTCATTCTAGACTGTCAATAGATGGGGTTTTTAATGCTATAATTTGTATCTACTTAGAGGATTGCTTGAACTAAACTACTTAACTATTAAATCTTAGTTCTAATGAATTTATTCTATTTTCTCTATAATTTGTTGAAGGAACCTGGGTTCCCAGAAATTTTTTTATCCCTTTCTAAAATAGGCAGGCAAAATTAATTCCTTGGTGGGATAATTGTGATGGGTGTGCTGTGCATATCTTTTTCCTCTGGCTCTATTAGTGTAGAAAGAGCCTAAAACTAAGTACTTTGATGGACTTAAACATGACAGCTGATTTTAGGATTGTTTCTGTCAGGAAAAAAGCATAAAAGGATTTTTTGCCAGAGCTAAGGCATAGGCTGAATATCTGATGCGAGATTTGCCTACCATTGTAACAACATCATGTCATGTTTTGTACTCATAAAGAATATTTTGGTCAACTTAGAAGTATCCTCCTGTGTGAATTTTCTATATTTATGACTATTTTCCCCTCATCTCTCCTATCCCCTGCTCTATAACTCAGCCCAGTAGGGTCCTACACATAAACAGAATGTATTTCTCACAAAGACTGAGAACATTCAGACAGTAAGAAAGAAGTATGAAGATTTTTTTTTTTTGATTGATTGAGAGTTTTTTTGAGCTGGTTGCATTAGATATTTATTTTCCACTACAAAGTAAATATATAAAATATCAAATTAAATTGAATTTTTTGTAATACTTAAATTGAATTTTTTTGTAGTACATTAAATACAGTTTGCAAATTTTGTTTTATTCTAAAACCACTTAGTAAATACATTATTTCTAAGAGCAGCTCAAAGTAATACTGTTAAGAGCAGCTCAAAGTAATACTGTGTAAATAAGAGAAAACACAATTTAGGAATGCTTTTGGGAGGAGAGGTACTTATGGTTTAAAACACTTTACAGACACTTAAGGCCTATGAGAAATTATATATCTAAAAAGAATTAAGTTCCAAAGTAATATAATGATAATTATTTAAAGCATTTCTCTGTACAATAAAAAACTAACTTACTTTTGAGCAACACTTCATGATAGGGGTTTCTGTATAATATTTTAAAGAGACACAGTTTTCTGGATATTCATCTTCTCTTAGGAATATACAGGGAGGGAAAACTATTTTATTTCTATCAAGATAGAAATAAAATATTCATTGCTCAAAGTATTCATTGCTCAAACTGTTGACTGCAATTAGACAAAATGTGTTTAATGAATAATGACTATTGGTATGAGTAGGTGCCAGTGAGTGTGAGCAGAGTGATGTCAGACATATTAAGTGTGCTCATTTCTACAGTTTCTGTGCATTGTTTTGCCACATAAGAAGTCATGGTTGAGACATGGACAAGCTTTCTAAAAATCACAGACCTGGCTTGTTAAGAGCAACAAGGTGTACACAACTTAGTTGGGATTGAGGGAGAGCTGATGAGCTGGTTTCTGAGGGTTTCATGACAACCGTATCCAAAAAAGCCCTGGCAGTCTGTTGCAAGGCTGGATGTTTTCTGGCACAGCCACTGGTGTTACTGGCTTTCATCTCCTTCACACTGGGAATTTGGGTTCAACTGCTGGCCATTGTGCTACCCACAACAGTCTGTCTGCTACTGTCTTTCCAGTGTAAGTTCTGGTGAAAATATCAATGTGTTTTTGTTAAAGCATTTAAAAAAGCACCACTGGGAGTTGAAAATCAGTGATAGCAGGCTGTCCCGATGTTCACATTGTGGCCTTGGGTCCCCATTGGGCTATAAATGAATGAGGGACAGCAGGGATCTGTGACCTTAGGCGTATGCTGCAGCAGACAGTGCTACTGGATTAGATGTGTCTTGTTTCAGGGTTTTATTTGGACCTGCTGAATGTGATTATGAAGCATAGAGAATAAAACAAAAGAATCATCACCATCTCATTATGGCATTCATTATTCTTGCTGTTTTTATCCAATGTTGGGAAAAAGCCTTGATAAAATTACCTCCTTTAAAAAGATGTGTCATAAGTGATGACATTTTATGCTCCTTTCTTTTTGTGTGTATTTGACCTCATTCTCCACACTCGAACTATGAAACCCCTCAGGTTATGGCACTTTTCAAAACAAGACAATTTTTGGAAGACATCCCAGGGCATTTTAGTCCATGAGAAATTTTATGAGGCTTTTCTGGCATAATTAGAATTTGCCGAGTGTCCATAAGCATCTGAGTTTTATGTCTTGTAAAAGTATTAATTGCAGGTTTATGTTACTGCTATTTTAAAATTTAGGAGGCTGCATCAGGGCTTATGAAATTACAGTATCAAATACTTAAAAAGAAGTTATACAGAGCAATATTATTATTTTGAAAGTTTTGGGGTTTTAATTGCACCAGTCAATGTGCATTTTATGTAGGTTTATGATATGGACACAGAAATCTCTGAATGCTGGATTATTTTCTGTAAATGTGGAGCATAACTTAGTACCAATTCCTTAACTCCCGTCCCCTGTTTACAAACAACTGATATCACATTATTGATGTCAAAAGGAATTTACCAGGTACCTCAATGGCAACAAGACAAACTCCCAGAAGAGACAAATAGGATTTCCTACACTGCATCACTGATTTCAGACTTGTGTTTCAAATTCCTGTATTTTATTGAATTAAGTTTTCACACAGAAGATCCATCAATGCCTGAAAATACTAAACCAGGTTTTCCTAAAATATTAATCTTTAATTATTTATCTTTCATTCATTCTAAGATGCACTTCTTGAATCTGACAGAAAGGGAAATTAAATAAAAACTGAAAAACTCTGCTCAGTTGACCTTCAGTCTCTCTTGCTCCATTACTTCTCAAGGAATGTTGCTTGCTGAAGCAGAAACAGCTCTAATGTCTCTTTTTTAAAATAACTGTTTGTGTTAAAGCCCCCTAAAAATTATTAAAAGCATTTAATAAAATTATCACTGTTTTTCATCTTGTCAAAATATACCCCAGGAAGAGGAAAGCATGTTTAAGCTGGAGAGTACCTACAACTGTTATCTAGTCCAACACTGTGACTGCTTCACTGCTTCATTTTGGTTGACCAAAATTATATCCTGTTGTTAAGGGCATTGTACAAATGCCCTCCTAACCACCAACAGATTTGGGGCACCCATGATCTCTCCAGGAAACCTGTTCTAGAACTTGACCACCCTCTCTGTGTAGAAATGCTAATGTCCAGTCTGAACATCCTCTGGCACAGCTTTGAACCATTGTCCAAAGCATTGTTTGAACCCCACGTGTCCTATCCATGGATCCTATGGAGATCTCAGCACCCACCTCTCCATTTCCCCTCCTCAGGAGGCTGTAGATAGCAATGAGGTCACCCCTCAATCCTTTTTCTTCAAACAAGACATGCTTCATGTTTGCTGCTCCTCATAGGACATGACTTCTGATGAATAAAGCAGCTATTGATCCCTGAATAAAGATGCTGCCTCTACACTATGCTGTTATTCCTGGTTGACACATTCCCTTCCTCAATACATTATTTATAACAATCTGTTAACATATAATAGGCCAACCACTGGCAAGAGTAAATTATGTCTCTTTTGTCTTAAATAATTTCTGTAAAATATTTGGTCTTTATTATCAAAACACTGTAGAGCCATACAATTCAGAAAAAGTCTAAACTCAAAAGAAGTGCACAGTTTTCCTCATAGAAGTATTTATAAACTTCTGGAAGTTTCTCTTACAGAAGTCCTCCCTGGTTCTTACTGTTTTTATGCCTCCTTATTCCTCACAGGAGCTCTTCCCTTCCCAGTCAAGCTGGGTCACCATTACATTCAGCACAATTTCTCTTAGATGTTTCCAAAGAAACTCAAGAGACATTTAATGGGCTGCTCAGCATACTATATTCATGTACTATGGTCAGTATTTTACCATCAACCAATCAGGCATAAGCACCATGTGTGTGCTGTGAATACAGGCACTGAAAATGCAGTTTGAAACTTCATTTTAAAAGATTCAAACATTTGACCTTAAAACATGGTCCTTCTGAGCACCTTTGTCCACGAAAGCAAAGGCTTACAGAAAGAAACTAAGAAAGTTTTATGATTTTAGAATCATAGACCCATAGAATCATTAAGGTTGGAAAACACCTCCAAGTCCAGCCTTTGACCAAACACCACCATGTCAACTAAACTCTGGCACAAAGTACCAATCCAGCTGTTTCTTGAACACTTCCAAGTAGTGGCTCCACTGCTACCCTGAGCAGCCCATTCCAATGCTTGACACTTTCAGTCGAGAAATTCTTCCTTACATTCAACCTGAAACTCCTCTGGTGCAGCTTGAGGCAATTTCCTCCTGTCCTGTCACTGACTGCCTGGGAGAAGTGGTCAGCCCCCACCTTGCTACAATTTTTGTTGTCCACTTGAAGTTGAATAATCAGGTATGGGTAATCTATTTATTTTTAGAACTGTAATCTCAGATAAGTGATCTGAATTGCTTCCCATCATCAGATATAAAGACTGAGCTGACTAAAATGTACCTGGTGGCAGAGACTTTGGACTGTGAATTACAATGTGTGTGGTGCAGGCTATTGGAATCAGCAGACCCTAAAACTTTTACCAAAACCAACATCAAGTTCAAGGATAATATTTTAAAGCTGTTTACATTTCCTCCATCTTCTTTTTGGTCTGTTTTATTAAGAGTTTATTTTTATATTTTTCAGTGGGGTTCTGTATGCAGTTGCAATATAGACTTTACAGAATGTTTTTATAAACCAGTTGTGACATTTTTTGCATGTTTCTTTATTTCCCAAGTCTTCACATTTTGAAAGAGATGCTATCAAAGTAAAGCAATGCAGCTAGTTTAATATCTCCTACACCTTTTATGCTGAAACAAGTTTTGTTCATGTTATGAGCTAAGTAACTCTTTGCAAAGGGAGCCATATTTTTTTATTTTCTTCTGTGAGTCCCAGCTGTGCCAGTTAGTGGATCTGTGCCATTTCAGTCACCACCGTCTGAGAAACTCAGGCAAATAACACAATCAAAACTTGAGTTTTCTGCCATTCATGTGAGGAACATAATTTGTTAGAAGCACACTGCTGGATTCTCCTGGGACCTCCTGGGGCAGAATTATCACACTGTGATGGGTTGACCTTGACTGGATGTCATGCGCCCACCAAGCCACTCTAATCACTCCCCCTTCTCAGCTGAACAGGGACAGAATATAAGATAGAAAGCAACTAGCAATGAGTGAAATAAGGCAGTTTGCTAAATTAGAAATGAAAGGTTGAACAATTAAAAAGAAAAAAAAAATATTTTATTCTCTATTTCCCACCAGTGAGTGATGTCCAGCCACTTCCTGGGGAGCGGGGCTTCAGTATGTGTAGTGGCTGCTCCAGAAGGCAAACATTGTAAATTATGATTGTTCCCCTTCCTCATCCTTTTCTTTGCCTCTATATCTGACCTGATATCATAAGGGGTAGAATATCCACTTGATCAGTTTGGGTCAGCTGCTCCTAGTTGTGTCCCTTCCAAGACCTTGCCCACCCCCAGCCTGATGGGGAACAGACTGCTGGAGATGGCATTGATGCTGTGCCAGTGCTGCCCAGCAGCTGACAAAACACACAAAACAGTTGTGGTTACAGCACCTTTCTAGATACCACTGCACAGCATAGCACTGTGAGGGTTGCTGTGGGGAAAAAGGGCTCCATCTCAGCCATACCCAACACACACAGACTCTGACTCAGCTTCAGAGGAATAGTCTTTATTTTAAACAATATCTTCATACAAGCATCAGTGATTCTTTTGAAGTTGTTACTTACTGCTACAATATCAATTTACATAAATTTCACTCTAGTTGAAAAATGTTTAGTTTCTACTATTTCTTTTCTTCCAGTGGAAAAAAAGAAAAGAAAAAAGACTTTAACTGACATTAATGTCTAGAAAAGATACAGTTTAAAACTTACAGTTATTCAAAGTATGCATATTACCTGAGTTCATTATGAAGAGAGTGCCCATGGATGCATATACATCCTTTTCCCTCTACCCTCCCCACTCAGCAGTAATCCATAATATGTGTAATTAGTGAACCAAATGCATAGAATTATTGAATATCTTTAATTGTAAGGAATCCATAATCACCAACAAGTCCAATTACTTCTACTCACAGTAGCAGTAGCATGTAGCAGTAGCATGAGTTAAGTAAATCTTAACTGTTGTGATTAAGAACATTATCCAGATGCTCCTCTGGAAGGTTTGATACCATGACCACTTCCCTGGGAAGCCTGTTCTGGTGACAAATCATTTTTCCAGTGAAGAACTTTTTCCTAATAGCCAGTGTGAACTTCTCTTGATGCAGCTTCATTCCACTTCCTCATGTCCTGTTGCTGGTCATCAGAGAGATATCAAGCACCTCCCTCTCTACTACCTTCTTTGAGCAGGTTCTAGACAATGACCCTTCAGCCTTCTCTTCTCCAAGGTGAACAAATGAAGTGACTTCAGCTGCTTCTCATAAGTCTTGCCTGCCCTCACAGCTTTTCACCATCTTTGTGGCTTTTCTCTGCATATACTCTAATGGTTTAATGTCATTTTTATATTGAGGCATCCAAAACTGCATACAGTACCCAGTATGAAGCCACACCAGTGCAGAGTGGGACCATCTCCTCCCCTAAAATGGTTTGTGTTGCTGCGCCTGATGCACCCCAGGACACTATGGGCCCTTTTGACTGCCAGGGCACTCATATTCAACTTGGGATCGATCAAGTTCCTCAGGTCTCTTCCTGCAGGGCTGCTTTCCAACCTGTGGAAGTCCACAGCCCCTCAGTCTAGTACCATTAGCAAATTTAATGTATGTTCTGTTCCTGCATCCAGATAATTTATAAAAACACTGGAAAGGTGCTGACTCTAGCATTGAACTCTGCGGAAGAGCCACCAGACCCATTCACTGTAGCTCTTTGAGCCTGACCCATTGGCCAATTGGTCACCAAATATATTATGGACTTGTCTAGAAATGTGCTGGACACATTCAGAAAGAAAAGTGAGAGACAGTATTAGAAACTTTGCTCAAATAAAACCCCCCACATCTACTGTATTCCCTTGGTCAACTAGATGGGTAACTTTGTCATATAAGGAAATTAAGTTGGTTGACCAGGACTTTCCCCTCATGAACCCATGCTGGATGTGACCAAAGAATGCATTGTTCGTCAAGTGTTTGTCAAGAACTCCCAGAACAGCCTATCCTCCACAATCTCACCAAGCACTAAAGTGAGACTGACAGGACTGATATTACTCCTCCTTACTCTTCCTGAAAATTATGATGACATTCTTTGGCTTCCAGTGGACTGGGACCTCTCTAGCCACTCACAAACATTGAAAAATAATGGAGAGGCCTGCAATAGCATCAGCCAGCTATTTCAGTACTCTGGGATGAATCCCATCAGACTCCATATACTTATGTGCATCCAGCTGGAGCAGCAAGTATTGAACAAGTTTAGTGTCAGCTGGAAGTTTGTCATTCCCCCAGCCATGGTTTTGAAACACAGGGCTACAGGGTTCGCAGAAGCCACCACAGGCATTAAAGAAAAAAGTGAGATAATACAGTGGGGAAAACCACTTCAGGTAGGGTTAGACTTCTGTGGAGCTTGGTCCCATGCTGTTGGAATTACTGAATATTTTATCTCACACATACAGGAATGCAAGTGCATGTGTGTATGCATGTGTATGTATCAGTGACACATGTATGTCTTAAAGAGAAACACAAATAGACACAGAATCACAGAGTCAATCACTGAATGATAAAAACATAGAACTGCTTGGGTTTGAAGGAACCTTAACTTCCCCCACTATATGCATATACATGTTCAAGTATATGTGCATGCATGACGGAAACTCAAGGATTTTAAAGATTTCCCTTAGTCTTGAACGTTGTTGAAATTTAGCCCAAGAAAATTATCTGTATCCTTAGGTTTGGAGTTGTGTGCTGCAAAGTGACTGACAAAAGAAAGGAAAAGCTACATAAAGCTACATTAAAAAATTATCCCACAATAATTTTTTTTCAACTGGGATAGACCTGACTGGGATTATATTTTTGGGGGTTTTAGTCCATACAAAAGCTTGAGTTTTATGGTGGTTTTAGCAATTCAAAATAAGAGAGAGTCAAAATCTAGTATACCATTTGAAGTGGAGCTAAAGAGCCTGCTAAAGGAGGGTAGGCTGCACATAGAACTCTCTCTTATATCTGTTTAATCTGAGCCAGGTGAGTGGGTCCATGGCTGAGGGTCAGAATATGTTTAGGGTTAGGATTGGGGTGAGGATAGGGAATGCAAAAATAGCTGAGGGGCATCTGTAGTGGGGCTGTAGAGGGTCTGTCAAAGGAAGGCTTAGCCTGTAAAAATATTTTCTCTTGAAAACATTTCCAAATGGATCCTTGGGAAATGATGGGTACAGGTTTAAGGTTTGAAACCTGTGACGTATGTAAGGGTCCTTGGCAATGGCTAGAATTATGCCTGGATTATTTATGTTTAGTGTCTGGAAGAGAAAATGATCAGACCTCCATTTGGGTGTAAAATGACTAAGGAAGGCTTATGTGGTTGAAAAAGCTCCTTTGACTGAAAAGAAGGTCAAATCTTTGGCAAAGGATCCCCTCCGAGGGGAGGATTTCAGAACAACTAAGTATCTTCAAAAGTACAATTCTTTTAAGGAATGGTTACTCTGTTTTATTCCAATTATTATGCTGATTTATAGCTAGTATTACATTATTTTATTTCAAAATGTATATGAGTTTATGCAGAAAAAATTCCATGGATGCAGAAATCCTTTTTTTTTTTTTTTTTTTTTTCAAATAGTGTGTTTGAAACTCACCAGAATGCACATTACTACTTCTATAGTGTGGGTAACTGTTTTTTTTCTTTTTTGATGTCTCTTGTTGTTCGTCTGAAGGTGGCATATAGGAATTAAGGTCTAAAATACCTATAAACTGCTTTGTGCTAATACTTGTTCTAGATTGACTGAATAACAGAAATATTTCACCTCTAACAAATCAACTAATTAGATTTGGGGTTTAAAATTATTTGTCTCCTACTGGTTGATTGTGAAAAGTATGCTTTCCTGTCCACAAAAGCAGCAGCTTGTCCCTCTCATGGTGTAGACTTGAGCACTAAAAAATCCTACTGATAGACCAGACTCAGACATTTTCCTTTATTCAGAAAAGAAGATTCCAGAGCTGGATTGAAAATTACCTGCATCTCAAAGAAAGGAATGAGACTATTAATCATCAAAATCCCAAACAACTCAATTTTTTTTCTGTTGTTTTTGAGAGAGGGAAACCAGAATTTTTTTTTTTTCTTTCAGTACAGTTTATTCTGAGCACATTTCAGTGCAGCAGGGGGCATTGCTGCAAACCAACAAGCAAGTCTGACTTTTTTAAATGTGAGTGACTGGCATTCTGAAAGCCATGTATTCAGTCTATTCAGCTGTTACAGCAAGTCAAGCCATTCCTTTTATTATCCATAACAACCTAATAGCATTTCTGGTGGAGAAGCTTTTGGTACAGATCAAAATATAAGCAATAACAATTGCTACATTTGAGGTACGAGACCATGAAAATTTTAACTGTCTACTACACAGCAAGAAGGACAGAAGACATAACTGAATTTCCACAATATTCACTCTTATTATTATTCTCCTCTCCCTGTTTTCATAACTTTATTTAATTCTCTGAAAGGTTAAAAAAGAGAAATATTTGCACTTTGGCATTTATTTTCTATCATATTTAGGATTCTAATTTTGTTTTTATGTTTCTTTGTAGACTAGGTTCCTGAACTGGCCTTCCAAGATGGTTTGCATCTCACAGGATGCCAAATGTTAGTGACTGAACAGGTGTGACCAAAATAGTTCTACTCTGAGGTGAGGCCACACTGTCTCACATGATACCATGAAACGTCACAGAGGCAATTCTGACTCTTGGTTATTTAAATTATTTGGATTATTCCTGTAAATGAATATTTGACCAAGAAGATTGAAATACCATCACTTTTCTTGTGTAATGGTAGGACAAATTACCTTATTATGATTTGGGTGAGGAACACTAACAGAGGAGTTCTTTGAAGTCACCCATCCCAACTTAAACCAAACAGATCTCCCTGATAACAAGTGATTTATTTTTTCTTAAGCACTGTGGGAAATGCAACGTCACAGTTGCTAGAGTGGAGACACCTCTGTCTTTGGTCAAAGGAACCTTGTCATTCTCACCTCAGCACAGGCTGACATAGGGAGTAGGTCCATTGAGCAAGAGTATTTGAGCAAATGAGCAATGAAGAGAGGGATGGAAAGGACTGGGTAAAAGCGACATTGGATGATTTACTTACCCCTTTGAGAAGACTAATGCCATGATTATAAATGCCCAAGACATTGGAGCATTTATGCTGAAATGATCTTTGATTATTGATTATTTTCCTCTTGGAACTTATTCTGAATTCCTTTCAAACTCTTACTAAACAGTAAAATTGTCTTTATTTCCAAGCCTGGAACAATAACCTTGTAAAAGATATGACTCTTAGGGGAACTCAGATAGAGTCACTTGTTTTTTCCATGGTAATTTCCATGGAAAATTCACTGTTTTTTTCCAGAGTAGACTTCTGTTCTTTTTATGATTTCAGAAAAGCAATTCTGTAATCAAAACACTGCCTTATGCCATCACCCAGTCATGGCAGAAAGTTACTTTTTATTGTCCTGCTTTTCAGAAAAGAAAACAGGCTCCTGGAGATTGAATAAATTTTTGCAGAGATGCCATAACAAATTACACTTGCTGATTAAAACTTTGGAGGCAGTTTTGTCATCGAGGTTTTGCATAGAAGCAAAATCTTAATTAGAAACTTTACTGAATTAAAGTATATCAGTGCTACAACTGGAGAATATTTAAACAGAGCAGAGAATTCAATGTAATCAGGGAGCAATTCAGAGTTTTTGCCCAGAAGATTCTATACATCTCAAGAAGGGCAGGAAGCTCAGTTAGCCCCCTCTGAAGCCAGTGAACAAATTCCCTTTGACTTCATCAACTGCTGCAAAGAGCTGAAGGGTGAACACCAGAGAACTGGGTTTTGATGACTTAATGAAAAAATCAGTTATTAAGAAATGTGCTTGTGAGTGATTCCATTCATCATAGCTGGTAGTATATATTTTCTGAGCATAATATATAGTTAAGGAGTTATGTTAACAGTTTGACATGCTTTAAGTAAAAAGGTCCATATTTCACAAGCAGGTTTTTTTAACCAACTTCTAGATATTTATAGCTATAATTCCAACAGGCATTTAAGGAACTATTCATGCAGTTGTAAATGGTTCATTGTGTTTGAAATGTAGATTTACAGAAAGTGACAGATCACTAAACCAAGTTTATCTCTCGGCATGTCCTCAGTTTCATGCACAATCACTGTAATTTCTCAAGATCTCTGACTTCTGATCAGAAAGAATGTCCCTTATGATTGTACATTTTATTACTTCTAATAAACTACATGATAAAACTACATGATTATAATTTGGCCCTGCTAAATCCACCCATATGATGGAACACACACTGAAAATTACAATTTCTTTGAAAATAAAATCTACAAATTACTAATAAGGAAAACTTTTATGAATTTCTTTGATTAAGAGTCAGTAAGACTACAGCTGCTCTTTGTGGATGCTTTGAATGTTCCATTACCCAGTAACTTGCACTAGAACTGATGATGGTTTCCAGTATTCGAATCAGAATGCTGCAAGACACCATGATTTAGAATTCTTAAAGAACGTACCCTATCCACCACTTTCACAACAACCAGGTTCCCAATTACCTGATAAACTAACTCAAAAATACCCCCAGGTGTCTCAAATAATATATACTTTAAAGATATTACTGAGGTTTGTATGGGCTTAGGCAGATAGACCACTCAGAAATCAGCGGAGCTTCAGTGTCTATACATGAAAATTTCAGAGATTTCCAGAGGATTTGACATTAAGAATTCCAGTTAACAATCTTGAATAACATAGAAACTAATCAAAATTTTATCCTAATATACCTTTGCTGAACTTCGTGCATCTGAACTTACAATCTTTGTGCCCTCTAGGAAGAAAATTGTTTGAACTTGCAACCTGTCTCATCACATCTTCAATTTTAGTCTACAGAACAGAACTAGAGTAAAGTTCTCTGTAGAGTTTACAGAACTTTACTCTAGGAGTGTCTATCCATTGACTAATGACCATGTGGTTTGACCTGTCCAGATATAAATACTATGATGCTGAGAGTTAAATTCTGAAGCAAATCTCCCCTTCAGAGTCTATGCAATTGTATTACACAGGCAGTTGGAAAATTATTTTGTCAATAAAAGAAGGTGACTCAGAATTTTCGTTCTTTCTTAAATAGCCAAAAGTGGACTTAACCCTACATTTTAACAACAATTATCTTGCATTCTGAGATGCAAGATAGCTCAAGAATAAGATATCTTACCCCAGATTCTACCAGGTAATACAGTTGAATTCAATAATTTTACCTGTACTTTCCAACCAGAATGATTCCATGACTCTATGAAATAAATAAATAAATAAATAAATAAATAAATAAATATCTAGTAACTAATTGGAATTTACATGTGAATGGGTGTCTCTAGGGCAAACGTAAAGTTAGAGCTTGAAAACTCATTCATTAGCAAGACTTGCCAGTATCTTTGAGTGGCCTACTTTATATATTTTTAGGATAGTTCTGGTACCTATAATATATATTTTTTCATATTCCAGGACACAAATGAAATAAACTTGTGCAACTGAAACTATGAAATTCCTTGTTCTACAAGTTGCTTCACTGAAGTGAATATACATTTTTTGCATTCAGTTAAAAAATGTTATGCTAAGATAAGAGTAAGGTAGCTTTCCTGTAATTTTCCTCAGTCAAAACAAAAGGAAGTTCTGTGGAGTTGGAGACATACCTGGATTACCTGTGTTACCACAATACAAATCATGGTTAACAGTGAGATCCAGCTGTTATACTTCCTAGAGATGCTCAGCTGCTCTCTTCACCATAACCATGGAAACCCCACAAGTCTGGCAGTGTCTGGGCAGTTTATAAAGAAATTCAAAGAACATCAAAATCAACTCACATGTTTTTTTCAATAAATAAAAGCAATTACCTTGTTTTGTATAGATGGATATGATAATAGGCATAACATTTTCCAGTAATTTTATTTGCTAAACTTGAAAAGCATACAAACTCTCAATTGCAAATACTATTGTTCCTTCTCTGCCTCTGTTAGGATAATGTGGAAATGTATTTACATATCTGTGTGTTTTTATATTTATAAATCCTTTATTAATTCAGCCTGAAAATAATTGGATTATTTGGAAAACATTACATGCCATATGAAGATCTTTTCAGAATGCAGAAACACAGTGTTGCTTAAGGGTGTTCAAGGGATTTATCTGTTTTTTTCACTGAGTCATGATAATGTACTGTTTTAGTAGGTGGGAACCAATGCCTTTGATCTGAGAACATATGCTAAGGAATTCACTGCCTGATGAGATGGAATGTTCAGTAATCGAGACCACAAAAATGCAATACCTTCAAAAGGAATATGCCAGCAAATTCTCAACAGCTCCTTTGGATCTTTCTTCCTGTAAAATTTGAACAACATTTGTATATGCTGTTCCTGTTGCTGGTGTTCCTTTATGCAGCTACTTTTCAATACAAAGGCCTTAAGAAGCAACATACAGTAAAACTTTAATTACTTAATATTGTCTGTCAAATATTGGGCATCCTCACACTTTCAGTGACAAGTGCTTGTGTGCAGTTCAATCAGTAAATCCATATGAACAAGTCAATAACAATCTCTACTAGAGGAAGGAAAAAAAGAGGAAAAGTTTATGAGCTGTTTTGATATTTATTTGTACAAAATTGCATTGTCCACACAATGGAAGTAGATGAGAGAAACAACTTTTGTTTAACTTCTCATGTAGGTTTCTTCCACAGAGGTTATTTTCTTTTCTGTGTAAATCCAAATGCATGGGTCTCCACACATATTTTAGTTGAAAGCAAACACATGAAACTCTGTTTGGAAAGAGTTGTGGTTGCAAACTCAGTATCTGAGTCTCTGGCCTAAAAATAAAACTCATTACTGGCATAACATTAAACTCGTTTTTCACTGTTGTTTCATCAAGCACAGGATTACAGTAGGTAAATCCGTGTCTCTGTGCAGCTTTTTGTTATAAAGAGCCTTCCACTTTGCACAATGGGCTATTTTGCTGCGCTTCTGTTTCCCTTCTGTGAAACACTTTTAGTTTCAGTATCTCCTAGAGTTGTCTGCTTTTCCTTTCTCATTTTAGCTGATAAACGTTTTCAGTACAGAGTACTTCGTTATGGCACAGCTCCATCCCTGGTGTAGCCTCAGCTGTTACTGGCTGTACCTGGATGGGACATCTCCAAAAGGCCCAGGAGCTGGCACTGTCAGCAGCTTTGAATCCAGAGCCCAGGTGGGATGCAGAATTACTTTTGGTTTGACTTAAGAATCAAATCAGAGAATTCAGATCTTGCCTCAGATAAATGATTTTCATTCTGATTGCCTCCAAGGTGGTACACAGGTAGCATGGAAATCTCACAAACTTACATATAGCATTTAAAATACTGCAAAATAATTAATCAGCCCTATTTAATGCTGGCTGAAGAGTCATAAAAATAAATTTGTTTTAAAAAATGAATACTTTGATTAAACATTAACTCTTTTCTGGCTGCTAGATTAATATCTCTGTGAGTCAGATTATTTCTCTTTTTTCTCATCTTAATCCTGCAGTCAAGTAATCCCACCTATCATGCCAGCTTTTAGTTTGAATGTGTCAGCGGAAGAAAGACATGCTAATAACCATTCGTGTTATATTATGAAAGTATACATACACAATTTAGATCATATTTTTATTTCAGTCAAAAATACCCATTTTGCAACTAAGCCATCAGAAAATCCATAAAATAAAGGAATCTTCTATTTACAATAAGTTTTTTTCCTAATTTATGTATAATAAAAGTTGTATTTTCCCTTCTCTTAAAAATAAAACTGCTTGCTAAGGAGGATAAATGTTTCTTTTTTCTCTTTGGAAGAAATATATTGCAACATTTTGAAAAATGCATATATTCTCACTATTTTGTTGTGTTGAAAAGATTAAGGTACTTGAGACCTGCTACTGTAAGATTTTACTGAATAATGAAGGATATACTCTGCAGGTGAACTCAAGTAGTTAATTTTAAGTATATTCTGCTTTCCATTGTTTTTGTTTCGCAGCATGAAAACCAGAAAGGGAGGAAAATAATTTGATAGAACAAAACAACAGTAGTGCTTTATAAACACTTTAACAACAACTGGGGGCATTTCCAATACAAAACATACAATCAAATTAATTTTCTGAGATGAATCCTTGATCCTTTTTTGAATTATGTTCTTCTCTTTAAAAACAGAATTTTAATAAAATACATTTATGCAATACTATGTGTCATTCTCTCATTTGATTAGAAACAGGAATTGTCTTTCAGGTTCATATTTCACTGGGCTGCATCTTGATATCCATAACTATTACTCACACTCAAAGCCTCTGGAAACAAGAGGGAAGTTTAATACTTGCACATCTGATCTCATATAAGACAGAAGTCAAAACATCATCAGTTTGATGATCTTCTGTCAGGACCCATCTTTGAGGGTGAAAACAAACACAGAAGGACCTCTGCATATGTGATGCAGGTTTATTTTTAAAAAGTAATTGGAACAGAAAGGAAGTATGTGACCATTTTGGTTCTTTTCTTTAAAAAATAAAAGTAATATCATGAAGAAAATATCTAAGGAAAGGAAAGAAAGAGAAGGAAAGGACAAGAGTAGGCAGTGGAAAGGAAAGACACTACCTGTGATCCAGATATAACACTTGATCTTTGCAGTGTTGATGCCCGTGGTCAGACCGGTGGTTGTAGTTTTGATTCCTGGGGCATGGGGGTGGGTGCCACAGAGTTCTGTGGGTTATAGACATTCAGCCTTACATGGGAATGCTTCAGAGGGCTTTTACACTGGCTGAAACAACCCTGTGGAAGCAAGTTATGGGAGCTTTCAGAGATCTTTGATGGTTTGTGGCCCCTTCCAATGACATGATGTGACAGATGTTTGGCGCTCCTTCTCGTGACTGTGTAGTTGTGCCTTATAGCAAGGCATGAAAGGCTAAAAAATTAATGAGCCATCTAATAGATGGAAACAGGAACAAAATTATTATTTATAAGTGAGCTAACTGAAGGAGGGAACAGGAATATTATTCAGGATACTTTGATGAAGACAATAGGCAGAAAGAGGACTGTAAAATCTATCCATTCTACGTGATGTTTGGCAGGACATGAACACAGACTTCATGAGGATTATTCATAGTGAGTTTATTGTTTTTTCCCCTATAAAGTCTTTACTAACCCCAGAGTATTTATGAAGATGATTGGCAAAACATTCTCTAGGGGCCATGTAGCTGTTAAATATTACATGCACTGATAGTAAAGTGGCTTTCTACAGACTGAGTGCAGCTTAAGCTAACTAGAATCCAGTCCACAGAAATTGTAAAATAAATTTTCTGCTTTGGAGTGAAACCTTTGCATTTTGCATCTAGTGCAAGTTCTAAAATCTTATTTTGAAAAAAAAAAAGAAAAAATTACATTTTTATTAACACTGACAAAAAAATTCCATATGATTCTGTGTTGATGTATCTACTAGGCCTAAAGTGGTAACCTAATGAGTACAAAAATAAAGAAATAGTGACAGAATAGGTAAAAGGTTGCAGTTAATTAGTGAATTTCTGCAAGTCATTTAAATTTGGCTCTATTGGTATTTGTCAACAACAAAACTTCCCCCATATGCACATTTAAATTATTCTTTATAGTCACTGAATCTTTAAATTGCATTCTGATTTTCTGCTTACTTTCAATTTAATCTAGGGAATGATCAGATTTTTGATGTGAAAAATACTTCAACCAGACAAAACACATTTCTTTTCCTTGACAGATGCAGGAATTTAATTAGGGAAATATTATAGAATAGTGGCTAGATTCAATCACTTACAGCTTCATCTCTATGTATCACTTGAGGTGACATTTTTGTGACAGCTGTCTATTCTCTTGCTTGTGAGTATAATCATTTAATTCAAGTTTACACCATAAGGTCTATTAATAGCATCATACCCAATACTAGGACTTTTGCCCAAACAAGTACTGCAAGTCAGATTCTTAAGCTATTTTGGCATTTAAACAAACAGGCAAAAAAAAATAACCTATTAAAAACAGTTTTTAAAAATTAAGAAATTAATAGTTTTCATAATATAAATAACTAATTGCAAACTTCAAATGTTTAACTCAAGAGAAATTCAGATTTTGAATTATTTTCTCATCTATAACATACAGGAATTTAATGTCGAAAAGACACAAGCTCACAAGTCCAAAGAATCTATTGTGACACTCAAAACTGCCCCCCAGCACTCGAGGTGATGCCACCTCAGGGCAGAGCAGAGCAGGACAATCCCCTGCCTTGCCTGGCAGGAAATGCTGTGCCTGATGCCCCCCAGGACAGGGTTGGCCCTCCTGGCTGCTGGGGCACTGCTGGCTCATGTTCAACTTGTCAGGACCAGAACTCCCAGGTCCCTTTCCATGGTGCTGCTTTCTAGAATCTCACTCGCCAGCCTGTCTATACAGCCAGGGTTGTCCCATGCCAGGTTCAGAATCCAGCACTTGTTGAACTTCCTATGGTTGTTGATTGCCCAGCCCTCTGATCTGCTGAGGTCTCTCTGCAGGGCCTCCCTGCCCTAGAGGGAGACAAGAGCTCCTCCCAGTTTTGTATCATCTACAAATTTGCTTAATATCTCTTCCAGTCCTATGAAGGTGTTGAAGAGCACAGGGCCTAAGTTATTTAGTTACATCTTGTGAAATGAATATCTTGTTATTGAAATAGATTTTACTTTAAACAAAAATATAAATAAATACAAAATATGATCTTATAATCACGCCAATTATTAAAATTTTTCCATGATTCTGCTAAGGAACTTTTCACATAAAAGTACAGCAATTTTTTTTAATATTTCATGAACACTAATGAATGAATGAATGAACACTAATGAATTCTCTCCCAAAATAAGATACCTGCTTGCCAAATTCAATAATGTCCTCTAAACCAGACATACCTTTGTTCATTTTACTTCAATTATTAAGCCTCATTTGAGTAATGCTACATTGAAGTGACACAAATCAAAACTCTAATATGACCTATATTTTAGACATAACTCTGCTTGATGAAATTATACCTGCACATGCTTCAGGACTGAGTAAACCATACATGCAGACATACACACATACTCAGGGAGCTTCCTGAATTTCTCTGTTGTCTAAAAAGAGATTCTAGATTACCATTTTAAACTAGGTACCAACACTCCACAGTAGCCAAAATAGGCCTGATAATTTAGTCTCATTCATGCATGCCAGTTCTTAAACAAGGTTAATTATTCTATTAAGCAAGTGAATCAACTGAGTTTTAAATGTGAGACATATCAACAGATTCTCCAGAGTATTTGGAACAGTCTGACTTCATTTAGCTATGCAGCTTTCAGACCCAGCCCAATACTCTTTTTCTGTCTGTAGTATTGAAGCATATTGAGCATTTAATAAATTAATGAGTCAGGATTAAAGACTAGAGAGTAAACTGAAACAAATAAGTGATTATTAATATTTAAATGACTGAATGTTCAGGGGCCAGAGAGGAAAACCACCAACCTAGCAGACTGTTGCCTAAATATTTAGACATTCTAAAGTAAAATGTATCCCTTATATTTTAGCTGTGTTTCCTTTGAACCATTAGTGAAATGTGAATTCTTTGTGACTTGTAAGTGAAGATAAATTTAAGTTACTATTTCTACTAAATCTTTCTTTTCCTAGTAAATTATTTTTTCCTTTTCATTATCTTCTCTGAAGATCATTAATTCGTGATTAGTCCTAACCAGAATTACCTTTTTCTGGCAAAAGAATTGTAAGAATAGAATAATAGGTCAGCTAATGAGTTCTGCAATGAGAATAGGTCAGCAATTAGGCTGCTGGCCTAATGGAAGCTGAGCAGGTGTAGAAAGAAGTTGAAGTCAGACTTCAGACTATGGATGTTTACAAGATACATTGGATACCAATCAGGTGTAACAGATGATATAATAAATGATATAAATGATATAATATTATATAGATGATATAATAATGATATAAACAGATTATATAATCATATTCTTCTTCTGTGGCACAGGAACACTAGGCCAGTATATACCACAAGAATACAAACCCATTCTGTGATAGGATTTTATAGTTCTATGTATTCAACTTTCCAATGACTGATATATTACATCATTTTTGCATAATTAATTATTACCTGATGCATTTTTTATCTGACATATTGAAAGTAAGGAACATCACAAATATTATTTATATTAAAATATATTTATGATCTTACTATAGAATATTTTAAGTTGAAAAAGATGTTTACGATCTTCAAATCCATCTGCAAAACTAAAATATGTACACCATTAAACCATGTTCTTGAGTGCCACTTCTACACATGTCTTTAATACCTCAGGAGATGGTGACTCCACCACTCCCCTGGGCAGCCTGGGCAGTCCAATTCTTGGCAACCCTTTTGGTGAAGAAATTTGTCTTAATATCTAATAAAAACTGCCCCTGGAGTAACTTAAGGTTGTTTCCTCTTGTCCTTCTGCTTGTTACCTGGGAAATTAAACCAGCACCCACCTGGTTATAAACTCTTCCCAGGTAGTTGGAGAGAGTGATGTCTCCCTGAGCCTCCTTTTCTCTGGGCTGAAAAACCTCAGGCCCCTCAACAGCTCCCCACAGGACTTGTGCTCCAGACCTTTCACCAGTTCCATTGCCCTTCTCTGGACTCACTCCAGCCCCTGAATATCTTTCTTCTAGTGAAGGACCTAAAACTGAACAGAAGTTTTGAGGTACAGCCTCACCGGTGCTGAGTACAGGAGGACAATTCCTGCACTGGTCCTGCTGGTCACACTTTTGCTGATACAGGCCAGGATGCCATTGGCCTTCTTGGCCACCTGGGCACACAGCTGGCTCATGTTCCACTGGCTGTCAGCCTTGTTGAACTTCTGACCACAGCTCATTGATTCAGCCTCTCCAGATCCTTCTCCAGAGTATTCCTACTCTTCAGCAGATCAACATTCCTGCCCAACTTAGTGTCATCTGTGAACTGAGGGGGCACTCGATCTCCTTGTCTAGCTCACTGAAGGTACTGAGCTAACACTGAGCCCTGGAGAGTCCCAGCAGTGACTGCCAGCAGCTGGGCCATGCTCTGGGGCCAGCCATCCAGCCAGTTATTCACCCAGCACTCTGCTCGTGCAAAGCCACGAGCAGCCAGCACCTCCAGGAGAACGCTGTGTGAGACATTGTCAAAGGCTTTAGTGAAGTCCAGGTAGAAAATATCCACAGCCTCTCCCACATTCACTAAGTGAGTCACCTTGTCATAATGTTGCCTTTTTCCCAACCTGGAAATGAAACTCCACATAATTTTAGTAAGGAGGTAATATAAGAGCGGATCTTTATTTGAAGGCCTTCAGGGGCAGTTATGGAAAGATGTCCACAAAAGCCCACTACCCCACAACAGGTGTGTACATTTCTGTAGGTTTTAGGAAATGAAGATAATTGATAAAAAGCACCAATTAGGAGGACAAGTGGTGATGCAGGTCCCCTCCAGGTCAAGCCCTTTCTCCGGAGCCCCCCTCAGCACTGGCTGTACTTTGCCCATTCAATGTATCTCACAAGAGTTGTTCTCAGCCTTGATTCCCAGGAAGAACCAAGACAGCATGGGGCCTTGTACCTCCCGGGGCTTGAAGCTCTGGAATTTGTTTTCTCTTTCTGCCATAGAAAGGCCATGGAAAAGTACTGGGAAACTGGATTACTTCTAATGTCTTCAAGAGTTTCATTTTATTCTTAAATCAGATAAAAATACTTTGCCTCTCCTTTTATTCATTACGTTTGTCAATACACATATCATTGTACATGTGTCCACATATGGAATTCCATGATTTAAAGTCATCTTATTTTTACGCGTGTTGTTTTGCACTAAGTTTTGTTTTGGAGTGAATTGGCTTGTTACCTCTGAGACAGGTCAATGACTGATTCTGTAGAAGGTTTGATAAAGGACAGTTCACAACAGAAAATGTTATAGAGGTATAATTGAATCCCCTTGTCCTGCAAGTTCTAATGATGGCCAAATCAAACTATTCAAGTGAATTATTTAGTAAAACAAATGAACATATAACACAGACAAAAGATCTTAATCAGAAATATTACTGTATAAAACTACCTGCTTTTTTCTACAGAGTAGATTACAACATAACATAAAACATTGCACTCTATCAAGGTATTCATATTAAAGCCATCAAAAGAAAGAATATTGATTGGAAGCTGAAAGTAACTTGCTACCAAAATGAAGATAATGTACCCAGATTCCTTAGTTTACCTCTATTCACAACAGGCACTCCACACATATCCAGGAAAATGTATGGAAGATTTCTGCTTTGTGGGAGTTTGGTATGACTTTTTTAGTTATAAAGTGGCTGTCAGTCAAAAATTTGGCTTATCTTGTCAGATTGCATTTCAAAAGAAAGACATTTATTGGCAGTTGGGAAATGCCAGACCAGAGCTAACCCCATGGTGCCAAAATTTGTCACTACAATAGAGTTTGTATAGCTTGAGTTATTTGGTCAGTTAACAAAGAGTAGATAAGCTTTGGGGGAGGGGCACAGGTAAGATGCCGTGCTACACCAGGTCTTTGTGCTCTTTGACAGTGCAGATACAGCCCCTGGCTGGAATCCCCAGTCTGCTAGAGTGACTTAAGTCACCCTCAATAGGTTGTTTCATGTGAACTCAGGAATTTCTGACCTCACAATAACTTCAGGAGGATAAATATCTCAAATTGAGGTTGGATGTGGTCTTCTGTCCCTGTAACAGGGAGTGACCACTAGTTTTCCATCACAAAGGACACAGATTCAGGAAAGGGGTTGTGGGGGGATAGAATGTAAGAGAATAGAGATAGTGCAGAAGTCAATATCACCCCTGAGGAGTTACAGCTGTACTAATTACCAAAGATTAGGAACAAACCTACCATAATAGGCCACAGCTGTGTCCAGTAAGGATGAGTGCTGTAAAAGAGTGGGTTAGATGGTTAAGGAGGGAGTTTGTTGGTGGTACTGTGTTGAAGGAGTTAGTGCTGTGAGGAGCTGACCATGAGACATCACCAAGAAGGTATGGAAGATTTGCAATATGGTGACAACAAGGGGCTGTCTTCTAGCATCAGGGGTCTACAGAAGAGCTCCCCAGACCTCCAGGGACAGATCTGTCACAGAGGCCTCATCAAGGTAAGAGATGGTGTTGTGATATGCCGCTACCAAAGCAAAGGACTTGTGTCTCCTTCTTCAGCTCCTGTGTTTCACTTCCCAGCCACCATGTAATTTCCAGCTGGTGGGGAACAGGGCTGTGATAACAGGAGTGAGAACGCATATTAATGCTCCTCTCCTGGTGGCTGCAGGTATGTGACAAATGGCTCAGTGGGTAGATACTGTGGTACTGAAGGCAACTGTAGATGGACTGATCTTCATCATTGCATTTAACTACACCAGGACACCTATATTTGTAGCATTTGGACTACATTCCAAGTGCTCAGAAAGAAGCCATTAATTAGGCCAAAAAATGAGAATTCTAATGATTAATTATTTCACCTAATGCCTTACTGGTATTAATAATGCATTCTTAAGTACTCTTCTGGTTAAAAGTAAGGGTCTTGCTAATGAGTAGCATATCAGCCTGAGAACATGATGAGGCTTAGACAAAATGATGATGAAAAATACCTTTTACATCAGGTAGCAATGAATTCAATAGGTATTTACTTTTGCTGTTGTTGGACATGCTCTGGATGTCGAGGTGCATACCCTCATCCAAAACAGGAGAATACGGTGTCTATATGTTCTGCAGGAAAAGGAGGAGGAGAAGGGAAAAAGGATGTTACAGGATGATCAATGCCATAGCCCATTGTTTTGCAAGAGCACCTTGACTCATTTGCCTGAAAAGGTCAATCAAGTAACCTAAGAAATGACGGTGCTTTGCTTCAAGCAAGTGGCTTGTTTTAAATCTCCTTTTTTTTTTTTTTTTTTTTTCCTGGTTCCTGTGTGGAAAATAACTTAATACAGGCCCCAAAAAAGAGTACAAAATAAAAGTATCAATTTCTTCAGCCTATATTTGTTTGTCACACTGAGGGAACTGCCTCATACAGCTATTGCTGTTTGAAAGGTGGCTCTAAAAGTTTAGGAGTGTTAAGAGACACTGAAGGCTAGAAAACTCTTACTACTTTGTTTCTTGGGTTTTTATCTCAGCCACACACCCCTCCCCCCAAAACCACCCCTCCCCTGGTTTGGCTTTTAGGTTTTTTCAACATTACAGAGTGTTTTTGCAGAGTGATTTATATTTGTCAAGACAACAACTTCAGGGTCACAAATTGTAAAGTGGATACTTTGGAATACATTGGAATTGTAAAGCCAAACCCAGAAAGTAAAGCTGAAGAATGGAGATGTTTAGTCTTGTATTATCTCTTTTCTCTTACCCTTCCTTTTTCTCCCTTGCCCTGCCTTTCCATACATTGTAGCTTTTACAGTCACTGTAGAGTGGGGCTTTTTTATTTTATTATAAAATCTCTACAAATACTCTGCAGTGATAGAAGTGCATGTATTATATAATCTTACATTTTCAAGAATGGTAATGAATAGTTTTATCCCACTCATAGTACTAAATTTAGAATGTGGCTATTATATACAGAAAATAACTTTATTTGTAGCCATTCCCACATCTACAAATTATACTCTTTTGATTGTCTGCATATGTTCTGTTTATCTCAGAGACTGTACTGTCAGATGGCAAGATTACATGGATATTGTCCATCTTCTGACAGCTAATTTGAGATTCCCAAATAAAACATTAATGGCTAAAATATATGCATTCAATAAGACATCTGGGAAAGTGATCTGGTGTTGGCTGAAGTAGAGCTAATGTTCTTCATAGTAGCTGGTACAGTGTTGTATTTTGGATTTACGATGAGGATAATATTGGTAACACACTGATGTTTTCACTGTTCCTGAGTAAAAGTTACCCAAGCTCAAGAACTTTTGAGCTTCTCATGCTGTCTCATCACTGGAGATGTTGGGGGTGCATAAGAAGCTGGGGGGAGGTGGGACAGCAGAGATGGCTCCAACAGACCTAAGGGATGTTCCATCCCATATGGAATTATGTTTAGCATATAAAATAAGAGGAAAATTGCCTGGTGGGCCACTGCCTGGGAACAGGCTCAACGTCAGTCAGTTGGTGTTGAATAGTTGCTTTCCACTTGCAACACTTGTTTTTCTTGGGTATTAGTTCTCTCTCATTTTGTTATTTTCCTTTTAATGATTATTGTTGTCATTATTATTATTGCAATTATTATTATACTACAGGCACTGGTTTTGGAGGACTATAAGGTAAGAACTCTGTACTGTTGCATTATATTCCCTGAAACATGAACTTTACATTTGTGTTTGGTTGTGGATAACGCATATCACTTGGACCAGAGTAAAACTTCAGTGTAAGTCCAGTGCTCTTTATATTGGAAAAGTAAATTCTGACATCAGCAAACAGACGAATATAGAGGGTCAAAATCAGTTATGTATGTAGCTCAGATATGTTTTGATACAGATGTCACTAAAACTCCATGTGAGCAGTCACAACAAATGTGTTCCTTACTGAATAAATACAAGTACAACTTCTCTTGTTTTCATTAACATACTCCACACGTTATTTTTCATCTCTATGGGCTTTAGCCAATTAAGTTGCCAATTTTTTCTTCTGAAACATTTTCTGATGCAGTCATAATTCACACTATTTGAGTCTTAGAAAGGAGTGGAATGTGTTCATGGTTTCCTTGCTTTGGTCTTTGTACAGTTTATGATGCACAGGGAATTGGAGGTCTGGTTAATCCTTAATTAAACTACTAAAAGAGAATACTATTAAGATATGTTGAAGTTTTAACCAATCTACCTTTTAATATCTGTAAGGTTCTCTCCCTGCTTTGTTTTTGGTTTATTTTTTTTTTTTCATCCTTTTTCCTATCTTGTAGTTTTTCTTCCAGTCAGATGTTATTTGTTCCTGTGAAATGGTGACGCCTATATTTTTAACTTCCCCACTAAGGACATAAAATATCTACAGACTTTGGGAATCACAGCTTCATTTTACAATGTCTTTAATATGCCTTAGGTTGTTCCCATCTTTTTTTCTCTAATGACTGTAAATCAGCTTCTATAACCTACCAATTAGTTTACTTATAGTAGTGGAGCATATTTATTTTTTCCCTGTTGGGAAATATGAATGATAACCCACATGAGAGATTTTTACTGTTTTGTTAAAAACTTTCTTCCCTGATACACCAGACTGTTACATTACAAAATGCAAGACAAGTATATACTATTAACTTGGAACTCATGTTACATTAATTTAAACAGTGTGGAAGCCACTTGTGTGTTTGCAGACAGAACTGGTTCCACAGGATATCTTCTGGTGCTGTGGCTAGTACTTTGGATAATTTCTCTTCACTTTTCCACCAATTTAACTCCATTGGAGAAGGCCACTACATTTTTAAAGGAGGTTTTACCACTACTGAAGCCATGTTGGCTGTCACCAATCACATTCACATTCATATTTTCCCTGTGCCTTAGCATGTTTGAGAAGGATCTGCACTGCATTATTACTGAATACAGACCTGGCCACCCAACGGTATCAGGGCAATTCAGTCATGGAATACTGAAACTTGACTTTTACTTAAGTTTCTTATTATTAAACAAACAAAATTACTGCTTAGACACAACACATAGAAAGGAATCTGAATGTGGCAGCATTTTTACCACAGAAAGTTAACATACTGTCCCAGAAGCAAAGTCTTTCACTTCAGTACTTTCAGGCTTTATACTGGTACCAAGACCAGTTAATAATGAAGGTTATAATATAGCAACAACACCTTCTGCAATTTTCTTCTGGTGAAAAACATTTGCGTTTCTAACCCTTCTACATAACCAATTGGGCCATTGTAAAAAGGAAAAATGTACAGGGTGGTTTGGGACTTTTATCTTCTGTAGAGTGTCTGAAATGCATTTAAAATAGTCTGAATATATTTCATTCATAGTTTATTTTTCGTTTTATTTTTAGGGGATTTATCAGGGCATAGGGAAGTTGAGGTTGTAATTTTTTTCCCCAAGGAAGAAGAAAATAATTTAGGATTCCACAAAAAGCCACTTGCCTCCAGCATGAGTTTTTTCCATCAAGTATACAGGGCTTTGAGTCAAGGAACAGTTCTTAGCTGGACTTTGAGATGCAAGACAAAAAAAAAGAAAAACAAAACAATAGAAGAACTTATCAGTTTAATTGATTACTGTATTAATATGTACATTTTATGTTAATATGTTTTATCTGATCGACAGTTGAAGGCTTTTGAGGAAGAAATTGCCTTTGTCTGCTGCAGGATAATCAAGTAAATAAGCATAAGACAGTGATATTTCTTTACCCTCTACTCTTCTACTACTCGTGTAAGTAATAATCAAATCTATCCCAATGATAACATTATTCTAATCAGATCACATCTGTTATGAGAAGAAATAAACTGAAATGCTTTTGCAGCCTTCAAGGGGGACATTTCTAGCTACCAGAGACATCTATCCAATTCTTTTATTTTTGTATGAAATTTTTTTGTCTAGAGTAGGCAAAATATTCATTTCTCACACATGCTGCTCAATTATTTATACTCTAAACAGCAGTAATCCTTGTCACTTTGGGCTGTTTACTGTTATTTTTTTGTTATCAAAAATTCAGTGATAACTACTTTGCTAACAAAAATCAAAACATTACAACTCAGTTATAATAGATGAAGCAGTTATGGGGATAAGCAAAACTACCAATTTACATAAATTTAATACCTGTTTCTTGTAAACAGTGAAGTGAATCTACTAAGATTTAGTTTTGTAGTCCAGGGAAGATTATTTTTATCTAAAATTTCAACACTTTATAAACTCTGCTATTCTTTGAAGACCTAAGTGAAACACAGCAGATGTTGAAATAGAAAACAATGTTCACATTGGCTTGACTATAGGCTCTTAAAAGAAGCACAAGTTGAGTTGCAATTCATTTCATCAATATTTAACAGACATATTACTTCTTTATGTGTTATTTACTGTCAGAACTTTTCAATGTGTGCGTATTACAGCTAACAGAGTTATAGAAAGCATTAACTCCTTTACAAAAACAGAAAAGAGGTCAAGACTCTGTGCTGTTGGTATGGCTACTGGTAGTATTTAGTTCCAAAAACTGTTTTGAGTTGGAAGGGACCTCAAAGATCATAGAGTTTCAACCCTCTGCCATGGTCAAGGACTCCTTCCACTAGACCAGGTTGCTCCAAGCCCCATAAAACCTGGTCTTGAGGACTTCCAGGGGTGACAAGTCTGTCCTGGACTGGGGAGCCCAGAACTGGACACAGCACTCCAGATGTTGCCTCACTGGGGGTGTGTGGAGGGACAGGATGACCTTCCTCAGTCTGTTGTCAGTACCCTCCCTAACACACCCAGGTTACCATTGGCTTGCTGGCTCATGGAAAAATCCTTGTCCTGTTAGGCAGGAACTTTGGAGATTTGGAGGCTTACAGACGGATCAGTCATTTGTGTCTATCTGACTTGCCCAAATTTGCAACAGCAATTCTTTTTTTTTTTTTTTTTTTTTTTCTAGAAGCAGCAACAGCAAAACCCAGAAGTGCTGGATGCAGGATTTAAGTAATGTGTTAAAAAGTTTACTGACAATTCCAAACTGGCAGGTGCTGTTAACTGTCTTGAAGGACAAGATGCCTTGGTGGATCTAGATGCATTGGAGCATCATTAATGGGATGAAATTAAACAAGCCTAAGTGCTGGATTCTACACTTGGGATGGAGCAATTATGACACAAGTATAAATTTGGAGGGGAGTGGCTGGAGAGCAGAAAGATGTTTGGCATGCTGGTGACATCAGGCTCCATGTGAGTCAGCAGTGGCCAGCAGCCAGGAGGGCAAAGCCCATCCTGGGATCACCAACCCAGCACTGCCAGCTCATCAAAAGAGGAGATTGTCCCTCTGTGTTCGGAGCTGGTGAGGTCTCACCTTCAGCATGGGTGGAGTTCTGGGTCCCACCACTGAAGAAGGATGTGAATGCACCCAGAGGAGAACAAGAAAGCTGGTGAAAGGTAAATCCTATGAGAGGAGGTGAGGGCATGTCCATTTTGGAGAAAAGGAGACTGAAGGGTTACCTCATGGCTCTCTGAAGCTTCCTGTAGAGAGGAGGGCACATGGAGAGAGAGGTGCTGTTTGACACACAATTTACTGAAATCCATTCTGCAGAATGCCCAAGGGAAAATATCTGCCAATGAACTGGAATCAGATAGTACACCAGATGCTTTTGTTTGGATTGCTAAGTACAGGATAAGTGCCATTACACATGATGTAATCTGTTGACATACATGTGTAGAAATCTAAATACGGCATCATATTTACTGAATTTTAATGACAAAATTACTGGATTCTTTCCAATATTAATTCTGTGATAAATATAAAATCTTGTCAGCTTACCTTTACTCCCTTCAGACTATAAAGTTTCTTTGCATGAAGAAAATAAAAAGATTACTGTACTGTAATCAGTAAATATGTACTGACTGTATTTTCCCATCACACAAAACATATATTTTCTGCTCTCACTGGAAGTTCTCATAGCGATCATGTTTTTAATCTATACCAGATCAAGGAAGCTTGTCAGTTTTAGGACTCTTTGGGACTATAGTATATAAATGTTTTATGTACCAAATGCTTGCGGATAAAATGATCTAGCCTTTGTTTTTTGTTAACCTGTCAACAATATAGTGTATCAGAGCATAAAGTCTGTTGTGCAGCCTGCTACACAGTGCTGTAGACTACTATGCTCAGTAATAGAGTTCCTCATGATAATGGCTTCCCACAAGATTTTAAATTAAATTCTAACCTGCTGTTTCTGTGATGCTCCAGTATCATAAAATATTGATATAATATTCTCTGAGCTCTACCCACTGCCTTACCAAGCAGCTTCATAAAATGCTCATGGTTTGTCCCTTAGTCTGTAACACATGGAGAGACTGAGAAAATTCTTCCTTCTGTTGATTTTCATAGAATAATGTAAAACAAAGATTAGTATCACTACCATATTGTAACTCACCTCTGTCTTTAATGTATGTTGCAGTCTGAAAAAAACCTGTCAGTGGGCATTCTGACAACAGATAATTAAACTGAAACAAACACGAAACCTGAGAATGTGAGGGGAAATACTAGAATATTATAAGATATTACCCAATGTGTTGCTTAAAATAACAGGAAACTGGACTAGGCCCAGGCAGTCCTCTGAATTCTAGACTTTCTAGTACATTGGTGTTATGAAATACAGTACATCTGTATATATTTTCTTTCCAAATTTATTTTCCTATTGTGGTGAAAAACCAGCACCTATATATCCTCCCAAAATCTTTTATATTTAAAATTTTTCTATGACTCCTTGTGAAAATGAACATGAAGTTGTCAGAACTCCAGACAAAACCTGAGAATGTGAGGGGAAATACTAGAATATTATAAGATATTACCCAATGTGTTGCTTAAAATAACAGGAAACTGGACTAGGCCCAGGCAGTCCTCTGAATTCTAGACTTTCTAGTACATTGGTGTTATGAAATACAGTACATCTGTATATATTTTCTTTCCAAATTTATTTTCCTATTGTGGTGAAAAACCAGCACCTATATATCCTCCCAAAATCTTTTATATTTAAAATTTTTCTATGACTCCAAATCATAAGACCTTGTGAAAATGAACATGAGGTTGTCAGAACTCCAGACAGTGTTTTGTTTGGTTATTTATTTTTATAACTGTAGATATTGTGATCTGTCTCTTAGAATGAAACTAGTCATTTCTAGATGTTTTTTCACATAGTTGAGTATAGAAAGAGGAAATATGCAATTACCTATAATAAAACAAATAATGAACAGTGAAAAATTGATCTACTGACAGAAAAATAAAAATATTTTTGACATATTAACACAACTTCTTGGCTTATTAAAACTAAATTGTGTCCCAGATGCAGAGGAGTGCAAAAAATCATGGGGAAAAATCAGATGAGAGGGATTCTGCAGATCATTTCAAAACAAAGTTGATATCAAAACTAGATCAGTTTGCCATGGGGCTCATGTAGTTCAGTTCTGGAAGCATCCAGGAATTGTTATCCCAAGGCTTCTGTTTGAAACCTGCTTCAGCACTTCACCATTCTCATGGTGGAGAGCTGCATTTCTGTGCCTGGCTGCAATTGTCCTTCTTGCAAGTTGTGACCTCTTGTTGCAACTTGTGAGCAGGATCTTACCATGTCCTCTCACCCTGCTCCTCAAGGAAGAGTCTGGTTCTGGCTGCTCTATAATCTCCCTTCATATAGTGGAAAATGGTAGAGAGAGATTTGTTTGCAGCAGGAGCTGCCTGGTCTATAACCAACCCAGTCAGAAAGGCACTCAGGCTCTGTGAAGTATCATTTAAATTGTTCTTTTGGAGTTAAAGAGAATAGCACAGATAATCTGACATTCCTTTAGATACTGGATATCTAAAGGATACCCTGAATTCATTCTATAACTGGTCAATGTACCAACCTATTGTCAAGATAAGGTTCTGGTCTTTCAGAAAAGAAAGTCCTTTTTCTTCATGCACTAAGTTTGGGTGTTTCACACTTATTTTATCATTCTGATGGTTTGGGGCTCATTTTTTCAGTTCATTGAGTCAGCATTTTTATAAACAAGTATTCTTTCTACTTTTTTTACATGGGAAAACTTTATAGTCTGAAGGGAGTAAGGGTAAACTGACAGGTTTCTATATTTATCATAGCATTAATATTGGAAAATATCCATTAATTTTGTCATTAAAAATCACTAAGAAATATAAACTAATGCAAGTACTTCTTGTGTTGTCATATGTGCCTACTATTTTCTCTCTCTTACATGGATGTAAAACATTTAATATTGTTAAACAAGTGAAACACCACCGTGGCTTCAGAAAGGTTTTTGAGACTCAACATCTAGGGTTTTACAAGGAATGGTCTGGTAGCTTAAGTTCATACACTGTTTTTTTCTGTTGATATTTTTTTTTCTACTTTTTTTACCATTCAATATTAATGTAAAAACTGCAAAATAAAGTTATCAGTAACCCATGGGAGATTTGTGACACTTTTGGAATGAGGGTGTTTAAAAATCCAAGAACTCTATCCCAGAATTACTTCACTGAAATCTTTTTCATGAAAGGTGGATATTGTATAAAATCAAAATAGGAGTGAAAGTCTTCTCTGGCCTTACTGTCCAGTACAGTTTGTTGGAAGATTAGTTCTTTTACAACTAATAACTGAGCAGCTCCACTGCTCAGTTTTCACTAATATATTATGATTTAAATTATTTACCATTCATATTTCAGCTGCCCTGGGTCTGTCCCCTCCCAGCTCCTTGTGCAGCCCCACATTTTCACTGCTGTGGTGGGGAGGAACAGAAAAGTCCTTGATATCATAACAGCGCTTCTCAGCAGCAACTAAAGCATCCCTGTGTTTTAGAACTATTTTCAGAACAAACGCAAACCACAGCTCCATACCAATATGCAAGAAAATTAATTCTATCCTAGCCAAAACCAGCACAATATATCATTGAGAATCTGGCCACCAGAGAACAAAATATGAGTATGTGGCCCAGAGTCTCTAAGATTCACCTTAACTCTACATTCCTTAACTTTCTATAAATTCACTTTATAGGAAAATATTTTGCAAGGGTTGTTAAAGATTACAGAGATGAGCACAATGGGATTTAAATGTACCTAGACACCTAAATCCAATTAACCTTTATTTCAAGTGCCTTTAGGATTTTCTGAAAAGTCTAACCTAAGAAAATACTCCAACTAGAAATAATACAGCAATGTATGCAATCTTTGGCAGAGAAAAATAAAATTAAAGTAAAAACAGTTCTTTTCTATCACGTAAAATATAATGGCTTAACTTAATGTTTTTGCTTTCACTTTTTGTAGAGTAAGATATGTCAGTTTTACATCTTTTTATCCTTCTTCCTCTGAGCTGAAGTTATTATCAATCATCCACAATCTTTGCTCATGTTGAAATACTTACCTAGCCTTTACATATTGAAATATGAACCTAAATCCCAATTTCTTTTTTGATATGGTCTTCCTGTTGCTATGAATCTTAGAGTAACCACCAATGACATCAGTCTGCAATCTAGCACTGCAAATGTGTACAAACAGTATTCCTACTAATATGATTCCTGATTCCTTCCTGGGTTAAAAAAAATTAAAAAAACAAGTCAGGAGGCTAAAATTAGGTTTAACATTACTATTTAGCCATCACCAGGCAGAACAGTCCTAGTTCTCTCAGTCTTCCCTCACAGGAGAAATGCTCTATTCTTCTGTTCATCCTCATGGGCCTTCACTGGTCTCTCTCCAGGATGTTAATGTCTCTCTTGTACTGAGGAGCACAGAACTGGGAACAGAGTTCCAAGTGTGTCCTCACCAGTGCTGAAAAGAGGGAAAAGGTCACCTCCCTTGACCTGCTGGTAACACTGTTCCCAGCACAGTCCAGGTTGTTGTCTTTCCTTGTCACCAACGAGCATCCCTGGGTCATGTTCAAACTGCTGTTTACCAGGACCCAGAGGTTGCTTTGCCCAGCTGCTTTCCAGCCAGTCAGCCCCGTTATGTGCTCGTGTGTGGGGTCATCCATCCCTAAAGAGCAGAACTTCTCAAGCTTGGAAAGCAACTTCACACTGTTCCATTTCAAATCTTGAAGCTCTCTGCCCATTTGAAATTGATCATATACTGGGTGACAGATTTGAATCAATATATTGAAACCAATCAACTATTTGTAATGGTAAGCCTCATGCATGGGCTAGGATATATAAAAGAATTTTGTTTATCCTTAGGTTTCATAGAAACATTGAATACCAGGTTGGAAGAGACCTCTAATATCATATGGTCCATTTTTCTTGACAAAAGCTGAACAATCTAGCTGTCCAGCTGAATCATAAAATTGTCCAGCTCTGGGGAATCCACCACTTTCCTGGGGAGATTATTCCATGTCTGATTATTCCTGTGGAAATTTTTTTCCTCTGTCCAGTCAGAGACTCCCCAGAAGTAACCTATACCCCTTGCTCCTTGTATTTTCCACGTCCCTTTGTAAAAAGAGGGGGTCTCCATCTTTGTAAGCATTGTTTAGATACCTTTAAATCTTGGGACACAGTGATAACTATCCTCTAAGCCTTCTTTTCTCAAGGCTGAGCAAACACAGTTCTCTCAGCCTTTCCTCAAATATCATGCTTACCAATCTTCTGATCCCTTTTACCTGTGTCCCTTTTCTGGACCCTCTCCAGCCCATCTACATCTGTTTTGTGGTGGGAATGTAGCTGAAATAATGGATCAGAATAAAACTCAGTAGAGCTATCGATATTATTAAAAGGGCCAAAACTGGCCTATCAATTAAAGTCAGAGTAGCTCTAATGCCACCTGTTACATTCAAACTAATCACAAGTGCACACAAACATCTGATATAAACGGCATTTATGTATGTATGAGTGTCTATGTGCACACACAGAAAGTAGTGTGCTTTCTTCCTTGCTGAGCCTAAAACAGTTATAGGTGATGATGCTAAAGTTAGTCTGTTTGAATTCTGTTTACCAAAAGATTCAGAGTTCCAAAGTACTTATACAAGCATATTAGCATAGTTTGCATATGTTTTCTAACATTTTACAAGTGTTTACCATCTGCACTTCAGTAGCAATTTTTATATTAACTTCCTTGTCACTGATGACAATATTGGACAGAATCAAGACTAAAGCAGCCCTCTTGGAAATCTCCCTTTTGAAATTGATGTAATTGTACCATTTGCAGCAGTATTGGAAATCATGTAGTCTATTCTTAAATATAGCACATAGTGCCAATTCTTATCATAATGCCATGTTTTACTAAGTCAGTGCTTTTCAAATTTTTCAAATGTCTGACTATTTTCATTTCTTTTTTCAGAAAAACTAATACTTGCCAGCCACGTAGTCAGATTTGTCAAGGTTTATGTCCCACAAAATCTCTCCCATCCTTTAGTTGTTTACTAATTTCCTGTTCTGTCTAGGGCTGGTACTACACCATTAATTTTTTATCTTCTATTGCTGAATATTGACAGTAGTACACTATAGTACCAACCTCTTCATGTCTCTGGAGTTTAGAGTTGTCATCAGCAGAAAGGAAATAATCTAAGTAAGCTCTTTTACTGTACAAAAGTGTTCTGCTTACATTGCCTCCTACACACTTCTGCGCCATTTATGGGGTGGCTTCTGCATGGTTCTGTTTCTGTAAAGTAATGTAAGATATGAATGAGATGCTTCTGCCTACAGCATTTCTATTGTCCCAAGCTGATGAAGTGATGATAACAATATCAACTTCCAAATTTTAAAATCAGATTATACATTTGGAATCAAAGCCATGTGATATATCTGTACAATACCAATCTGCTGCAGTCTGTAGAACACATATGGAAATTAGTAATTTGATATTGTTGTGAACTCCTAATATTCCAGACAGCTTATACAGAAAGGCTGGTTTTTGCAGTAGATTAGAGCTATTCACAGGAATTAATTCTGTAGAGTAAGAAGTTTCCTGCAGGATTGTTGGTATAATGAAGTATTCAACGTAATGGATAATTTACAGAGCATGTGAGTTTAACCTTTATGAGGAGGTGACTTTTTTGACCTGTTTCTTCATAGTCTCTCAGCTAATGAAGGGAAGTTCTGCTGTGTCTGGTAACTTTATGAGGAAGTTCAGTGGTTGGAGATCCATGCCCTTTTACTCAATTCAGTCTCTCTCAAACAAAAAGATGCTGCATGTAACACATGGGGTTTTTTGTCTTTTTGTACTGATATTATGTAGCTCTTCAATCTTTCAGCATCTTCATTCTAGCTGAATGATCTAGCAACACTTGAGAAAAGATCATTAAGTACCAATGTATTAATACATTACAATTCTAAATGAATGTAAATAATAAGTAAAAAACCTAATATAAAATGTACACATATGGTATTATATAATTCATGAACCCATCTCAAATTATTTCACCTATCACTACAGAAAAAAACATATCTCATAGCAGTAAGAATTGATAGGAAATTTTAATATTTCAGTAACCACAAGTCACGTTTCCATTTATAGAAAAAGAATCTAATGTTGGTCGAAGCATGTTTGGTTTTAGTCTGTGTCTTTCAATATCATTAGATAAGAATTTGAGAATCAGATTTTGTCTTATTCATGATCTTTATTTGATTTTTTTTTTTTGCTATGTTAAGAGATACTCTAATGTCAGTGCTTTCTATGTGAGCAGCATTATTTATGGATATCTTCCTAATGTTCCTTATTAATTCTGTGTTAGTGATTGATTTGATCACACTTTTTTCAGTGTAGATCATTAAATTAATTTAATAACTAAAAAAATAGTCTTTGAGACACTGGACATGAAGGACTGCGAAGAGTATATAAATTAAGAATTTATAATATAATTTAAGGAGACATTAAATATTGCTTGTATTCTAATAAGTTCTTCAAAGAAAATGGGGCTTGTTACCTCATTGATCTTTAGTGAAGATTCCCAGGGCTTCAATTTTAAAGAAACATTTTGTAAGGTTCTTGTTAATTCCTGGAGCAATTTTGGTCATACCAGCAGTGCCTGCCATCAAATGCAGCTGATCCTTCTCTGATCACCATAATACAGACAGGATACAGTGATACCAGCATAATACTCCTGAGTTTGGTGTAGCTTTGGTCCTCTTATATCTGAGTTATGTCTCAACCTATCCTTGATGGAAATGAACTGATCCTTACCATTTTGCAACCATATGGCACAGGGGGTGACAGCACCAGGCAGTATTTGTGACAGGTGGGTTGCATCTCACAGCTTTCTTGTTCCTCTGATGTTTGGCACGGGTAGATTATTTGGCTATTTTCTGACTAAGTACTGAAACAAGAAACCTGATGAAAAATAATCTTACCAAAATATTAATTTTATATTATATCATGAAATGAAATAGTACTGGTCATGCTCCTCACTATTAGTTGTTCTTCATTTCTTAGATAATACAACTGAAAAATTACCCATTTCAGCTGACGTAGAACTCTTTAACTTTGTTGGTGCAGTGGTTTTGAAATTTAATTTGCAGGGTGCACAATTGATGACAGCTTACAGTAGTTTTACCTTGGTTTCAACACAGATACTCCTCGTTTATGTAGTTGAATGTGAAATCAGAATTAGGCTCTCAAGAGTATTTCTTCATCAAAAAACTTCCTTCTTGAAAAATTGCCCATCAGACACGGTGGGGGAAGTAATGTAAAGACACAGTCTAGTATGAAAAACTATCTGAAAAAAATGCATGTACTTTTATAAATGGGAAATATATAAGTGTCTTCAATATACTTTGGGAGAACATACCATTTCTCTGCAGCCAAGGATGGGGCCAAAGTAAAGCAGCCTTGAAATTCAGCCAGTGCTGCAATCACTCACTAAACTTTGGTTAAACTAGGCTTCTTAGCTCCATTCCAGCTACAGACTGACAATAAGGAGGAAAGAAATGGCTAGCAGATGAAGGCTGCTGTGAAACTGGAAATCTGCATTCAAGAATTCTTATTTAAACTTTTTCACTTTTGCTGGCTTGTCAGAAGTAAAAAATAGTGATGAAGGCTAAAAACACCAATTCAGCTGTAGACTGTTCAAGGAAGTGTGACAGGGTAGACAGCCCTGTTAGATATATATTATATGACCAGTAACACTTTTATGGAATAAAAATGGTATTCCTGCTGCTAGCTTGATTTTTTTTTTTTCATCATGGCATCACCCTTCACAAATAAAAGCTTTATACTTTCCTAAAAAAACCCCATGTTAACAGTTTAAATTGTGCAATTACATAGTCAGTAGCACACATTTTCTGCTTGATGCCAGAAAACATCACATATGCCCCAGATACCGTAACTGGATGTCTCTCTTCCTCATGCCTCATACTGTAACTCACATGAGGAAGACACCATTAAATTAAATTTAAAACAACACTGGCATTAAATTTTCATTAAGTTCTCCCAGAATTTACTGATGTTGTGATTCTATTGTACCCAAAAGTTTTTTCTTTATTATTCTGGGGATGATGCATCATTCTGCTCTGAGGCACAGGGCGACTATGATTTCCAGAAGCAGTAACACTACTGTAGCAAAATTTTAAGATAAAATTTTAATTTTCTTCTGAACTTTGATTCCTGCCCTTGTGATTTTCTCTTTTCTCTTTTTGCCTTCTAGTATTTCAACCTCCTTAGTTATAAATTGCCTCTTTCTCAGTCCAGACTTAAGGCTGATTAAAGCTTCTGATCTAGCTTAAGCCCTGTGTGCCTCTGTCCCCTTTCCCTACACTTGGTGTACCCTGTCCTGCATGGAGTCCTCATCTCTGCAGGAAGCACACTGTCACTGAGGGAAACGCAGGAGCTGCTGTGTCCTTGCCTCTCATCCTGGTAACACCCTCCACTTGTCTCTCCTGTGCTACCACATGCACAGGCTGTTTTTCACCTTGGCACTTTTTGCCTTCAACAAGCTTCATCCTTTCCTGCACGTCACTGTACTATGCTAGCAACTTCTCTTTCTCCTGCTTTTACAACTGTCTTCCATCCAGCTTCCTGGCTTATGACATGCCATCACAAACATTTTATGCTGTCCCTTGGGGCTTCCTGTTGCCCTGCTTGCATGTCTCTCATTTTCTATGCACATGCTCTGTGCTCTGATTGCTATCGTCTCAGAGCTACTTTCATCATTCTACCACAGATGTCTTATACACTTGATGACCTACTTGAATTAGTCCTATATTCCAGCCTAGACAAAGAGTCTCTCCAGGGCTGCTCACCAGGCTGCCTCCTGTCTAATTGTATTTCTCCCAGTTCTTTAGGCTCACAGCCCATTTGACTTTGATTTCTTGCTCTGATATCATCCAACAACACTGAAAAGTAAAACCCTCTTGGTGGGAATTTTTTTACAGGGAACATACTGGCCATATGCATGCTATTATATACAAAAAGTAATAAATAAAAGCAAATCTAGTGTTCCAGTATAATGAGAGACTGAATGAAAATTACACACTTCCCTGTTTGCATATGCAATTTGAGGGATAACTTAAACTTTTTTTTTATTGTTCAAAATACCTTGTGATATCTTCAGAGTTTAAAGAAGACTTAAGTGTACATTTTAATTTTTCTTACCTAACCTATCATCTTTAAAGTTAATATGGAAAATAGCAGCAAATGAGATTTGGTTTTATTTTATGTAGAATCTCTGTGAGTGTCAGGGCATTTGAAGAGGAAGACTACATGCACCAAAGGAAGAGTGACAATGTGCATGGAGAGATTTCTGGTAAAGTCTGAATCTATTCATTGTGACACTGGAGTCTGTTTTCCTAAAGAAATGAAATGGAATGGGAATTGATTATGAGGATTGTATGAAATTGAAGGATTTTTAAAAAATTCTGATATAAATGGGTTGAATGATTACTAGAGACAACAAAGATACATGACAACATCAAAGACCTTGGAGAATTATTGTAGTGGAGTCTAAATACTCATCAGGCAAGAACACTCTAAGTTTATTAATTATATTATTGTAATATTGTGGCATAATCTCTGATTATGTGATTCTGTAATTGTTACAAGCTCCTTTATTAATTATAACTGAGAATATGCATCAAAATCAAATCCAATGTAAGTATGTCAATCTTCAAAAATAACAAAGCAAAATAAGATTTTATCAAGCAACAATATGGATAATAAAGGTAACTTTTCTTCTATTAATCTGCTAATAGACTTTCCTAGTCTATTATATTGAAAGTGAATATTGCTATAGCGGTTTTATTCTTTGTATCTAAACAATTTACCTAATTTTGGAAGAGAAAGTTTACAGTATATTAGCAAAGCATAAGGATCTAAACCAGCAAATGGATTAGATAATTGAAGAGAAATCCATATTTACGTAACAAATTATTTCGAAATTAATGTTATCTTCTACATGAACTGCATAATGAATTAGGAAAGTAAAAGTTTTACTTAATGATTGCAAAGTGAATTAAATGTGGAATACTATTTTTTTCTTCAAGTTCTGAATACTGTGTCATTTAACTGTGTCTCTACTGCTAAATTATACATAGCCATGGAATTTTCTTCTGGAATTCCTGCGTCTTGCCTGACAAGTTTTTTAATGGTGGCTAGCATCATCTAAGCCGGAGAATGGTACAGAGACTATCAGAGGCTGATCAATGATATGGGGACATCAGAAATTCCTGGCTGGCTTCACGATTCATGTCACACAATATTCTGTTTCAAAAAAATCCAAATGGGATGGAACAAGTAGACAAACATGAACAATAATTTTTGACAATTTATTTCATAATTTCTCTAGCATCCACAATCTTTATATTAGAAGTATTGGAAGGTTTATATGTCTGTCTGTTTAGAGCACTATTAGTCATTAAATTTCTGATCCTTTTTGAATCTGCAGATGCACCCTCCTGTGACTATGAATTCAGGAAATTCAATCTGCAGTGAATGAAACAGTAGCTTTTAAATTTCCTTTAAGCTAGTATGCTACCAGCTTTAATGACTGCTCTCTAGTTGTATAATTTAAGGGTTGTGATCTAATTATACATTCATACATATACATTCATAATTATACATACTCTTCAGGATTTTTTAAATCTCACTTGCACAGTCTTCAGACTTCTCTTTTCTCTTCATAAGACAGTAATGCTTTCTGTCTTCTATTTTAGCTGTCCTTTTATATTCCTGGTGTTTTGACCACTATGAGAAAATTGTTCCTGTAGAGACCTCAGATTAAATTATTTCAATAGTCTATGCAAGTAAAATGGGAAACTGATTCCAGACATGCTGCTCCTTTTTTCTGGAAACAATTCCCTTTTTGACTGAATTCCACTGAGCATGCATGCACAGGGGATTTCCTGTGGGCTGTTTCCAAACATAGAGCTAGAATTGCCTTCTGTTCTTTTGTCACATAGACATTTTTTTTTCCTAACCAGATGATATTACTTACTGTGGATTAATAAACAATGTCTGATTCATCACTGGAGGCTCCTACATGAGATATCTAATTGAATCCCACTCCCACTTCTTTTTCCCACTGGTGTTGAAACAGGACATGTTTTTTCAGTTCCATAATATTTCACTTTTCAGCACTTTACTGGGATGTAATATCACTTAAAAGAATCATTTGTTTTTAAAACATTGACTGCAAATAATAATAAGCTAAGATTAATGTTTTTGCTTGAATATCTCTGCACACAGTTGAAAAAATGTTATCAGTAATAGCATATCTTTGAGAAATTTTCCAAACCATTTATTGTTTTGGTGTTATGTTGTATTAAATTTCGTCTAGAAAATTGCATAATTCCTGAGATATGATCTCCCTAAATTTTAAGGAAAACACTTGTTGCAAAACATGTGATATACACTGTGGCCTAAATTAGCTTTCCAGCTACTGCCTCTCTGTAATCACACCTCTCTCTTTCCAATTTTTTTTTTTTCAACACAAGACTGACTGATACAATTAATGTGTTCAGCAAAGAAGGGGATTTTGAGGGGCAATGAGATGTGATTATAATATTTTTTCTGGAGCTTTGGAGGGTAGAAAAATAGAATTCAAGTTAGAACAGCTTTTATTGTTATTAGTAGTAGTAGTGATACTTTATTATGCTAAGAACCACCCAATACTTGAAAGGTATTAAGAGCAAGTAATCTGTTAATGTAATTTAAAGTTATATTTTTCCACTGGCTTTCTGTCTGTAGGCCAATTTGTCCTGTTTTGTCATTGTTCTGTTCATTGAAGGGGTGTATGGTGTATGTTTCTTGCCATAAAACCAGCAATGTGTTTTCATTTTCAAGTAAAATTAAAGATAAATTATAATAAGTTTTATAAATAATTGATTCATGTGTTCTACAGCAAGAATTTAGAAATTATTGAGAGCCTCTGCAGAGAAAATGAAGACTAATTTTTTTATGATCAGATCCCAACTTTATTAAAAAACTGTGTAAAATTAAATGTAATGCTGAGTATATTTCAAAACTATGATTTTGTTGAAAAAAGTATTTTTAAAACAAATGCTAAAGTCTACTTAATTCCTCTCTATTAATTAAAAAACTTTTTCCAAATTGTTAATACTGTTTATTTCGGAAATCTGTAGTCTGTATGTGCAAGTTTATATATGATATACCTACATATGAAATATATAGATATGAGTATCTATAAATTTTTAGTATTTTTCTCTTCAGAAATAATTTTACTGAGACCTACTTGAGTTTTTTGGGTTTGACAAAAGTGGTTCTTATTTGAAGAGTCATTCTGTTCTCAGTATCACTCTGAAAAAGAAAACATTAATAGATTGTGTTGTAAATTAATGCATTACATTTTCAAAATTATATTTGCTTGGGTTTGAAACGGACTTCAGAGAATCATATTTTCATGTCACACAATACAGCAATTAACAGAAACATCTCAACGAGGGACAATACGTTCCTTTTTTTCTGTTAAGAAGATCAAGGGACAAAGAGATTATTTTTATAAATTTATCTGCTTCCATGCTTAGGGCATGAATTGGGTCCAGAGCTGCAATTCACTGGCCTAAGGATGAAGCCACAATAATGGCAGTGTTAGTCAGGATGGACCACTCTTCGTAGTCCTGGATACTGCACCAGTAGCCAGGTATCCAGCAGCTCCTAGGAAGGTGCCTTTTTTTTTTTTTTTTTTGTTTTTTTTTTTTTTTGTTTTTTTTGAGGACAGCTGGAACTCTTGAAGTTCTGGATGTCTCGACTGAATTTTTTATAGAAACAATAGTGACTATTTGTGCCTACACACGGAAACCTTCTCTGCACATTACGCTCACAGAATGGGTAAACAGAATGGAACACATACATAAAGCAAACATTTCTGCTTGTGACTGCTTGTGCCCACATTCTCTTGTGAGTCATGACCAGAGCCACCCGGCTTGTGCAGCCCTCCCACTGTGAGTTTGATACCCACCTCAGGTGCTGGGCTTTCCCACTGTGGCCTGTCAGTCCTGGCTAATGAAACCCGTGTCAGGGTTGGGATCAAGGTCCTGCTCTTGGTTCTTTGTTCATTGTGCTGGAGCTGCTGCCTCTTAACCTGTGACTCTTCATTTCCCCGTGTCTGGAGGAGCCTTTTGCCAGGAGAAGGGCAGAGCCCATGGCAGGAGTCGCTGCCTGCACCCAGCCAGGACTCAGCTCGGGGAAGGGGAGCACTGCCTCTCCACCTACAGCTCCCTCCTCGCCTTCTCAAAGTATCGAAGGACTCACAGGTAAAACTTTCACCCTACTTCAGAAGTTCACACCTCTGAATATATTCTAGCCTTAAAGCTTTGATTTTTCTTTTTTTTTTTTTTTTTTAAAATTGGCTAAACCAGCAAATTTGGTAGGCATTGTTGTATTTTATAGAGAATTATTCATGAAAGCAAATGATGTATTAGTCTACTTTTGTTTTGGATTTCAGTTTCAAGATTGCATTGACCCACAGAAATTTGAAGTTCTTCATTAAAAAGTTCATATTAAAATAGTAATTTCAAAATTTCTCATATTTAGAGAAGGACAACTTGTCAATTAACCTTATTTCAGGCAAACTGATGCTAAACTCTGAAATTTGTCCTAGGGGATTAGGTTAGTACTCCTGAGACCACTGTAGAGATCTCTGAGAAATTAGCTCATATGGACACCAAGACATTTACATTGTTCAGGCTTTCTTTGCTCATGAAAAAAATATTCCAACCTAAATTCTTTATCGATCATAGAAATCTAAAGATCAAAGTATAGCTCAGATCTAAAATTGCAGACACTCCAAGACTGTCACCACTCCCAAAAGAGTTTTTTCACTGCTGTGTTTATTCTCAAAGAGGACCTGATGAGCAGCACACATTATTTCCTTACACATGACTTTACAAAGTGTGCTTGTCAAGGTATTGTTATATGAATGTTATGCTTGCATGAACTTGTAAGTACTTAGTTCAGAAGGAGTCAATGATTGCCTTAAATGTAGATATTGGGAGCAATCCTAGCACTTTCTATTTGTTATCTAGACGGAGATATTAGCACTTCCCAGGCTGGGGAGGTGAAGTCAACAATCCTGCAGGCACAATGTTACAAACTGACATTCCGAACAAGTGATGAAGCACCTGAGTGCTGTGCAGCAGCAAGGACAAATGTCTGAGAGTTAATGTAGAGAAAATGGTCAAACAAAGACTGATCCATCCTACCATCCAGATTTCCCTCAAGAAAAGCAATATCCAACCTGTGGATCTTGCCCTAAAAATGCAGTTCAGCAAGTAAATCATATCAGCATGGTTGCAGTTTGTTATCTAAGTGAAACACATAGACAACCTAAGTGTACTTAATGCTTTATATAAATATATATATATATATCTACACCTAAACACTTCTGTGCTTTATCTTGCTTAATTCTAGGGTTTCTAAAGATTAATTTTCTACTTTACTTAAATGCTGTCTGATGCAGAAATTATTTCAAAGAACTAGAAATCCATGCCTAGGGTTGAAGTGATTCATGAGACACATTCACAGTGCTAAATGTTCCATCAAAAGTTACACAAGGTACCAAATGATTTGGGAATATTCCCCTTTTCCTTTTATGGCACGGTAACCTCACTATTGGCATGGAAAAACATTTCTTCCAGTGGAAAATTCTACACAACATATATCAGGTATGGTACAAGACTGAAAATTACTCAGCTCTTATGGTTGTCGCTCATGAAATTGTGGGCAAGTCTGAGTTCCATCTGAAGTTAATGGTGGGTTTCTATCACAAGGTTTCATCCCCATCTGAAGGTTTATGCACTCATCTAAAATGATCTACCTGGACTTAAGCCTCCCTAATACTGAGCTGTCTTCATGGATGGGATTGCTGCTTGGTTAACAGCACTGTCCCTCTACCTGTTTTTTTCTAGCACCAATTCTAAGGAAAAAAAAAAGTTTGTTTGTTTATTTGTTTTCATCCTTGGCATTAGGTACTGTAAAAAATAGCTATTTTTTATAAAACAGTACATTTTTTTTATGTCTGGAGCATTTTACACTGCCTTTAGTAAAGAATTCAATGGTACAAAAGTTAGAGCTGTTTTAAGTAAATTCTTCTGTAATTCAAGCTGTACAGTTAGTAAAGGTATTTATTAGTGAGTTTCCCTGATGACTTCTCTACTTTTAAAAAGCAAAAAGGTTATTTTGGTATTTGGTACTTCTATTATATCTTGCACTGTACTCATTTATAGACAAAAAGCAAACCCTCACATGGAAAATTTTCACATCTGTGTATTTGTCCTTTTCATACTCTGTACTACACGCAAGATGCGGAACATAGCGTTGTTAAAAAAATTTCTGACAAATCAACTATGTTAAAAAATCTTGGTTCATTGAACTAAACATGTTTATTCCGAAACACCTTCAGTTTCAGAAACTCTTACAAAAATGAGAACAATTTTGGAGGAAACCCTTTGAGTGAATCCCAGGAAGACTGGGATGAAATGAATTAGAAACTGCAAATCTCAGAACTGCTTTCTTGTGGACTTTTTAGCACGGATGAGGGATTACACTAGCTATCTGCTTAATAGAAAGACACAATTCAGTTTATTTCACAGTACTTGCATCTTTCAAAACACTGCCAGCAACAAACCTGAGAGGTCATGAGTTAATCAAAGCAGCTAACTGGATTCCAGTTCAGAAAATTTAGAAAAATGTGGCTTCAGTTTAACCATCCCTTAGCCTTCAGACTTGGGAAATACAAATTCTTCGGTGCTGATCTGAATGTGCCTCTGAACTGATAGTTTCTCATCTTTCCATGCACAAGTTTCCCATTTATTTAATTTTATAAACATTTTGAATGCATTGATGTACTAACTTACTGGTCAAATATTATCTTTAATTTCTCCATAGTAATTACAGGGACAATACATCCGTTCTTGTTGTTAAAAATGTTGTGTTTTATAAATATATCTGCAATCCAACTAATTATGGGTCAAGTCCTTCAGTAACTCTTAGGCAAGAGCTGCAAAGAGAACTCAGTTTCATGATGCTATAAGAGGTGACTAGAATTTTACTAGAGGAACAATTACTCTAGTATCTTCTGGAGAAATGCATAAATCAGTCTTGGCAACATCAGAGCACCCCTTGTGGTAAGAATTCGAGTCAGGGAAATCTAGGAAAGACCACGGAAGATGGTTAGCATGCATGATAAATGTGGTCAGAAAGAGGTTGTGTTGTGCAAAACACAGCATCATTTTTCTGCATTTGTATTAATAAAAGCATATGTGAAGTGCCTTTCTGTCCTTGTTGGCTTTGTAAGTCTTAGTCCTCAGAGATTTTTTTTTCCCCCCTTTGCCTTTCTGTGCCTCTTGAAAACTTTTGATTTTCTTACTGTCTTGTATTGGGAATTTCTAACAAATAAATGCACTGCCTGTGCCTAAAATGGGGCTGTTAAACAGCTTCTGACTGGGAGACAGGTGCCATTGTGGCAGATTAACCTTGCCTAGCAACAAGATCCGCACTCAGCTACTCTTATACCCCTCAACAGGGATTACACTAGCTATCAATGAGAGAAATTAAGATGAAAAAGTTCATGTGTCAAGATGAAGACAGGGTGAACACTTACCACTTACTATCACTGGCAAAACAAACTCAGCTGGGCAACGATTTATTTAGTTTATTGGGGTTTGTTTGTTTTTGTTTGCTTGGTTGTTTTTTAATAGAGTGGGATAGTGAGAAAAAAATGCAAAACTAACAACACCTTCTCACCAGTTCTCATTTCCTCCTTGGATCATTTCACCCTCAAAACTTCCACCTAGTTCCCTCCTCAAGCACCACAAAAGGGATTGGGAAAAGGACCAATCATAAACACTTTTATGGTCAGTTTTGGCCAGTCATAAATACTTCATTTCCATCTCTCCTTCCTCCTCACAGTTTTTCTGATCCAGTGTTGGGTCTTTCCCTACAAGAAAGCTTCTACAAGAACTGTTCCTGTTTGGGTTTCTCTCACTAGGCTGCAGTTATTCAAGAACTGCTCTGGTGCAGGTCCCATCCATGGGCACAGGTCCCTCTGGAACAGACTGCCCAAGGACGGGCTCTCCAGGGGCTGAAGTTTCCTTCAGGGCACATCCACCTGCTCACCTATGGGACCTCCATGGGCTGCAGGGGCACAGCTGCCTCACCATGCTCTGTACCTCAGCTGCAGGGGAACCTCTGCTCCTGCGCTTTCTTCCCTTCCTTCTTCATTGACTTTGGTGTCAGCAGAGCTGTTCCTCTCACATTTTCTTACAACCTTTTGAATTCAGTTTACCTCCCTGTCCATTCCAGTTTGATTCTTCTCTCATTCAACGTGTTTTTGTCTATTGATATTTTCTAGTGCAGCAGTTGTTGGAATGTGGTTGTGTGCGTTGCTGCTTTCATCTGGGAAGGCTCCCATGAAAATAATTTTAGTTAGAAGAATGGAATGGAATTATTTGTGAAAAAAAAAGCCTTTTTGGGAGTAAGTGTAAGTGGTATTTTACACCAGATTTTACACCAGGTATTTTACACTGGATTACTCAGTGTAAGTACCCACTGTTCTCTTAAGCCAAGTTTCCTTGTAGAATAATGACAAATTTCCATTGACATACATAAATTACAAAGCAAACAGAATAAATATAGTAGTCTTTGTCTGCTTGCTTAGAAATTGCTCTCTTCTCTTGTTTCTTGTAGGACGAATTATCTCCCAATTTAATTCTATGAAACCAAAAGTATGTCCCTACAATAGCATGCTTTCAGTTTATCTGTCATGAGGTTTTTATGGACTCCATAAGTGTAGCAAATGGAAAGACAGAAACCTCCACAGATACTGAAGGGTTTGATTTGCATCCTTGGAAGAAGCTTGGATTGATGTAAAAATAAAAGTACACAGACATGAAACAGAAAAATTATAAACTTATGTTTCTATAGTTGTAAAGATGCTAAGAATATGCCTTAAGTAAGTAAGAAACTACATTGAGTGAGATAGTGAAGGGTTTTATAGTGTAATAATGTAATTGTATAGAGTAAGCTAAGAATTTAGATGTTATAATAGAAGCATGTGTGTGTACCTGTAATAGTAGCCCATTGGATAAAAGTATATGCATTGCAGCAGAATTAAGTAAAGGTGATAGATTAGAAAAACAAAATAAACTTTGTGGCAACTTTCTATTGGATTGGAATATTATATATTGCCTTGTAATGTAGAAACTTGTGACTACCTTGAGCTATGGCCAACTGTTTTCTCCTTAAAAATCTCACGGCCTTTGAGGCTGATGTTTATCTGAGTAGTAAATGGTTTTTACCCTGACAGTAGTCTCTTCCCATCAATTAAAGTGTCGACAATACATAACTGCACAAGCACAGCAGGTGATTGAAAAGAATTTGGATTTATGTTGTAGAGAAATGCATGTGGACCTCCAGGATAGCTTTCATGCTGTCTTAAAATGGCAAAAAATTGTCTTTTGTCTGTATGAAAAGGCCTCCTTCCAATATTGTAAATACAAGTGTGGAAGCACTCATAGCTGCTAGTATATATATTGTGCTAAGAATAAAGGGTAATCGGTTTTCAGCACGTGAATAGAAGAGAGATCTGAAGTTTTCCTTCCATGGATAACTGCCATTCAGAGTACCTCCATTGAGCTAAATCAGTTAAAAAGGAGACAGTATTTTATACTAAGTCTTTATATCAGGATAGAAGAAAAGTGCACACTTTTGAATGGATGACCTTTATAAAAAGCTCTGAGATCCAAGCTATGTTCAATATGAAATGGGTGGAAAGTTGAGCTGAGGCAATGAGAATGCTAAGCACTTCAAGGACTCTTAGATCCCAGAAGGTCAAAGTATTTTTTCTTATTTTGGTTGAAATTACTAAAGAGCTTCCTATGGGATTATCTTTTTTTGCACAGCAACTCTTCCCACTGGTGTAAACAGTACTGCTTACATCATATGAAATAGAACAGCTGCATAATTCTTTCTAGAACTAGAGACGACATACATTAGTAGCTTACAACAGGATTATTTTGATGCAGTATGCTCAAGTGTAATAAGTGAAATATTCAGCAAAGGAGCTGTGGTTTCTGTAGTGTATAAATAAAAGAGATGCAAAATTAAGAAGGGGGATAAAGATTATGATAAACTGAATTAGTTGAGTGCACGAAGGCATTGTTTTTAGCAGATACACCACTGAATGAAGAATGGGATGGCCATTTATATGATGATAAGAATTCAGGATGAGAATTGAGATAAAATTAACATCGACAGATAGTCAGGATCTATAGGGGTTGGGACAGCATCAAAGAAAATATTGCTTCAATACAAAGGTACCATAACCTACAAAACCATCTTCCAGTTCTGGACCTCCCCCTCACCAAAAAAAAAAAAAAAAACCATACCCAAACAAACAACAACAACAACAACAAGAAAGCAAAACCAACCAAACAACAACCAAAAAACCCCCAAAAAAAAAAAAACATTCCCAAAAAAAAAAAAACATTCCCAAAAAAAAAAAAACATTCCCAAAAAAAAAAAAAAATCAAAAAACCCAAAAAATAAAACAAACCACCAAACCACAAAGAAAGCTCACAGGCCTTTTAAGCCTGGAGCAGTGACTTCTTGTCAGTCTTATAAAATGCTGTCAAAAATTGCTGCCTCTTGAACAGCACCAACAGATGTGAATGGTATGGAAGTGTAAAGCCAGTCTTTTCAGAAGATCCAGCTGAAAGACTCAGAGGTGTTAGTATTCCCTCCAAAGGACAGGAAGATCTGGAGAAGGCTCAATAGTGGGTAACTAAGGAAATATTTACTAGGAGGCAACATATTTTAAGTTGATAATTTTGTTTTTATTATGACTATTTAAAGTGCATTAGATTTTTTTAAAGGCACAGATGTTTTGCTAGTTGACAGATGACTATAGTGTCTATTGGCTAGTATAAATTGGGTAATAAATTTGATGATGTGTCAAGACACTAAGTTTAACCAAAATTTTTTGTCTTGACAATTTAGCACCAAAAAGATGTAATAGGGTAGAGTCATTGGACTCTGCATGCCAGGCATAAACCTAAAAAGATAAGGATATATTGCGTGATGTAATATAAGTACAGTCATATGGAATCACTTACCTAAGGTACTTTGCAATAATTGCAGAGCATTATAACAAAAATAATTACCTAAAGGATGGATGGGAGATAAAAGGGGTATGAAAGGTTAGTATTTCGTAATTTTTCTTCCACTGATACATTGTGATGTGTACCAATCATATTTCTGGCAAGCTACATTTTTTGAGTGAAATTGTATGTGAATTTTGCTACTATTATTGACTTTGATTTTCATGTCGTTCAGTTTTGACTGTGAAAATTGACAGATGAACATTAAGGTTTTCACATTTCAAGTAACAAATATAAAGAATTAATCTGGAATTGTCAGCACCTCTGATTAAACAGAAAATTGCTTCTGCCATTTTGTATCCTGAAGTATCAGTGCTTACCAAGTTGCCTTGGGCAAATTTCCTTTTCATTAGAATCATTGGAGTGTAGACTGGTGTGGTGGGTTGACCCTGGCTCGATGCCAGGTGCCCACCAATGCCATCCTGCCACTTCTTAACTCAGGGCAGAGAAAATATAACAAACAACATAAGAGCAGGGAGAGAGATCACTCACCAGTGACTGTAATGGGCAAAACACACATAACTTGGGGAAATTACTTAATTTATTACGAAGCAAATAAGAGTAGAATAATGAAAAATAAACCCAAATCATAAAAACACCTTCCCTGCTCCTGTCCTTTCTTCCCAGGCTCAACTTTCCTTCCAGATTTCTTAACCTACCCCTCTGCAAGAGGCACAGGGGAACAGAGAGTGAACAGGTAGCCCCAGCATGGGTCCGTCACAGGGTCACAAGTTCTGTGAACAAACCTGCTCCAGCATGGGCTCCTCGTTTCACAGGTACACAGGTAGAGTGCAGGCTTCCCATGGGATCACAGCCTCCCTCAGGCATCCACCTACTTCATTGTGGGGTCCTCCATGGACTCCAGGAGGATATCTGTCCAGCTGTGGTTCTCCATGGGCTGCAGGGGCATGGGCTGCACCACGGGCTGCAAGGGAATCTCAGCTCCGGCACCTGGACCAGCTCCTGCCCCTCCTTCTCCACTTACCTTGAGGTTTCTTTGGCATTCTTGATTCTCTCTCTGGCTCAAGTTGCTGTTATGCATTTCCCTGACTCCTTCCTAGCTGTGTTATCCCAATGGTGCTACCATCAGAGTTGGATGGCTTGGCTTGGCTTGGCCAGCAGCACATCCATCCTGGAGCTGTCTGGCATTGGCTGTGTTGGACATAAGGGAAGCTTCTGGCAGCTGCTCCCAGAAACCACCTCTGTATTCCCCAACCACCAAAGCTTTGCCATGCAAAACAAATGCAATTGGATATACTCTATGGAGAGCATTTGTAGGGGCTTCATTGATGCCAGGAAAGAAAATACCTGAACTGAACTGAGTTCCTGAATTACTTTTACAATTAATGTACATAAGAGCATAACTTGACCTATGCATTTTGTAGTTGCAGCAGTAATGATTTCAGTAGATGCACTCTCTGATGCAGCTGTTTTGTGTACTGTCTATGACCTTGGGCCAAGAGGAGGCTGACTATTCCTCTTTGTGTCATGTAACTGGAGTGTAAAAGTGCTTAAAGACCTTAGATCTGCATTCAGACTGAATTCTTCTCCCTTCTCCAGTTCTGCTTAAACACACATTGTCTATATAATACTTCAAAATACCTATTTAATGTCTGTGATCATCTAGAGTTAAAATCAAAGATTATTGATGTCATAATGTATGGGAACAAATTCACTAGGAAAAAGGAAAAAAAAAAAGATATTTTAGTGCTCTCCCCATCACTGAACCTGGCAAATAGAAGAATGAACTCCAGTGACATTTCATGACTGTGTAGTTCACCCATTTAGTCCTGGCTGTATCAGTTTCTTTTTCATTATGCCAGCTGTACAGGTAAATATTCTCTTGAAATTCAGTTTTCCATGTGGAAAGGCATCTGTATAAACAAGGTTTGATCACTTCTACACTATTTGCTGAGCAAATCTTCAACCTTTAATAGCCATCTCTTTGATATCTTTCATGTCAGGTGGAAAATCAGAACAAGAAAGATAGTATCAACTGTTCCTTGTATACTCCAGGGTTTAATTGTTTGTGAAGCTTCCAGAAGAATCTGAATGAAGATTCTCTCAGACAGAATGAACCAGGGCATGCCTTTCAGGCCTCTGTGGTCACAAACACCCTGTTCAGTAATTAGTCAAAATGACAAATCAAAACCTGGTTTGCTAAGAGGTTCTTTCCAGCTTTCATCTCTTCTCCCTCTCCAACAAAAATCACTTTCTCAGTGGTTGTAAAACTTCTTAAAACTTTAAGCATTGGTTGCAGTTAAAAGGAATTAATAGATGATTTAGATTTATCTTCTGAATTTCACTCTTTTATTTTTACTTCCACATTATGGACTCAGCAACCAGGATTTTTGAAGTTTTCCATCCATACAAGTTGATGTCTTATCTATCTTTAGCTGAGTGGTGTGTGCTTAACACTTTTCACAACTAGGGGAACAGGGAAAAACTTCAGGAAACATAAAGGGACAGACATGACTTAAATTCAGCACTGAGAAATAAGAAGAATATGCTGCTTTAGACAGCAGAAAGCCTAGATTATTTGAGTTCAGACTCCCTCTTGCTCCAGTTCCCATTGAACCATAAATGCCTGCCCAGGGCAGAGAAATAAAGGGGTATGAGGAGCCAGCATTTCAAAGTCATTCTATCTTTACAAAGAAAGAATAGCCACTGATTCAGACACTGATTATATGTGGCAGTTTTGTACTCTAAAAAAAAAAAAAAAAGAAAATCCCGACAGATTAGATATAGCTACATGTATTTTTCATTTCCAATAGGCAGGAAACTAGGTTGTCCTAGATCATCTGACTTCCACTTTCCTCCATTCCTACCCAGGGCCTGGAAAAAGAAGCCAATAAATAAACAAACAAATATTCATGGGAACATCAGCCTTGTCATAATTAATGAAATATCATTTTAAATGTCATCTAGCCAAACAATTTTATCTATCTAAATACTAGCTCATAAATTGTAGCCCTAGGTAGGATATTGCCTTGCATTTTAGGACAGCTAATATGCCATTTTCTATTACAGCAGGGTCATCAGCACTACAGAGGCATTCTTGAGTGTTTTATTTTGGTGTGCGCTGGAAATAACGCTAAAAGCTAGCATCCATTTCAAGGGTTTATTTTCAAATAGGTAATAGTTTTGTAAACTCTTCTTTCCAACTTAAACCAATGAAAACTTTGGCTACAGTCACTTGTTTTCTGCACTGTTTTGTTGAGAAAATAACAGCTTTTCCACTACAAATAGCAGGTATCATAGAAAAAAATTGTGTCTTCAAGATGTCAGTAACTAGAAAAGTTTTAAGTTCAGTCCTCCCAACATTGCACACATACTTATCTTCACTTGTATGTGTGGTTCAATTGAAACCTCTACTTTGTGCACCACTCAGTCTGTAATTGCATCTGCTCAGGCAGGGTGTAGTATTTGGGGAGCTTTCCTGCTTGAAGAAACAAGGGGTTGTAAGACGTAGCTGTATATCTGATCTACCGTCCTTCTGTGTCAGTGTTTCATGTTGTCACAGGGAAAATAGAAAGCAGAGAATTAAACCATTATAGAACAGGAATTTGCCCAGGAAATTACACTTTTACATTCTTTTCCTTCCCGCAGTAGCCTTGCTAAATTGTCCTATGTTCTAAATAACAACAGGGAGCAGTAAGTAAAACAGACCTTTAATTTTCATGTCTAGTAATAGTGCATATTTTGCATTTGATATTATAAAAAAGGGTTTAATTTTGTTTCCATTGAGACATGAAATAAATGTTGTTTGGTTTGGTCGTATATCTATAAATATTTCTAAATTTTCCAGCTCCTGAAGGTCTATTTGAAAGGATAGGACATCAGATGGGCTCTACACTTACTATCAGTGAATCCTTCTTGGTGTATATTAATTACTCAGTGATTACCTTCTGTTTCGATGACAGTCTACACAAAAAACTTGAGTAATACTAAGGTATGTGGATCTCAATATCATTTTATCCAGTCGAGGTCTGATTGAAATATAATTGCTGATGGTGGAATCTTTCCTCTGACTGAGTCAGAGACAAAAAGCAAGCTACTGCACTAGACATAAACATAAATTTTTTAGTAGATCTGTGGCTTTTTCTTCAGGGAATTTCCTTTTTTGAAAAGAGAACAATCTTATATGAAATTTTTATGCTAAAAATAATGCTTAGTTTTCTTTGTCCTTTTGTCTCTGGACTGAAAGTATTCTACTGTAAAAGTAGAAAAAAAAGTAAAAAATTCTACTTTATTTTTAAAAAGTCACTGTTCTTTTGTTATACCGCATTAGAAGAATACATATATAAAATATCTAAGAAACTAAACTTTATAAGGTAATTTAAAAAGGGAAGACTAATGGAAAAGAGCAATCACCTGTTGCGTTGTTTCTCTTCAAAGGAAACAAAGCATTCAACCTACTTTTATCCCTTAGGCAGGAAATGTAGCAATGTTACAAGTTACATAAAGAGTGTCAAACAATACAAATTTTATTAAATTGGAATCATATATGGAATAGGTCAAATTCATGCCGTGTAGACCTGTATTGAATTGAGCAGGCTTACAGCATCTACTTCAATTGTGCGCTATACAGTAATTCAGATGGAATTGTTTGCACATCAATTGTTTCTAAGAGCAACTGTACTCAAAAACTTCAAAAACACAGAGGATCACAATGTCATTATTCCCATCTCCATTGCTTTGCATTGTTGTGGTTTTTTTGAGAGAGTAACTGGAGCTATGTTTCAATGCTGTTATGCATTAATTTAATTGTTAAAGTGTATTTCTGCAAGAGATAGTGATGAAAACTATGATGACAGAGTCCAGCTGCATTTTCATAAAAACACAGCAATAATTTTATAGTGGTTAGGGAACACCCAGGCTGAAATACACATTAAATCACTGAAAAATGTCTGCGATTTTTTTTTTTCTCCAAGGAAAAGAGCACTTGGAAATAGAGTTTCTTGTAAAGTCCAGATACCTAAAGCTATTTGGGTTTAATTTGTCTCGTGGGAGTTAGGATTTTAGACAGCTTTAAACATTTTCATGTTAGAACCAAGGAACCACCATGATGCTGAAATATTTCAGTTCCCTTTGAAGTCAGTAGAAATCATGCAGCCCTTAAACAACAGCCTGTACTTTGAAGGTTTGAACTGTAAGACAGCATCTCTTTTTTAAAAGATGAGTAATTCAAGTAAACTGAAAAAAAATATATTAAAAAAATCAATTTAGCTGTGAATCTTTACAAAAAGTTCCTTAATATTCTATCTTTCAGAACAGGTAAGCACAATGCATTTAGAGCAAGATATTTTGTCTCTAACTAATGTTTCCCACATCATTCCTCCCTCCATCATTTTCATAATTTCTCAATTATTTTTTGCAACATGGGGAAAACTAAATGTAGTCATAAACTAAGGGAATTTCAACAAAGGTACCACAGTGACACTGCTAAATGTTTCAGTAGCAAATATTTTGGAACTCTTGTCACCAAATGAAATCTTCTGCCTTCAGATTCCTAAAAAGAATAGGGGAAAATTGGAAAAAAACCCCTTTATATCAAACAAAAATACTTCACAGAATCTAATCATTTGATAAATTTAGAAAGAGATAGAAAATTCTCAGGAGATGCACCTATTCCAGACCAGAATGCAGTTCAGCCACTATTTTCTCCCCTCTCTTTGGAGATTCACGACAGGCCAGTGCTGTCCTTCACCACGATCACGATTCACCACGCACACAGATGGGGTGGGTGGATCAGCAGCCTATTCCCCAGGCTGGGAAAAAAATGAGCATCATTAGAAGGTATTGCCTGGAGTGTTTATTTGAGAAACTCAGTAGGACATATATTGTATATATATCTGCATTTTCAAGACCCCTCTCATTTCTCTGTTCCTAAGAGATTTTTTTCCCCCATCTTACCCAGCCCTATTGTAGACTTCAGTGTGGGAGGCTAGAGAGAACTTATGTCTTTCCCCCAAAAAACATTACTTGCAGACTGGAATTGGGATTTCTTGCTTATGGAATGGATGTCCCCTACCCCCACCAGGGGTCAAAAGCACAAACTAAAAAAAAACCAAAAAAAACACAGCTAAAGCTATTACAGGCAACTGAAACCTTAATATGTGAAGATTCTAGGGCTTCAAGTTGTGGGTAGTGATGGTTTTATTCAGTACCAGGAAGGTAAGCATTCACACCTACTAAAGGTAATATAAATAAAACTAAGCAGAATTTAGATTATTTGTGTACCAAACACTGCTGTAGCCCTTAAGATATCAGATATAGGCTGTTTAAGAGCAGGGAGTTTCAGGGTTCTCAGTGATGCCTAAATCTTGATTTAGGAATCTGCATTGAAATAAATTGAATTAAATTATTTCATGAATTTGACACAGAATCACAGAGGAAGTTTAAAGTTAACAGGAGACTGAACACAATTCAGTGATCACACAATCAGAGCCCTTCATTTAGAGAAATTGATTCAGTATTTTTCAATATTATAAATATTATTCAATATCATTCTATGTTATTCAGTATTTTCAAAGTTATTTAATATTTTAAATGGGGGTAAGTCCAATTAAATATATAAATTCCCTTCCAGTGGTAGTAAATCAGTTGAGGAATATATATGTCCTCCACTTGAATTTATTGTAAGATTGCCAGTGATCCTAACAAAGTCATTTTCTGAAATGCAAGGCAGTTTCAGCATCTTCTGGTCATAAATACTAAATCAGTTCCCACAAAAACACTGCAGAAACCTTAGCTGACACTTTAGATCAAAATTGTTGACACACAGCATGCTCAGAATGGATGATATAACAGCTTCACATGATTTTACTGATTCATGTATTGACAGGAGTACTGCTTTATCCTTAAAGCATTAGGTTTGATAATAGGAGGCTGTAGTTGTTATCATCAACTCGCCCTTAGGTGTAGAAATTAAAATAATTCCAAGTAACTGAATAGATTTCCTAGCCCTGCAAGAAGCACCAGTGTTCAGAACTGAACATGCATGGAAAGAACAAGAGAAATGTGATAAGTTTCACTTAAATAATTAACATCAATAAACATTAATACATATTTGAAAATCCTTGGACTGTTTAATGATCTTTAAAATTAATTAGAAACTCTCTTAAGGGAAAATGCAAATGGAGGCTGCACATTAGTAGTATATTGTAAGTAACATTAATATGTTTTGTTGCTGGAAGAATTTTGACTGAAGGTAGGTTGAATGCTGCAATGTTAGCTCCTCTATCTCATCTAATGATACCAGTTGTAATTAATTTCCTCATTGAACCTTAATTGCAACCATTAAGGGGTATGGGAATATTTTGCTCCTGAAGATATTTCTAGGCCACTTTTTTCTGATTACTCTTTGTTCCTGCTAACAATAAAAATTCCTAGGCTCTACTCTAAAAATACATGCAAGACAATTGAATTGGATTGAACTCTCAGTTATAGACACCCATTATAATGCCTGTCTATAATTTTCAAAGACAATACCACAGCCTATAAACCTTTCATTACTGCTTCCCACTTCCCCTGTATGCTGTCAGTCAAGCTCATCGCATTTCATGAAAAAATCAAAGGGTGGTTTTTCCACCTAAAATTTCAATATGCTTTTAGCAATTAGCAATTCAGATCTATAACTAAGGATTGACAATAATCAAAACAGAGTAAGGTTATATTTGTCCCTTTAAGTTGATTCTATAAATGGTTTATTGAACAGCATCACATATTTGCAGTCTAGCATGATGTCATTTCATTTTGCAGCGGGTGCTGAAGGGATCATTCCTGGGATTCAGCCCCACGAGTACATTTTTCTGTCTTTCAAGACATGAGCTTTCTTTAAGCTGAGATTTTGCTGTAAATATTTAACCGCTGGCTGGATTCAAGAAAAGGAAGACTAAGTCACGTTGTCTTCAAACAGCTGTAATCTTAACAACTTTTTGATAGGAAAAAAATAAGCCAGAAATCTGTGTTCTGTTCCTATGTTTGCTAGAAGATCAAGACTCTCATATTTATTGAAATACCCCCGACTTCAAGGTCAGCATTCCGGATCATTTAGTTAACCTTTCTGCTGACAACACTTATTTATTCAGCTTATTCTTCCTTCAACTCAATTTATTGAGTTTATAAATTAAATAATTGCTATATGTAATTATTTATGCATAAACCTTGAAGTACTGGAGGTTAGGGAGCACACCTTTTTATTAGGAAATGAGAGGAAGGATGGCCATGGACCTTTTTTTTTTTATCTTTCCCTTTTTTAAGTGTATTCAGAAGTTAAGCAAGAAAAGAGGAAATTCAGAATAAGAAAGGAATTTGGTCCCACCTATTATCAAACAGGAAAGCTGAGATACAGTGAAAGTTGGTGTATCCATTTTGTTCAAGGACATTTCTGAAGTTACTCATGTTCTGAAGAAACATGAGAACAATAAGAGTCGAATAGAACTGAAAGAGAAAGGCCCTCTCCATGGTGTGGATGGATTCTGCATGGCAGTCAGTCACCAGACTGCCTGGCTATCAAAAGGACTTTGCAGGGTGATGCAAAGAAGCTTTTTCATATTATTCAATAAAGATTTTTTGAGAAGTTGTAGAGAACACATTTAGGGCCAAGAGACTGTGTACTCACTTGCTTAAATATCTTTGGGGATTCTGAGATTGTCCTGTTCACAAGCCCTGAAGAGTGATTACATTTTATTGGACTGGTAAGGGAAAATACATGGAAAATGAATATTTTATATCTGAACTTGAGAATTTTGGTAGTGACATTTATTATCAGAAGCGGGGTAATAGAAATTATTTTTCATTCATGTATTTAGATCTATTGCTCATTTGCTTTTCCACCTCAGTGCTGTTGTTTTTCACTTTACATTATTAGTACTCCTTATGGTACACTCTTATGATTAAAGAGTTGTGAATTACTACTTTTCATTGTTTCAGGCAAGAAATTTTGAATAAGTGCTGGAACTAATGACAATTGACTAGATGGGATGACTGCATAAGGATCCATATTTTTAGCTTAACTATTGAATAGATGGGTGGACAGAGGAACCACATATTGAAAAGGACTAAGTAATAAAGAAAGGAACTGACTACTGTCATTCTCACAGCATCTTTTCCTATCTATTCTTGTTGTCTGTATTTTATCTGCAAGTAATTGTCTTAATCTTCTCCATGTTTAAAATTTCAGAATCCATGCCATCTTCAGAATAATATCAAATTTTCTAATATGTCATCAGATGAAAAGCTTGGGAGGTAGGAAAAAAACCCCAGACATATGTTGCAGTATAATTTCAGCCATCATATTCAAGCCTTTCTTCTACCCACCATGTATTTTTGTTGCAGTCTTCACTTTCACAATGGATAGGTCAAATAGGACCCTTTATCCAGACTGACCCTTTAGCTTTTTAGCTTTACCAAGTAAAGTAAGTGGAAGCAGAAATAAAAGTAATCTGAACAGATACATTTGTTACAGGGCTTGGCATCTAATGACCTGCATCCCTCTTACAGAGCTGATGTTTCCAAGGACAGTTCAATTTATCCAAAACAGAAGTCTAACATGTAACAATCCTCCTTAGTACATTGCTATGCCTCCATTTCTTCTACTGAGACTCAGTTATGACACCATTTCCATGCTGTTATAATACTCTGTTACATTCAGAGAAGAATATTTACTTGTTCTCATTTATCAATAATTATTATCTTTAAAAAGATAAAGATAATATTACTGAGTAAGAAGTGGAATATGCTACTTTGTGTCTTCCATTTTCATATTTTTTATCTATTTATGATATTTAATGAACTAGAACTTTTCCTTAATGGTCTCATAAAGCATTAGCAGATAAATTTAAAATAATCTTATCTATTGTTTTAGCAGAAAATGTATTTGAAGACAAAAAAAACAGATAATTTGAATAATGTTAGAAAGAGACAAATGGGTTTTGTTCTGGGATTCAGTGACAGGTGGAGCCATGAGATAGACAACTCCATTTGAGTTATTGATCTAGATTGTTTTTTATAGCAAACACAGAAAAACATAATTGAGATGTCAAAAACTCCAACCCTAAAGCCAAAAGATGACTCACACCCCAGCAGTCCTGCAAGTTAATCTGAAATCACTACTTCTTTTTGTAGATGTACTCTATGGCTTAGTCAGCATAAAGTTTATATGAAAAGTACTGTTTAAATTAAAGGGCTTCTTTTACTCAGACATCTTTATTCTGTCTGAACATTTTCTGGCATAGTATTTTCTGTATGTAAATCAGTACTGGAAGGCAGAACTGATCATTTACCAGTGGTCACATATTTAGCTATTAAAAATTAATCTCTCTGATATTAAGGGAGGAGAAAGGGTGGGTATCCTGATTAAGGTCTTCTGGCCAGTTCAGAAATCTCAATTATTTTTAATATAATCTTTCTCTTTCTTTCACATATGTGGAGGAACATGAATAGAAAACCACAGTAAAAATAATTCTACTTGGAGTTATTTGTACATTAAGAAAAATAAATGCTGACATTTTAATCCCAGAGATAAGGATAATCATATTCATAAACCATTTTTTACACTGATCAAACAATTTTTTTTCATTTTCATCTTTATTTTTCCTCCCAGTAATACTCTGTTTCTGCTTTTAACACAACTAACATTTGTGGGGAAAACTATTCTTTGCCTACTACTCTTCAGTTTAAAAATTGAGGCATTTTTCAAGCTTGTTATGCTTAAAGAAAAAAAGGTACTGATGTATGTTCAGATGAAAAAGGAGAGGAGTTCCAAGTAGCCATGTATTCCTTTGTCCAGCAGCCATGGTTCTGTGCGTAACCTGAAAGGAAGCCAGATCCTGACCTGTGAGATGCCTGTTCATATATTCAAAAGGGTAGTCCTGTTCTGAGACTTTTATAAAGAAGACAATTTTTTTTTTAAAGAGAAATAGGGAACAAATGAATTCCCAGTTGTTTCTGAGGTGAATTTTGAAAGTACAACAGAAAGGGCCAGATGTTGATACTCAAGTCCAGTAATGCATTTAGTACCAACACTGCACAGACTCAGCCTTCATGATGACCTCTTCTCTATCTCTAGTGGCCCAGCCTCAGCAACAGCCCCACATCTCCTTCAAGCAGCCAAGAGGAGCAACAGTCTGGGCTGTTGGCTGACTTGAAAGGCACACCTGTACCCCTGTATTCAACATCAGAGAACAAGCACTAGCTTGCAATCATCTATCCTGATAAACTGTTAGACGTTCCTGGCTTGGTTCTGCAGGGCAATAAAAAGTTCCCCAGTGCTGTTTAGGAGTAGACCCAGGAAATTTCCAAACATGTAACTTGATCATGGTCATTCCATTTTGAAAGTTAGGAGCTTTCACAGTAGAACATTTTGTTTCAGGCTTCAGCCCAGAGGACAGATCTTGGTACATTTAATCTTCTGTTACAGACACAGGCAATAATTCCAAACCCTGAGAATCCAATCAGATGTGTGCACATGTGGGCTAAAAATCCACAGGGTGTTCTCTTTAATATCGTCAGAATTTAGCCAATGAAGAAAAAGAGGAACAGGAAGCAAAGCTGCCTGCTAATCAGGAGAGATAACCAACAAAAAGATTCCCATTTCTAACTTCTTGAATTACCTTTTTCAAAAAAATTTAAATATTTCAGTAGCCACTTCTGCTGCTTACAAAAAATCAATCCATTGCAACATAGACTTGAAATAAGGTAGTGACTTGTAATCTACTTTTCCTTGTTTTCTATGGACACATAATGACATCATAAGGATGCTTTGCTTAACTTTTAAATCCAAAGAACATGGCCTGTGTTTAGCTTCTTTGCCTTCCTCTGAGTAGTTCTGCCTTATGGTATAATCCGAAAGATAATCTATATATATATCTATAGTCTGTACTTTTGAACTCAAGAAAGTGTCCTAAATGTTTTCAATCCACAAAAAAAAAAAAAAAAAAAAAAAAAAAAAAAAAAAAAAAAAAAAAAAAAAAAAGAAAAAAAAAAGAAAGAAAAAAAAAAGAAAACAAAAAAAAAACCAAAAAAACCAAAACAGAAGTCTCTTGTTCACTTGGACCTTAGATTAAAGTTCAATCTTCTTGAAATATTTGGACAGCATGTAACGGTGCATGGATGTTAAAATTATCTAGCATTTTGGACCTGAGCAAGAATATTTTCAGATGATGTTGTGCTTGTGTGAGTCATTTTATAGACTGTGAATTAAAATGATTGCAAATAGCAGTCTACTCTGTATCTTTTACCTCTTCTGGTCTTTTGTACTTCATTGCCCCTCTGGTGTTAAATGCTTGCAAATAATTTCTGTCCCCCTTTTCATGCCCAGAGTCTAAATCTCTGCAGGCAAAGAGAAAGTGTCAACAAATAACTGTCATCAGGAACTCATGTTTCCTGAGTGAAACAAACTAAATCAGATATTTCCAAACAAATATTTCTGTTCCTGCAAAACTCATTCCCCCTTTGGAAAAGGACTTTGGAAATTACCTTATTCCACCTGAAATTGTCCCCCCACCTTTGCAGACAGACACAAAGTCAGTTACTCATTGCAGATCTCTGGTTCAGCGCCCTGCAGCACCCACCATTGTGTCTGTATGTGTGTGGATAATTTTAAGGTGACACCAGACATCCTGCTCTCAGGCATTCTTAGACCCACCAAAACATGGCATGCATGATCTAAGGAGGTAAGACTTTTTGCTTTTCCTCTGTCCTCCACTTGAATCAGTGAGCTGCTCTGGCTTGTGATTCTGACCATCCCAGTGGGCAGCTTCATGAAATGAGCCTTAACATTACTTTTTGGCTTCTAACCCTCTTCCCCTTGGCCCCTGTGTGGAGTAGATGAGTAGGGCAAGGAGTGAGTGACAGAAGAGCATTTTGCAAAACACAAAATGTCACAAGCTCTGTATGTTTGGGCTCCACACTTGAGCTGGGAAGTGTGGTGTGCAGCATGCCCAGGGCTACAAGCAGAGGGGAGGCATGATCCCCGGGTCAGGGAAGAAGCACGTGCCCAGGGCTACAAGCAGAGGGGAGGCATGATCCCCGGGTCAGTGAAGAATCACAGAATCACAGAATGGGTAAGATTGGAAGGAACCATAGTGGGATCATCTGTTTCACGCTATGTGCTCAGTCAGGGTTGTCCTAGAGAACATTGCACAGGTTTGTGCCCAGATGGTTCTTGAATAGCTCCCAGCCTCGTTAGCGGGCAAGCACAGCAATGGACACAGGTCACTGAAAGACACACACCATTTTACTGCCATGGTAAAGATCAGGCAATGTGATGTACACGTTCCTGACTGCTGCTGTAAACAACAGGATGTAGACCTTGCTGCAGGTTGTTAGCTTCCTTAGCTGAACCAGTGGTGCTTTTCCACGCTCAGAGATGTGCCTACCCTCTGCATGCATCTCTGCTCAAAAAGACCTTTTGGTTTTTTTTATCAACAACACAAAATGATCAACACCAATAAAGACCTGAAATCAAAGGTGATTTGTCCTCAGTAAGTCAGGTTTTTTTTCTGTGAGTGTAACATCTCAAATATTTAATTTTAATGAAGTTGCTTTTCTTGATAAAGGTCAGGGCTGTCAACACAGAAAAATGTTGAAGTTCAAAGTAGCTTGTTTGCACAGAAGATTGAACTTTTGAATTGATGATATATATTAATAGCACTTAGTGTTCACAGTAAATACACAGTAAGACAAAATTTACTAATCCATCCTATATATTAGAATTCTGAAACAAATAATGGAGGCTTTCAGATAAATGTCTATGAGGGTTACTGGATTGGGAGCATGTATCACCAGTGGTTTATTTCATCATAAATATTACAATTTAAGTTTCTGTATTACTCTACTTCTCTAGGAACTAGGAATTAATTTAATGATTTATGTATTTGCAACTTTTTGAGTAAGAGTTTTTATAAAATAGTTGCTATGAAAGAGTTGCAATTCTTGGAAGTTCAAAACCCGATTTTTCTAAGCTTAGGTATTATAGAAATAGAGTCAGCAGACCCCTGTCTTGTGATTTCTGCATCCTTTAGCCACATGAGCAGGTGGCTGGCTGTAGCTATGTCTTCATCTCACAGAATTTCTGCTCTCACTCTGTGTACCCACACTAGTTTGTAGCAGAAGTTCTTAACAGGGACTGCAATGCAGGGCACATAGTTAAATAAGGTTAAAACAACACATAAATCTCACAGGAGATGTTAGCAAACTGCTTCCATTATGACTAACACATCAAGCAAAATTCACTTGAGCCACAGAAAGAAACTACAGTGAGGAGCTGAATGAAAGGTAAATTGGATTGACTTTCTATATAGAAAATGGCTTGCTATTATTCCAGTTACTTACAGAGGTCATGATACAAAAAGACCATTGGATGCTACATATGCATGAGAAACCATTATTTTTCATCTATTTCCCCTTTAATGAAGCCACTAATTTCTCTCTGATCAAACCATTACTTGTTTTGTGTTAAATAGATGGATAAATGCCCAGTGTAAATTCAAAGTGTTGAAAACAAAATTGAGAGGCACTAAAAGGCACAAGATCCAAAAAAACCCACCCAAAAGATTAAAAAAGAAAACAAACAAGAAGCATTTGAACAATGCTCTTGGGCACATGGTGTCATTCTTGAGACTCCCCTGTGCAGGGCCAGGGGATCCTTGTGGATCTCTTCCATCTCAGAACATTCTGTGTAATTCTTTGTATGAACTCTTAAAAAAGAATGGATTGGAAGAGTCATTCTATGTCAAATATGGCATTATCTCTTTCCACATCATTTACAGCACAGAAGGAATCCCCTTCAATATTTGTGCATTCTAACATATGATGTTAGAAGTACACATTAAGTATAATATAGGAGATACTAGATGCTGTCTGCTACAAACCACCAAATCACACTAGAGAATAGAATATTGGTTTCTCAAACATCTACATCTGATGGCTTAGAGGGAACAGAACTGCTTATATTTCATGACTTCAACCTGAGTGACTTCAGCTTTAGTTCACATGCTGCAGGTGCTTAAACCGCCTTACAATATCTAAATACCACGGCAGTCGGTTTTTGAGTTCAGGAGAAGTTATAGGCAACAGACTGAGTTTCAATCAATCTTTTCTTAAAGATGAGGAATTTGATCAGGGCAATAAAATTAGTTGTAGCTCAGGACCAACAAAGGATGATCCCTTTATCTTTCCTCTGATAGTAGGAAGGAAAGCAGTGCATGACTTTGATGTGCTACTAGGGGGCCCTCCGGGGACCTCCCCGGGGTGCCCCACCTCAAAACGCACCGCAACATAAAGGTGACACTTTCATAGAGTTGGAACAAAGGATCCAACATAGACAACTTAAACTGGAAAAAAGCCCTCATCTTAAAAATATTTTCAAAATATTAACCATATTAAAAAGAGAGAAAAGAGAAATTTGCTTCTCAAGACAGACTTCACAACTATTTTTCCTTCAATCACTCTATGAACATTCCCAAAAGAATCCTAACCTGCAATGATTCAGAATACAGGTTATTTTGAGGAATTTTCCAGGTTTTCCACATAAATGTAGTCATCAAATAGTCATTCCTCTGATAAGTGGCAGGAGAAGGAGAAAAGCCTCCCGTAAAAGTCAGATGTGTCAGCATAGTATCTTTTAAGACAATTCCTCAGTATGATGCCTTTCCCTCCTGTACTTGATTCAGAATGTAAATCCACTGCTGAAGAGTTGTGTTGCTTAAAGCTTTTTCTGTAGAAAAACTTTCACATGACTTTTTTCCACCTTGTTAATACTTTATCTAGAAGAAATTTATCTTAATTTCTATGAGGCTGATAAAATGGCATACATTGTCTCTTATGTCAGTTGAAGGGCAAACTGTAACAACCTGAGGTCTTATTTTATTTTTTTTCTTTCAGATTATAAAACCACATTAAATATTTTTAAAGTAATATTTTCATTTAAAAATGGCCCATTTCAAATAGACACTAATTTAAGGCCCTGCATAATATTCACACAGTCAAACTGGGTTACTCCATGGGCATGTTCTAGCTTCCACAACCAATATAAACTCCAAGTATCCTCCAAAAATCCTAACACTTCAAGTTGCAGCACAAATGTAAAAAATCTTATATTCTCCTTAGTATTTTATTCTAGTAGTTCATACCACTAAAATGAACATCTTATTTTTTATTTGAACTTGTTTGTTACCCACCTTCTTGTTACTTGATTTGATCAATAAATTATTGCCCTTGCAGTACTAAATATTTCTGCTTTGTGAAATAATTTTTTTCTTTAATCAAATAATTTTTTTATCTTGATAATCAGACAGAATTTAAGCCTTCTGATCTCCCTTTTGAGCTCTCTCTTCTTCAAGTGTTTTTTGGTTTGGATGTTTTTTGAGTTTTTTGTGATTATTTTAAATGTACAACCTCTGGGAATGGTTATGACAATCTAATACCAGGACTGACCAGTTCAACACCATTGTTTCAAGACTTGATGGCAAAGGTCCATAAATATCTGTTGTTCATGATACCCTGTTCTATTTCCATTTTTTTTTTCCATTACCTAATCTCATGTGGAGGAAAAAAAAATAATGAGGTGGTGTCTGATGATCAGTGCCAAAAAAAATCTGATAAGATGAATAGGAGCATGAAATATATTAGCAAAGCAAAGTGAATTTTTAGTTTATAGCCTAAATAGGCAGTTTTGGCATGGAATATATAAAAAAATTCTTTTTAGAATTGTCCCTGATAGGTAGCAATCATGAGAAATATTTTTTACCCCCTGAGACTTGGACCTATGGGACATGCTACATTATTCCCTTAACAGTAACATGCCTCATTATAATGCTACCCCAGGCTATACTGTAATCTTTTGAGGAAAAAAAGGATAAAATGCTGAGTCAAGCTCTTTTTTCTTGCCACAAGCAGATTTCTACTCTTCCACAACTTAGAACGGATGACAAATTTGTCTGTACAAACAAGAAAAACTTAAAAAGTTAATTAAAACTGATCTAGTGCTTTTACTGTAAATCTCCTTTGATGTTACCTGCACAGTGCTGCAACATCGATCTTCTTAAAAGTTGTGTCTCAGAATTTCATCTCTGCACTGAGGGCATTTGCCAAGCTTATTTCTTCATAGCAGTTTAGCCTTTAACAAAAAAACCAAACAGTGAAGGAATCTAGGAACATTGGATTTGCCATGCTGGATCAGTGTACTCACCTATCAAATCAAGCATCCTATCCCACAGGATGTGTAATGAAAATAGAGGTTTATCTTGAAGAAGTTGCCATTATATACATTCCAAAGACAGAGTGAACAGTGCCCAATATACTACTGCAACTTGTGCCCAGAAATACTACTGCAACTTGTTCTTCTGAAAGTGATCTTTAAAAACACTTAAATGTGTGTGCCTTAAGCCTCAAATAATTAAAAAAAAAAAAAAACCAAAAGACACCAAATATTTTTACCTTAATCAGTTTGATAGTTTCAGAGATAATGAAGACAGCAAGAGCAGTTGTGATTTATATAGACTGACTTTTTCTCTAAATTATGTTATAGTTAATTTCTTGAATTATTTCCCATTTCAAGCACAGAGCTTTCAGAAAAATTTTTAAACAGAGGGATTTTTTCACCCTTAGTCGTTATATATAGATATTCAATGAAAATGTCATTGTGCTCTTTAATATAATTTGAAAATTTCAAGTACAAAAAAAAATTGTAATAACAGCACAATCTAAAGCAGCCTTAGAAATAAAATTGTGGTGGGAAGAATAAGCAAGACCAGCTTGGCAGTTCTAGAAAAGTAAAGCTTTCTGTTGAAAGGTTTCTCTAGCATGGTTCTCTACCTAAAAGAATACCAAACCTCCAAAACAAAACAGAACAAAAATCCCATGGATTCAAATACTCAATATTTGTAAAATTTTAACACAGGCTTTTTTCCCATTTAATCAGTGACTTCAGTGATAGCCCTGCCATTGTTCTTCCTGGTGTCTCAACCTTTAGACACAAGGAACAATAAAACTGTCCTCAAAGGATTGGTAACAATTTTCCTGGACACAAAGCTTCTATCACCTATTTCTGTCTTTTTACATTAAGCTTGGTAGCAGGGAAAATTTATGGCAACCTCTGGCTCCTTTAATTAATTTTCCATGTCAACACTCAAAGTTAAAAATCATATGATTCCAACATATAATCTAGGAAGCTATTTATCCTAGAAACATTTTTCTATTCACATAAATAACAAGCTAACAAGCATAACAAAACCCCCAAAAAACCCAAAGCAACAACAACAAACACAATAAACCAACCAAAAAAACCAAACCTTCTAATTTACTTGTTTTTTCTTTGTCTTCTTTACGTCTTGTCTAATGCATATTCATTATGGAAAATGCACTTTTCCGAAGAGTTTTCTTATGTTTATCTTAACATTTGGATGACACATTTTGGATACAGCATTAGTCATTTGGGAGTACTCATGTGGTTTTACAGAAAGCTACTAATACATCCTGTGTCTATTTTAATAACAGATGACAAGAAGAAAAGGAAAAAACAAGGCACCTACTCCTTTGATTTTTTTAGTTATAGACATAGATTATATTAAACATGATGTATCCTCTGTCCTTATAATTTTTCAGCCTTACAACAAGATGGCCATCAGAAGTTTGGAAGCAATGCCTGTCCCTTTCCTGTTGTGGTGGAGTACATGGAAATTCGTTACTAGAAAATGAGCTGCAAGAGGTTAGACAGGAAAGAAAAAAATTGTAGTAAAATAAAGAAATCTTACTTTTGAAAGAAAGATTTGTAGTTAAAGAAAGAGTGAGTATTGGCTGAGACTTATCACATGCTACCATGGAAAGATTTGGACTGGGAGGAGCCTTCAAAGATCATCTAGTCCAACCCCCTGCCATGGGCAGGGACACATTTCTACATCAAAGATGTACATCAAGCTCAAAGCTCCACCCAACCTGACTTTGAAAACTTCCAGGGATGGGGAATCCACACCTTCTCTGGACAACCCATTCCAGTGGCTCACCACCATCATCTTAAAGAACTGCTTCCTTATATACCATTTAAGTCTAGCCCCTTCCAGTTTAAAACCTGTGCCTTCTGTACTGTTGCTACAGGCCTTGATAAAAAGTCCCTCTTTATCTTTCCTATAAGCCTCCTTTATATACTGAAAGGACACAGTAAGGTCCCCCTGAAGCCTTTTCTTCTGAGAGCTGAACCACCCAAACTCCCTTAGCCTTTTCATACAGGAAGGGTGTTCCAGGTCTTGACTATTTTCCCAGCGAATTTCCAACAGGTCCATGTCTTTCCTGTACTGAGAAGCCTGGAGCTGGATGCAGGACTGAAGGTGGGGTCCCACAAGAGCACAGTAGAGGGGCAGAATCACATCCCTGGAGCTGCCTCTTTTTCTGCAGCCCAGAATATTGCTGTCCTTCTGAGCTGCAAGTGCACATTGTTGGCTCATATCCAATTTTCACAACAGTATTCTAAAGTCCTTCTCTTCAGGGCTGCTTTTAATCCATTCATCATCCACTAATGAACTGATAGAGAGTGGAAAAGGTCTGGTTTAAAATCCATCAGAATAAACACGGACTTTTTTTATTAAATTAAACTTAGATTTGGAATAAACCCACAGCTCTTGATTGCCTCAACCTCTTCACTGGTGTATTCACTGTCATAATAAGGGTCTAAAAGATTTTATATTAATGCTGTTCTTTGGTGATTAAACTATAGCTGTATACAGAACCTTCCTATAAAGTCTCTAGAGTTGAAGAGAGATTTGAAATCAAAATAAAAGATTTGAACTTAAATAAGAATAAAGAATTTATTTTTATGTGCTATCTTGAGTAAAATACTTAGTAAACAAAATATTTTGCTTTGACAGATTAACGTAAAACTGTAGCAAATACTAATTCAGACAATCTGCAGAATAATCAAAGGCTACAAAATCATCTGAAATTAAAAAGGAGTTGGAGGTTGTTTTTCTCTTTCTTCCACATGCTCTCAATGAGCATCGATGTCAATTACAAACGTAATGCTGTGATGTTTAAGGTTGAAAGGATTTTTCTAATACGTACTGCTCAAAGCATTATTCTCTAGAAAACAAATTCTTATGTACCCACTGTGTATGACTCAATCAAGCTCTTTCTGACAAGGTGCAAAGAGACAGTGTTTTGATGTTTCCTTCCCTGAATATATTTTAACAGATTTTTCTTTATTTCGTGTGCGTAGCTTTTTTAGGTTTGATGCTTTATGTGTTGTGAAATGTCCTGGTCTTTCTGAATTTCTTTAAATCCTATAGTTATTCCATAGAACTGAGATATTTTCTTTTAATCCTTTAATCTTTTGTTGTCAATCACACCATTTGGCATTGATGGGAAAAATACTCATAAGTAATTTAAAACATGGTTCATTCATTATCTTAACTGACCATGTTTTTATTTATATGTATGAGGCATTTTTTTTCTCTTTAGAAGCTTTCAGTTTTCTCTTCTGAATTCTTTCGCCAACCTTTGCCAACAATGTTACAAACTCCCTAACAATGCATGGCTTTTTCATTGCTGTGAGGTCTTTGTGACTGAAATGTAACATGTGAAATGCATTTGTCTGTCAAAATAACAGCAGTCACTCAAATGTCTCAAGGGGTATATAATTGGATACGTGGTACTTTCAACTTATGACACAATTTCAACCACCCTAGGAGAGCACTGAACAATTTTTAGCCTTTTTTTTGTGTCCTAGATTGATGGTCTCAGTTCACTTCTTAGACCACATGTGAGACACCATTGTGGTACACTTAATGGTAGGTTCAGCTGAAAAGAACTGTGTTACCAATCATAGAAATAAGAATATGTTGTTCACCACTACTTTACAAAGTCACAATGGCTTCACATCTGGGGCACTATGTCTGGTTTTGGACTTAACACTTCAATAAAAATATCTCGTGTAAAAGTTTGGTTGATAAAAGCTCTCTCCCAACTGAAGGAAAACTTTTCATGTACAGCACATTCAGAAAAACTCATAAAATGTGGCCACTGAAGTTTACAAAAATTCATGAGTATGACTGTAAATGCATACATAAGCTGACACTTAGCAAATAGTTCATGGAAATAACTATTGTTTTGTGGAAGTAAGAGGAGGATTCTTCTCAGGACAACTAATGGTTTATCTGACACCCAGTGTAAAGCACGTGAGAATGTTAGTGAAGCACAAACCATAACAGTTTAAATCTTAAAGCACATACAGTGTCATTTTAATAAAATAACAAAAAAAAACTTACCTTGTGCAGCGAAGACATATATTATGCCTGCAAGGTCAAAATGAAAATGGTATTGTCCTAATATATTACCATAAGAATTCCTGGTACTTTAGCTAACCTCTTTTTCTTCCAAAAAGTGAAGAGATTTACTTATCTGACCATTTTGCTGTAGGACAGCCTTTTCCTACTGAATGTATAATAGATAGAAGTAACCTCAGCTATCCTTTGGTATTAAAAAGTGAAACATCTGAATTTCAATTAGGCACCCTTGGATCTCTTTGTGCTCTGAAGCACAAATCATGCTGTGTGATCCAGACACCTAAGGATGAGATGAATCACCCTACAAAGGTGCCCATTTTTCTTTACTGCTGTAATTTTCACTGTCTAACTTTAAAATGTATGAATTCAAAAAGATGGATCCACTCTAACTCAGTAGTGCATGTTGTTTGTTGCCATGTTTATAGCTCATAAGCAGACTTTGCATTATGTTGCTTATTCTGCAGCCAAATAAAAACAAATAGTAACTTAACAGCACTGAATTTTGCAAGACACCTGATTGTGCTTAAACCACAACACTGGTATTTGCCATTTCCTATATGTCTGCAAATTGCATCATTTCCTGTTCTTAAATTACTTTGTCTTCAGAAGGGAAAAGAAAATGCAAATATTATTAATGGCAATATTTAGGAGTGGCAGTCTTTTAGCAGGCCATTAGGATGACACTGCTAAGGAAGCAGGAATATAAAGGAATATAATGTACTTCAGGAAGATAATGTACTTCAGGCTCCTTTTACTTTTTCCTATTTTTTCTTTTTATTTCCCCCTGCTGTTCCTTCAGGTTTTTCATTCAATGTGCCCCTTCATAAATATGTCCTTATTCAAAGTAAAAGCAATATATATTTAAGTCTAAATATAGCATACAATTGTTTTTTACCTTACTGTTCCTTGTGTCCTGTCTTTGTTACCACTCTAATGATCTCTGAAATTATTGTCTAAAAAATAAACAGAGCTGAAGTAAAAAATTGTTTCTTTGATTATGTTTCAGTCCAAGATGTAATGAGATAAAGTTGCATCATTTTCATGTTTATCTTACAATATTTAAAATGAACTTTGGCCTTCTCTTACTTAAATCACAAAGCATTAAATGTGGCCAGTCTCTCAAATTTGCTTCCAGACTGTTGCAGGTATTCTTTAAATTTCTCTCTAATTATTTGTTCTATATTCTTCTCTGTCCATTCTACAGCTATGAGCAAAAACTCGCCCAAACCTCAGACAAGCCACTAAGATTTTAAAGCAGAAAGTTCCTGTCTAGTTCGTTATGACTAGTATAAATCTGAAAACAGATAAATGTTAATTACGTCTTTCTAAATTTCCTAGCAAATTTGAAGGAAAAGGAAACATGCTTCTCCATATTTGCTTATTACTAGTGTTTGTTAAATTTTTCACCTAAAAATATTTACATAACATTTGCTGGTAAAAAAAATATCTTAAAGTATGGTCATACGATATTTTGAGAATGCAAGCCATCATCTAGCTGAATACTTAGCATGATCCTTCTCATAAAAAAACCCCACAGGAATGGTTTTAGTATACATCTTCAAGCTGGGGAAGTAAAATCAAACCTATTAGGGAAGTATTAAAGCCATACAATCGCTTCTGATTCAGTGGATGCTAAGCCTGTACTACAATAGTTAATTTTCTTGTTTATTCTCCAAGGGGGGCTGCCCAAACCATCCCAGGACTCCTCCACCTCTGCATCTAGGAAGGCTCCAGCTTCTCTCTCTCTCAGGCTGCATGGTCTCCCCCTCCCCCACCCAGACGCAGCTGGGCAGGGGAGGAGATCAGCCCCACTCACCTGACAGACTCCAAAGAGGAAGTCTCTCTGGGAATGCTCTGCTTTTAACTCCTGTGTGTTCTCAGAGGCGTATCCCCAGTGGCCACACCAGGTGCCAATTTGAAATCTGGCCACTGATTGGTTTGACCATAACTTTCCCAAAACCTCACTTCCGGGTCAAACCACGACAATGTCCTAGCATTTATTGTCCTGCTTAGGTAACAAGTATACACTGTAAGGTTACACTCTTCTGTTCAGAAATATTATGCTTAAATGCTGCCATTTCTAAAATGTATCTTTCACAAAATTGCAAATGGCACATTTTCATTAGTTTTTAAAAAATGCTTACGCATAAAGTTCTTCTGAGATTTATATGACTACCTGAAAACTTCACGTATTTCCTCTGTACCTTCCTTTCATTTATACTTTCCTGCCATTTGCTGTGTGTGTTGGGAGACAGGTTATTTGTAAATATCATATTTATATTTCCAGCCTCTTTCAGCAGTGATCATTTTCACCCAGAAATATTCTCACAGAACTCCCATGTTTACGTGTCAGCTAATTCTAAAAATCTGAGGAAGCTCTCAATTATTGCATAATGAAGACAAATATTTTATCTTTTTCGATGTTGAAAAATAATAATAACACAATAAAACTAAACAGAAAATACTGCATCCTAGTTGTCATTATTTGTATATTGTAGTCCTCAGTTGCTTAAGAACCAATTAGGATAAATGAGTTAAATATATGTATAAAAAATCTGAAGCAACCTAAAGATTTCAAAATCTGAACAGCTGCATCTAGTGGTTCTTTCTGAAACAACTGTTACTTTACTTATTCAGAAACATAATCTAGACACCATATAATATTTTAGTCCTCTACTGCAACCTAGACATGACCATAACATTTCAGAAGATTTTTACCACTTTAAAATGAAATGCCAAATGCCATGCCTTTTTAAGCAAAAACTGTTTAAAATAATTTTGAATATTTTAATTGCTGGTTTTATCCTAGTTTAATCCGTTGTTTTTCTCCATTAACCATCTTCAAGGTGTCTTAACTCTATGTCAACCAAAACCAGAACATTTGTTAAAGTTAAAATTTTAGTTAAATTTATACTGTGAAGTTTGGGGCATGTGTTAGAGTGCTATAAAGGGAAAACAATTAATCTTTTCTCTATTTTGAGTTATGCATTATGAATACTTCATATTGAAATCAGCAGAATATGAGTAGGGCTACTTACCACCAACAAATGAGTGTTCTAGAATACTAACCAGAGAGATATTACCAATAAATAGAAGTCATAAAATTCTGTAAGATTTTGAACTTGCTTTTCCCTGAAAATGTCTGCATATTTCATATATGCGCATCAAGATATGTTATTTGGTTTCCAAACGCTAACGTTCAGTCTCTGCCAGATGTTGTGATAAATCCTCTAGATGTGAGCTTTTACACAGCATTCTCTTAAAATATTTAAAAGTGAACTCAGAGGCTTAAACTTTCATCAAACTATTCTACAGTGAATTTAGACAAGAATGCAGAGAAACATTTATCACTTATTCTACCATAGTGTCCCTGTGTGGGGAAATAACTGGCAGCCTTCTTAGCTGTTCAGTTCTTTCTATAGCAATTAAGACACTGATTTGCTATTGCTTTCTCTGCATGTTTATTTTAAGTAAGCCAGTAAAATATGCTTCATCTGAAAGTGAAAATGGCTATAAATCACATTAAAAATATTATTTTCTACATGTAACTTTCTGTTTTCCTTCTATCAAATATAGACCGTCTGCAAGTACTCTCTTGCACAGTCCAGTCAGGAAGGTACACAAGCAAAAAAAAAAAAAAAAAAATCTTCAATAAAAGCTTTATTAATTGAGATCTTCCTCACATCAGCAAAGACACAAGATTATGGTGACTAAAGAGCCAAAACTTCAAGAGAGAAAGTACTTGATGTAGGAGCACAAAATATGTGAAACAATGCATTGTTTATCTCTCTCACTATTACTATTTAGCTGCTAACCAAATTTTTACTGGTGCTGTAGTGCCTGGAGGCAAGACAGTTTCTACACTGCATCAGTGTAATACTATTTATGCAGCAACACACAGATGTTGCTCTTAAGGGTTATCAGCCCAATTGTCCTCTGCAGCAAGAGCACCAACAAAAACACATGCACATAATCTTCTCCTTTACATGAGCAGCAAGTGTTAAAGAAGCAACTCAATTAAACTATAAGTTCTGAGTCAGAGCCTTTAAGCTGTTGCAAAGTAAAAAGGCAAAAGATTTATGAGCTGCCTCTACCTTCCTCGGTAACTTACAAAAAGACCAGGCACAGGAAATCATTGTTATGGCCAGCTGATGAAAGAAGTGTGCCTTCTGAGCATCTTTTCTGCTCTTCCTTTTGGGACAGAGGGAACTGTCAGCATGTGTGATTCATCACCAATATCTGCCATTCCACATGCCTTTCAGGATGCTAAAATGGCTAAAGGAGCTCTTTTGTCGGGATAATTGTTTCTGTGCCTTTTACTGGGAAGATGTTTGGGGCACAGAATTAGGGCCAATTGAATTTTCTGTGTAATCTCTGTGCAATTCAGTGTTCACAAATCCACATTGTTTGTAACTCTACAGCATCTCAGAGAGATCAAGTTTGTCTCTTTCAAAATTCTTGAGTTTAAGTGATAAAAATTATCATACAAATGACAATAAATGTCGTTTTTCCAATAAATCAACCTGGAAAAAGGTAAATTTGTTCTAACAAAACCAAAGACAAAAGTTCATAGTGGTGTTAAAGTTCTGCTCAGCCCTAGGGGTCTGCTGTTAGCAGCTGAAATGCTTAGCTGTTCTGTTAAGAGCAGAGCCTGAAATCTCTCAAGGGCTTTCAGTTTCTTCAGCAGCTCTTCACTGACAAGTTCACCTGGTTCTGGCAATTTACTTCCTTCTCCTTATCAACAACTAAGTTGGCAAGAGAAAGGGAATTAATTTAATATATAAACAAATTAATAACTTAGGCTAATCTTTTGATTCAGTTGTAATTTTCTCATTAGCAAAAGTATACAGGTATTTTGATAGTGTTATATGAGGGATTGAGGAGGCTGAATTTTGTCTGGATAAACACTTTGTGCCTGCACACCCAAGATGTAACTGTTATTTTGGAAGGTATAAATCTTCCAGAAAGTATGTTAATAAATGTATAGAAATCTCACATACACTGGTGCTTTTTCTCTACGTTCATATTAAATTAAGAAGCAATTAAATGAGTTTTTGTTTGATCATAGCTGGAACAATAGGATCCTCTTCCCAAGGTACAGACTGCTGTGGCAAAGTCTGAATGGAAGCTCAGCCATGTAGACTGAAAGGTTTCCTCTGACATTTTTTGCAGTTGTGATGGTTTTGGTAATGTCTTGATTAGAGTTGACTATCTGAATATTTGTGGGATGAACCAGAAAGCAAGCTGACAGGCAGACAGTGTGAATTTGGTCTTGAGAGAAAGAAGAATTCCTTTCGACACAAAACTATTTGAAAAGACAGACTTAATTTCTAGACAAGGGAACTTCTGGGTTTTCTTCTTTCTTCAAAATGATGTGCTATAAACTCCCTAAGAGTTTCCCTATTCTTCGATGATAGAAAGTTTTTTGTGCTTACACCTGCTAGTAAAAACCTTCCTTTCTCCTCAGCCTCTCTGTCAGTCATTCTCTAAGCACCCAATCTGGTTAGCTGGAAGGGCATAGAGTTGCAAATAATCCATATGGATCCTAGGCCCAGAAAAAGTGCTCCAAAAGCATCTTCAGCTTGGCTTAGCATGGTTCGACATGGTGAAGCTGTGACACAACCCTAGCCAGGGTTTTAAAAAAAGAAAAACAAAACTAAAAAGGTACCTCAGAGTGAAAGTAGGAGATACCCTTCTGAAAGAAATAAAATTATAAAACTGGTTCTTTTATGTTGAAAGCATTCATTTAGAACTGACATTTAACAGTGTTAAAGACAACAGCTGTCAGCCTTTTTACTCTGCCCTTAGATTATAGTTTCAGAACAGTTGCAAATATAAAGCTCAGATATTAAACTGAATATTAATGAAAGCTGAGCATTTTTTAGGCTCAAAATAGACCATTTCACAAAGCTGAAATTCTAATTTCTTGAATTTTGAAAGGTAAGAGAACTCTTATGAAGGCACAGAGTTTGATAAAATAAATTTTTCTAAGGCTAAGCTATCCACTTAAAGTTTCCTTTACTCCTAATGAAGAAAAACATAGCATGAACCATTAAATGGATTCACAGATAATATGGAGAACGAGTCTATGATATTTTCTGGGAATAGCTGAAAAAAGGACCTTTGAATTTTGAGGAACTGGTAGAATAATCTACCGTAGGCTAAATGCAAATCAGGGTGAGTGGGGAAAAAACAAGAGTAAACTTGGTCCACATAGTGATGGTCCTGCAAACTCAGGGATGAAATCTTGTCACTGTAATTGGTGATTCTACTGAAATGCGAGTGCAGTGCTCAGCACTGGCCAGAAAAACAGACTAAATGCTAAGCTTTATTGGGAGAGGACTAACAAAAATAAAAACCCAAATTAAACAACAAACCCAGAGTTTTTACTGAATGTACATTGATATAAAAAAGTATTGAAGTATTTTAGACTGAGTATTGAAATTATTCTCAGTCTAAAAATTGCAGGTATTTTAGATTATAACTGGAGCAATGAACCAACAGAATTAACACTGTTCTTCTGTATAGGAAAAGCTTGCTGGCTGGTCCTGCCACTACTTCTGCTGCCCATGTGGACATGCCCAGGAAAGCTGAAAGAAAAGTTTCTCTTGGGCAGATATGGCTACTGGACTTGTTGGAGACATGACTTCACCTCTAAAGCATGTAAAAGAGCACAGACAAAGAACTAACCTTAAGTTCTTCATGTGGGATACAAAGTGTATCACAAGAACCAAATTACAATAAAGACCAAAACACCATACAGACAATATTGTAGCAATAACTGTTTTTATATATGTATGTGTACACATAACAGAAAATTGAGTGATATTATATATAATGCTGTCATTCAAAGGCTTTATGTAAATTCTGCATTATCACAATTTTTGCTGCATTATCAAAAATGCATATTCATTGTCTCTTTATTGTTCCACAGGATAAAATATGCTTATATTTTTCCATGATGTGATTTGTAACAACACTGTTGATATGGAATGGTGTTCTCCACTCTGAATGTTCTGTTTCTTTGATATGTGAACTGTCTGTGCTAGAATTCTCTATGTTGAGGGTTATCTATGGGCTTAACTGTGATTTGAAAATTTATAATGTAAATAAAATCATAATGGGTAGGTATAAAACAGGTGAGTGGATTATAGGTGAAAAACTGTTTAACTTGGAAATGTTATGACCATATATTGCCTATAAAATGCATTTTTCCACTATTGTTTGCAGTGCTATAGTGTCCATTCTCTGACTGTGTTATGCATAAAATAAACAAGTTGTTATGATACTAAAGCAGCATATCCAGGATTCAGAACATAAAGCAAATGTAGACAAACTCCATCAAGCAATATAGCCACAGAGAAGTATGTAATTCAGATGAAGCTTCTGCATAGAAATAAAAACAACTGTAAATAATGTGATTTTTTTTTTTTTTTTTTTGCGTTGCTCTTTCAGCTTTAATCACCCACAGCAATGATAGGTGGCAGATGAAGATGTAGTGAAGTGGAACAAAGTGAATATAGCTCTCTCATTGATCCTGCTTGATTCCTCAATGCCAAACAGCCCATTTACAGTAGTAATAATTTTGAATAGGTTGCATGGCTCTCAGAAATCCTAGACAACTATTCATTGCATGTACAAGCTGATCCACAGATCTGCAGTGTGTTTAATCTGCTCTTTTTGCATTTAGCATGAGTTGTCTGCCAGCAATTTGAGTTGTGTGGCTGGCACCCTGTGCACACTGGTGGTCATGCAGTCCTTGTTTGGCAACAGGATATATGCTCAAAGTTCTGTTCAGGTTTACCCAGGCTTAAAATCATCTTAAAGCATGTGCTTCCACGTCATGGGCTGCAATCTCTAGGCAAGGATCAAGGTACTCGTGTTCTGCAGGGCTGGCACACTTACAAGGTCATAAGAAGAAAGATAATTTGTTCTGTCTTCAGCTACCTAATAGGAGGGCACAGGAAATGGAGCTGGACTTTACTTGAAACCACAAAGTAAAAGGAGAAAGTTAAAAACTACAATTTTGGGCAAGGAAAATTCCTCTTAGATATTAAGAAAGGCTTTATCATGTGAATAGCAAAACACTGGAGCAGCCTGCCCAGAGGCATTGTGGAATTTACATCATTGGAGATACTCAAAAGTCAGCTGAGTAATGTCCTGAGCAACCTGACCCACTGAGCCTGCTTCAAGCAGGAATATGGATTGGATGACCTCCAGAGGCCCTTCTCATTTTACATAATTCTGTTAGTCTATAAACTGCCTGAAAGAGACTGAAATTGGCTGCTGTTTATAAGTCTGAAAGTCACAAGCTATCACCTTGTCATCTAGTGTCTTTGCTATTACTTATCATAAAACAAATGCAATACAAAGCAAGTTTTTGTTTATCCCTCTGCCTTTCTACAAGGCAATAATTTATTTCAGAGACTCGCTTTGTCCTGATAATCATCCAGTCTTATGTTCCTCTTCTTTCCTTTATTTTTTCCAAGCTCACCAAACCTGTGTCAGATTCCAGGTTGTTTTTTCAAATAAAATCTATTCCACTAGAACTGCTGTGAAATGCAGTTCTTAAAATTTTTACAGTTGATTTGGATTTAATTGATTATATTTGTATAAATTAGCATTGAAAAAATTATTTCAATTAGAAGTTTTAGAAGATCAGTCCTTTTTTATTCATGCAGGTTTTTTAGAAAGGATAGGCAGGAGAGATGAGGAGGCGATGTAGCACTTTATGTCAATGACCAGCTGGAGTGCATGGAGCTCTGCCCGGGGATGGATGAGAAGCCAACCAAGAGTTTCTAGATCTGGCTTAAAGGGAGTGCACAGACAGGGGACATTATAGTGGGGATCTGCTAGAGGCCACCTGACCAGGAAGAATGAGTGGATGGAGCCCTCTGCAGACAGGTAGGAGCAGACCTATATTCACAAGGTCTGGTCATCATGGGGAACTTCAGCCACCCCAACATCTATTGGAGAGACAACACAGCAGGGCATAAGCAGTCTTAGAGGGTCCTGGAATGTGTTGAGGGTAACTTCCAACAGTTTGGGGGTATTGGTGGATGAGAAGGTCAACATGAGCTGGCAAAATGCACTTGCAGCCAAAAAAGCCAATCTTATCCTGTGCTGCATCAAAAGCAGTGAGGCCATCCCACCTGGGGATGTGATGCTGCACCTCCACTTTGTTCTCATGGGATCCCCCTGGAGCACTGCGTCCAGCCCTAGGGTCTCCAACATAAGACGGACATGGACCTGCAGGAGTGAGTGCAGAGGAGAGACATGAGGATGATCACAACAGGGCTGGAGAGCCTTTCACAGGAAGACAGGGTGGGACAGCTGGGATTGTTCAGCCTGGAGAAGAATAGGCTTCATGGAGATCTTAAAGAACCTTCCAGTGCCTAAAGGGAGCACAAGAGAGCTGGAAAGGGACCTTTTACAAGGTCATGTAGTGACAGGACAAGGTAAAATTACTTTAAATTGAAAGAGGGCTAGTTTAGATTAGATATTAGGAAAAAACCTCTAAGCTTCTATGCTATGATATGAAACTGTTTGCTGGATTTTTTCCCAATATTTTTATTCATTCTAAATGACTATTACATATACATTTATTTGTTTCAAATAGTAAGATTGCACATATATTGAGTGTCCTAATGAATATACAGTCAAATATTAGCAGAACTTAACTCATTGATTTGCCTTCAATAACACATCTCCTGCACATAGTTTTTGTAGTAGAGAAACAGCTTGCCACCACAAAGTGTAATCGATTGGTAGGAAATAGATTCTAAGGGTAGTTTTAGACACACAGCTCTCGGTGAATTTTAGTAGAAAATTAAAGCTCTGTTTCTGATCAAATGAACAGCAGCATACAGAGTCAGGATTTGGATCAATATATACGGATATATTAATCAGATAACTTAGAATGTATCCTCCCTGATTATTCACCTTGCAAATGACAAATTCTTCATTCAGTTAAGTGTTAGTGATAACTGGACATAGAAAGTACACATATTACTACTAATGGTTCTGGTTTTCCATCTCTATGACATTTTGTGAACAACAGTTGTTGATACTAGCTTAGATTCCTTTCCCAAGATATAGACAATGTGGTTTTGATTCAGCTCATGACATTTGGGAAATTAGTCTTAGGTCAACATTGTTGGTTTGGCAAATATTCATGACAGTACTACTTTTTAAATTACCTTTCTTCTCAGAAAATACACCACACTAAAGAGAAAAAATGCCCAAAGATTCTTCTCTTGCTCACAGGGAACATTCTGCTGCTTTCTTTTTCAGATACAAACATTATATCTGCAAAAAAAATCAGTTTATACCAACAAGGATAACAGCAGAGAACATTACTCAACTTGTTGTTTGTGGTACTCTTGGGGTGTTTCTACATAACAGTCACATCCCATTTCACTGTATGTTTTTTTGCCCCAAAATCTTTGCCATATATTTCTCAGTGACCTATTTATCCTGAGATGAGCTCAGTTGGTTAGAGCATGGTGCTAATAATGCCAAAGTTGCTGGTTTGATCTTTGTAGGGGCCATTAACTGAAGAATTAAAATCAATGATCCCTTCCAATTTTGAATATCCTGTGGTTCTGTGATAATAACTGCCAATGAGGCAGTCACCAGTTGGTCCAATATATAGAATTGTTTCTAAGTGTGTCTGTAATAGGATCTGATTTGGATCCTGGTACAGATTCTTTTCGGAAGGCTGTGGTTACAGACAATTTTTGTTACACTTGAATTACTTCACTTATGCAGAATATTAAAGCAGCAGGCTAGCATTTTCTGGGGATGTATACAACTTCTGTCAATGTTGCACCACTGTCTCACAGTTACAATTGTGTGGTAGCCAAATGGTACGTACAAGCAATATCTTCAAGTGCCACAGGAAATATAATTGAAAGAACCCAATAGCTATGGTTTTGTTTTGTTTCATTTCAGAGCTGGTGCTAAAATCTGCTGGGTTTTTTGAGCTGTATGTATATTTAGCAGCTGCATCCTGTCAGTAAAAAGGGCTCCTCAGAAGCTGTCCAGTCATTTTATAGTTTTGGATCTGAAGTACCATCAATTGTTCGAGCTGTAAATAATCAGGCTGGAATTCTGTCTGGCAAACAGCTGCCATAAACCCAGTTTGTCAAATGCCTTCCACTGTTGCCTCATACTGGCATTAGTACCTGCTCCTAGCCCTGCATGAAGTTTAACAGCTGCTGGGGCTGTGCTTATATGTGAGGGCATGTTGAGACAGTCGGCCACAGGCTGCCACCCTGCCCACATTAGGGAGGAGTGCATTATGGCTTTGTGTACTGCTGCGAAGATGCCTCAAATGGGCAGCTGAGACTTGGCACTGAAATGCTCAGGCCATCTTCCTTCAACCACAGCTATGCAATTTAGTGGCACTTCCTTGCAAGAGCTTTATTTCTAGATGAGGAGACTCAACGCTGACTGGAATCAGAGAAGCAGTGCAGAATAACCAGTAAAATCTTGTTTGGATTGCAAATCTTTTTAGCTCATTACTAATATTCAGTGTGATGTGTTTTATTCTGAATTTGTGTAGCTAGAACTCCAAGGAACCAGAGCAATTGAGGGGACTCCTGTTGTATTAGTGTATATCAAAATTTTTAGAAATCAAGAAAAAATAACTACAAGCAAGCAAACAAACAAACAAACAACAACAAAAGCCCCAAAACAAACAAACAAACAAACAACTAACAAAAAACCACAAAAAAAACCCCAAAAGCAAAATCATGGCCTCTGCTCTAGCCCCTTGCAATACAAGGGCAAAGCAGTTACAATCTAAGGACAAAACACAATGTAGGGAAACTGGAAAATAAGGTAAAAGAGAATAAATGCAGAAGCTTACAGGAGGTGATAAGGGGTGGGGGGGGGGGAAGCCCTATTCATTTCTTAGACCCACTCAAGAACATTTGCAAGCAACTGCATATCATGATCTATGTGAGCAACCTACCCTACTTCTTAGCAAAACTTATTCAGTTAAAGAACAGCTTAAGGAACATGCTGTACTCACAGGACAAATATCCCTAAAATGCCTTATGTACAGTCAGCTTTGCATCAGGACAGAACTTGAACATATTTGCACTGTGCCTAAACATTATAGATATAGATAGAGACAGAGATATAGATATATACATGAGAGGCCATAACCTCAGCAATATAGATACCAAAGAGTAGATCAGAGTAGGACTTAAAAAAAAATGAAGTACCTTTGCAGATATCTGGAATGATTAACAGAGGTCATAGAGTTTGAGTGAAAGCATAACATGAGCTTGGGTAGACTAGCATCAAATATTGACCAAGAGTATGAAATTATCACTTATGGCAATGACTGGAAGCTTAATTTGTTCAAGTAATAAAGTATGAAGGACCAGGAAAGTAAAGGTAAATAATCTCTGGAAGATGAGAACAGCTGGATGCATGTTTTGCCCCTTGCAGTATGGGGCAAAAATGCAGAGGACGGGTGAAAAAGTTGATAGGGTAACTGAGAGAGAGGATTTTTTCTTACATAACTAACAGAGAGGTGATAAAAGAGACGATAACAAAAAAAAAAGTATAAAATATGGTCAGAAATATTAATGATTTTGAATAAAATATTTCTTCTTTATGGTCCTCCAGTTTGAAGAAGCCTACAAATATTTACAACCATTTTTCAGAGAATCATTTGGATAATGAGTGTAATTCTCATTCTACATTAGAATTCTTATTCTACAGTGCAAAATTCTACACACCATTTAGTTTCACTACAACTGAAAAAACAGGGCATAAACATGACTTAAGTGATGCATCACCTTGTGCAAGTCCTCTGCAGAGGGTGACTTTCGTCCTAAGGGAAGTTGAGGTAGTACATTGTGTATTTAAATGAATGGTTTAGTTCAAAAATTCTCAGAAAAACAATGCTACCAGCAATTCTTTGCAGAAATGTGAAAGTTTATTCATGAACTGGTTGTCTGATAATGAAATACTTACAAGATTTGCATGTTCTTATAATCACCAGGTCATTTCTGCATAGTGAATTAACACAGAAACCTTCATACTTCTGTTTCAAGGATGCATTTTATACAGCTGTAGGACTAACACATGCTGGTGAGACAAGATTATTTAGATTTTGCAGTGGGCATCTCCAGTCTGCTGACTTTGATTTCTTCAAGATGTATGCAGTCTTTTAGTCTGATACCTCTATCTTCTCCATTGGATACACTCCTGTAAGTCCCTAAGCATACCATTATATATGGGTAAAATAACAGAAAAATTGAAGTCTTAGCCTTTTTCATGCTTATCCAGGATCTGCTTGCCCACTTATGCCTGTTATTGTTTCAGATGTTCCATTGTTTCATTAATCACATCAGTCTGGTAACAAAAAAAGTATATAAAATAATTTGGACAGAAAAATGCCTGTAGAAATACACAAACTGCCTTTTTTTTTTTTTTTTTTTTTTTTAATCCTGCCTTATTTTCTGTGTGATTTTGTTACTGTTACAAGAAAATGAGTGTGCCTCTGGTTTTGGTTGCTGCCTGTTGTCATCTGCATTTCTTTGTTTTCATTCTGTGCAAATCCTGGTTAAAGAAAGTTTTAGCATGAATATGTAACTCAGATTGTCTGTGAGAAGTAAATTCAAAATGTAAATTTCATTCTTTCATTGCCAATATAATTTCTTTTCCTGTAAAAGAATAAAAAAAGGCAAAATTATAGTGTCATATTTTACCCTTTTCCCTTATCACCAGGAAATAAATTGAAATGTAACAATTTACTTTCCCATTTTTCTTCTCACTGGAAAATATGAATGCTGGTTTATGTCAGCCTAAGACTTCCAGAAGCTTGAATGGTACCAACATAGCCTAAGAATATGCCTTGGTTTTTCCTATTAGGTCCCCTTAGGGCCATGAAAGACAGTAATTATCCCCCTTTTACCCTAGTCCTTCAGTCACTTTTCATATGCAATGTGTTCCAGATTCCTAATCATTTTGGTGGTCTTTTGCTCCATTGATCCATTTTATGATTGGTGGACTAAAACTGGACATGGAAAGCCAAATGCAGCTCAGTAGGTGCTGAATAGTGGGGAACAGTCCCTTTGTCTTACCCAGCTGATTATGTTTATGGCAATGAAGTTTGGCCCTCATCACTGCAAGGGCACATTGCTAACTCACATACTATTCCTTGTCCACCAGGACCCCCAAGACCTTTTTCCAGTCCCCTATGTTCCCAGTCTGCAGTGGTGTAGAGGATTGTCCTGTGTTCCCTCTTGGCACATTCCTCCAGGTGTTTGGCCATCTGAGCAGAAGCATAAGCTCCAGTGTACCAAACATTCCCCAAGGCTGGTGCTACCCACAAAGCTGCAACTTCCACATGCTGGCATTCTCAGACACCTGCTTCTGAAATGCTTCTGAGCATGCTCAGGTGCATGTGGGCATTCAGGGATTTTCAGGATAATGCTGTATGCTGATACTGTATGCACATTTCCACAGGATGAAAGGTAATGCAGGGAATCTCCGTGGAACAGAATTGACTTTGGCTGAGAAAGTTTTTATTGTTAGATTACCCATTTGGTTTGTACAGCAACATAAATGGATGAATAATGACCCAGCAGAAGAAAAGCACTGACACCTCCTGTTGCTGGAGTCCTATAGATGTCACTACATCATCTCTGTGCCACAATTGTTGCTATTCCTCCTCCATTTCTTACATAAATTTACATAAAATACTATTCCTCACCACCAAAAAACCCCAAAACAAAACAAAACAAAACAAAACAAAACAAAACAAAACAAAACAAAACAAAAAAAAAAAAAAAAACCAAAAAAAACCCAGAAAACAACCAACTAACCAGCCAACCAACCAACCAACCAACCAATGTCCCCCATATTAACCCAGCTTTACCTTCCTCATTCCTGTCTGGAAGGGAGTATCCCATGTAAAAATGTAGATTTTGCTAACAAGGTGTGAATATGCAGAAAATACAGACAAGTTAATATGCTAGTCTGAGCATAAGGAACAGCAGTTTACTCTTTTTTATGATGAAAATTCTGTGTCTTCTGACATAATAACGTCCATTTTCCTGCAAAATTTCACTAGAAAAAATATTTTAAAATTTAAAATCTGCTTCACTAAGATAAATTAACATAGAAAATAATCACTTGTTGATAATGCTACAGTATTATGAATGGTTGTGAATTCATTTATTACACTACATAATCTATAGGGCCAGGTCTATAATTAATTTCAAAAAATTAATCGACTTCTCCATTTTTTTCTGTATTTTCTGCCTATATAGTAAAACCTATTCAACATCTTACTTATTCAAAATAATTAGAATACTCTAAAAATATTCAATGAGAATATTGTTCATCTGTACTTTGAAATGTTGACTGCTGATTAATTAGTTTCCAATTAGTGTTAGAGCTAACACTGTTAGCTCTAACAGTAAATTTTGTCATCAAGAACTTTATGAAAATTTTAAAATGCTCTTATAAAACAAAGGTTTTTTTAAAAAAAAGTAGCTTAAATTAAAATTTTAAATTAAATTTAATTTAAATTTAAAACAAAAATTTAGATAAAAATTCAATCTTCTGATAGTTTATCTCTGTTTTCCTAGCAATACACAGTCCTTGTGTGCCTTTCATTCAGATTTTTTTTCTCTTTGGAAACTGGCTTCAAAATAATATTAAATAATCAAAATCACAAATTCTTTCACATTTGCTATGAAACTACTTCAGTGAAGGAAAAGGAAAAATGTTTAGATATATGTTTGCACTTACGTGCACCTATGTGGTTTTGCTCTATGACAAAAACAAATTTCAAGGTTTTATAATTCATAACCAATGCTTCGATATACACCTAAATTAATTAAGTAGTAGGGGATGTTAAGAAGGGGGGAATTTATTATATGTATGTGGTATTCTTATAAGAAAATTTAATGAGAAAGTAACTTTTTCTACTTCACATCAATCAGTCTAATGTTTTATCTAGCAAGAGGAAATGAACCTGCTGTTTTAAGAAATCTTTTCATATTCCCTCTGCTGGACTTTTAATAGTTGTTAAATTGATGAAGGCCACTCAAGGAGTTTGTAATCAGTCTTGCAAATTTCTAGTAGATTGTAACTCTAATAAGCTCAGATTTGCATCTTAAATCAAATTTTTTTTCCATACAGTTGCAAAATCTCCAAGGAAAGTTTCTAGCACAATCAGTTCTACATCAATTATGAGACACCTGGTTGTCTAATGAGGAAATTAAAGCACAAGACAGAAAATCTGTAATTTTGTAATTACTGAAATGGCAACTTCAGTGTCATAGGTGGCAGGAAGGAAAGTAAAGGAATGCAGTAAAGGAAATGAAAATCCAGAAGGATTTTCTTTTTCATTTCTTTTAGGCTTATTAAAATAAGATAACATTAAACAGTATACCTAATAGCTAACATGTTTGCAAATATCAGTTGGCGATTAAATGTGTCATTTTGCTTGATTTCTTTGTTGAATTCTAGCAAAATCTTGAGGCGTCATTTTAAAAAAATTCTATTACCTACTTTACCTTAAGTTCTTGTCCATTTGCAGCAGCCACTGAGGTTTGCATGGCAAAATGCTGGCAGTGGGGTGCTGCAGAAATGGCCCCTGTGAGAAATGACTTTGGGCTGCCCCTGCCAGGCACAGTCATTCCAGAGGGCTCCAAAAATACCCATCACTAAAGAAAGCTGAGCCCATCAGCAATTCTGATGCCATCTCTGACAAAAGATATTCTCAAAAGTTCACACAGCAGCTTGGAGAAAGAAGTGTGAGAAAGGTGAGAGGAACAGCCCTGCAGACACCAGGGTCAGTGCAGAAGGAGGGGCAGGAGCTGCTCCAGGCACCAGAGCTGAGATTCCCCTGCAGCCCGTGGGGCAGCCCATGGTGAGGCAGCTGTGCCCCTGCAGCCCATGGGGATCCACAGGGATGCAGAGATCCACCTGCAGCCCATGCTGGATCACACACAGGAGCAGGTGAATGTGCCCTGAAGGAAGCTGCAGCTCCTTGTCACACTCCGCTAATACAAGCGGGAGTCGTGATGGTTCATTGACTGATCTCAGAGTGCAAAAACAACACAGAGGGGATTTCAGTATTAATCAAAACAAATGCACCTTTTATTGAGTGCCCACAGCAAATGCAATGGAAGGATTAGAAAGGAGATAAAGGAGAGAGAGAGAGAGAGAGAGACAAAGAGGTGGAGGAATAGTAACCAAGAGAGAGACGAAATCCTCGTGTTCAATAGACCTGTCTTGTCACATCAGGGAGAACCTCCAAGTCTTTGGTTAACTCAGGGGTCTTTTATAGTCTTCCACCGTGGGGGGAACAGGACGGTACATTGAAGGAACAGGTACCGGACAGTGGAGAATAAGTCTGTTGAGAACAAATACAGACAGTGCAGTTCCAAAACAGGACAAAGCAGTCCCAGCAGTGAGCAGGGCCCATTGTTTCAGGACTGGTTCCCGTGGGAAACCAGTCTTGGTCCAGCAAACACACTGCAGGCAACACTTGGCAGACATCCCACTTCAGTCAGGCCAGCGCCCCTGTGTTAGAATTTTAAGGGTCTCAGTCTCAGTCCTTGGGGGGGCTTCAATCTCCGTCCTTGATGTTGGTCATGAGGCAGATGAGGAATCTTTGGACTGTCTCTCACACTCCTGAGAGCGCATGAAGGAGATGAAGTGTTTTAAACTCATTCTCCATCCCTCTGTGGCAGTAGGAGGCATGTAAGTAGGAATATATCCTATAGACATAAATGCACCCTGTAGATAGAAACAAACCTTATCAGGCTTTTTGCTTCCTGTAAACCTAGTTCAGACATGTTAAGGTCTCTGGCTATTTATATAATTAGATAAAAGTTTACATTTTTAGACTATCCAGAATCAACCCAAATTTTCTTGTATAATCATCCAAGTACTAGAATCAGCCTCAAGCCATATAATACATGTATTGGGGTAGAATTTTCTTCAATATTTTTATGTATACTAACAGTGGTGGTCAGGGAATTTGACTTACCTGAGCATTGGCTATTTTTGGGTGACTTTCACAATATTTTTAAATGGTAGACTATATTTAAATATAAAAATAACCAGTTGAAGAGCAGGTTGAATTTAATGATTTTGTGGGGCCTCATCCAGTCTGAATTATTCTATGATTCTGAGATTTTGAAAAAGTGATGGATGGAAGAAAATGATCTCATGGATCATGTCTGCACAACCTGTAAGGGATGCAGGCTGTTAAAAGCATAAATTCTGAATGTAAAAGCCATCTGCAGAGGTTTGCAATAACTCCAATTCTTCATGGCTGAGGGTGAGGGGATTTTGCCACTCACCACTGAAAAAGGTTGAGACGGATCTAGAGTAACCTCCTGAGTGATGACCTAATCTCTTTTTGTTCTTTGCTATTGATGGTACTTTAACAATTCTTACTGTGGGCAAGAAAATGCCATCAATTTTTAAGCAGAAGTCCTCATTAATATAAATGGTTTTTTTCTACTTAGCAGGAGATAAGACCCTGAGTTTTTACTCTACCTTTGCCATCTTTTTTCCTTCCTTTTTTTCCCACTCTTAACAGAAGGGGACTATTTTACCTTATATTCTACTTCCCTTTACTTTTTTTGTTTTATCCAATTACTTGATTCATGTCAAATCCTTCACCTTTCTTGTTTAACCAGCCTCCCTGAAGCAGCAGTGCACTGAAATCTCTACTACACATGGACTCGTCCTCCTACGTTTCCTTCCCTTCCAAGATTTCATTCTCTGTTGTATTCTCTACTAATTTCTTCAAAGGAATATGTAGCAGAAATACTTGATTTCCACTAATCACAGAATTGGACTCTTGTCCAAATTACCAGAATATGCTTCACCACAGATAAAAAAAAAAGCCTTCCATATTAGTAAATCTAAATATAATTACTTGCATTATTATTTTCATCTTTCTATTGTATTTACACTCCGTATTTAGCAGAATGCTCAAATTAGGTGGAAAAGACCTAATCAATATAATGGGAAATAATTTTTAGATACTAGTTGTAACTTTGCTGAAGAAGTCATTTACCACTGCAGTAGAACACAAAAATAAATGATCTAGCAAAAATGAGAAAGTATGTCACATTATGGAATCTCTTCATACACACTGTAAATGAAAAAGATTATATTACAAACATGTTTTGACTTCTTAATGAAGCTTCACAAGAGTATGAAAGGCATTTGAATAAATGCTTAAGATAAACAGTTATCAGAACATTCAAAAATCTACTCATTGCCACACCAGCCTGTTCTGTGATTCTGCTGTCACATGCTCACCTTATCCATTCTCTGTCTCCTAATAATCATCTACTTTTACAATATAATGTTACTCCTTGTTCAAGGATTTTCTTATAATTGTGTACATATCCATGGAAAAATTATTAGAGAATTTGACTTTCAGCTGACATTAAACCTATAACTACTATGCTTATATAAACAGAGGTTGTCCAGAGGCTTACAAATGGAGAACATTATAATTATATTTACATCAGGGCAGATATCTCCTGCAACCATGCAAAGAGCTGTCAAAATATCAGGTTCCACTTCCAGAATAAGGGAGGTGCTAAATCTTCTCATTTAAAAAGCTGCAGGAAGGATTTTGTATTCCACTTTAAAAACTTGCAGGACCTTGCTGCACATTTGGAGTTTGGAGAGCTGAAAAATACCATTCTCAGAGTCGTAAGGATGACCTTGGTTGTATCTTTCACCAGCTCTGTGTGCCAGAGTATGGGAATGATTGGTGATCTCATGCGTCAACAATCTGTAACTGCATGGAGCAAGTCCCTCAGCGGAGCAGCATCACAGTGAGAGTTGTGCTTTAGCTATTCAGTGCCTGTCCTCTTCCAGGTAGAAATCTGCATTGACGTAAATGGGTATTTCTGACCAGCAATCAATAAAAATATCTGACCTTCAGTCTTCTCTCTGTTTCCATAGTGTTTATTTTTTACTTTCTCCTGGCAGATATATATTGGTTTTTCTGCTGCCACTGGCCTCTTGTTGTGAGGTTACATCACCGGTTTCCATCTATGTCTGATATTCCCTTCATTTTCTTTATTTTTTATTCTATATTATTCCTTTGAAAATTGGTGTTAGTTTTTCCAGAACTGATTAAAATTTTATTTAAATAGATTGCAATTAAAAAAAATTCAGTTTTACTAGTTAAACTCTCACACATTTCAGATTCTTTCTCTTCATTGTAAAATATTATTCCCTATTTTCATGGTTGCAAAATTGGTTTTCCAGTTTATTTGTTTCATTTATTAGTAACAAATTTATATACAAAAAGAACACAAATTATCTGAACAATACTTTAAGGAAGGATTCTTCATCTTAGCATAAAATACCAACAAAGGGATCAAAAACTACATAAAAATCACTGATTTGATAAATTTTTTTAGTGGCGATACAATAAAAAAATAGGCTTAGTTCTCATCAGTCTTTTCATTAAAACAATATGGTTTTCTTAAAAAGAGGGTACAACATTATGAACTTTGTTCAGTGCCTGGTTCTCAAATCTGATCTGAAAATTGATTTTTTACTTTGGGCAGCAGCATGTCTGTACTTTCTAGGGAGCAAGTGGAGTCATTGACAAAGGATAGGGACGTAAGGTTCTATCCTGTCCTTGAGAAATAAATGTTAAAGAATGGGAAGAAGCCTAACAAACAACTCCCAGGTTTGTAACTCCTGGTTATTCATGTCTTCCAGTATAGCTGAAATTTGAGATTTGATCCTGGGAGCTATCCAAGAGCTTCACTAGGCACCAACTCAGCTTCTAATATTTTGTTTCTTCACTAGGACAAGACAACTCACATCATCCACACTTGGAGATGCGCATTTCCCAGCATTAAAGTCAGTAAATACTACTTACATGAAGAGAGTTTACATAAAATACTGTCAATGCATAACTCAGAATTAATATATATGTATATATTGTTCTCACATTATTTAAAAGATGTCATATGTTATTTCAAAAAATATAAAATTTTAAAACTGCTGATCAGAGTCTACAGTTGAAACAAGTGATAGCTAAAAAAAATACAAACAAATAGAAGATGCTTTTGTAAATAGTTGTGTTTCTTTTAGTTACCAGGTCATAGAAGACTATTTTTAGAGGGCATTCAACTAGCCTATAGGGTGCTCAAAAAACCTCAAATTTAATTAAAATATTATTTTTCAAACAATGAATTTAATTAAGATCCATTGACTTTAATTATCTAAAATGTATTTCATATTTGGAACTGCATAAGATATCTATCCTAGTAGGAGACAAAACTACTTCTGAGTGCCTATTTCTTTATACTGACTGCAAACAAAGACCTGAGTGATTTCCTTTTACTGCAGCAGTTCCCTTTCTTTTTGTAATAAATTGGTATTATAAAGAAGAATATATTTCTCATGCTTCTTACTTTACATACTTTACTCTTATTAATATGAACCCTTTAAAACCTTGTAGGAAACAGTGACAAAAATTCGATGGTTTTAGAAACACCAATATGGATGGTCTGGAATATCTGTTGAATTAAAGTTGAGATGACTATTTCAATTTCTGTTTTCTTCATGATACGCTGGCAAACCTGTCCTCCATATCAATTAGAAACCAAGGGTTAGCAAGATGATTTATTCCTTTCTTTCTTTACACTATATTGAAAATAAAAGCCAGCTTCAAAATAAAACAATCTTCCAAAATATATTTGTCGATTTATATTTTACAGAACTTCATAAAATATTTTAATTGTCAGCAAGGAAGGATGCATGCTGTTATAAAACTTTATCATCTTAAATTTAAAAAAAAGCTTAATTTCTCCTCATTATTTTATTGTATTACATGATTTTCCCCAATACAACACTTCTGTTTTCTTCTGTTGAAGAAAAAAAAGAGCATATTTATGGAATACCAACACAGACTGACTCTATTTGCATCTGCAGATTTCTTGCAATGAATGCCACTCTTCATTTACGAATATTTCTCTGTGGGAGATTTCTCATTACATGAAACAAAGTAACACTTCTATGATGGAAGTTAAACACTAATTTGATAAGGTGCCATGATCAAAATAATTTTTACATAAAAGCTAAAATAAACCCAAATATATACAGACAAGTGGGGTTTTTTGAGAGCTCCTAAAAACAAAGAAAAAAATATTATTTCTCAGGTGGTTTCATCCTATTAGTGTGCTTTCACACCAAAGAAACTATTTAAAATAGAAGCTAAGACGAGATTTTTGCATGTTGCTGATAATTATGTGTAATTTATTTTTATTATTTTAAAGAGGAAACTCATTAAAGAATTTGAAAACATAAGAAAAAGATTCAGTATGCAGCATGGAGTAGCTAAATTCATAATGGTCTGAAATCCAAAGGTGATATCATGCTTGGACTCCCATGCAGTCAGTGAAAAGAATATTAGTCTAAAAGCCAGAGCAGAATCTACTGCTGGACATACACTCAAAGGAACAAAAAATGAGTTATTTTGAAATAGTGTTTCAGGTCAAGAGATCTTGTCAAACTGTACTATGCTAGTGCTGACAGAAGTAGATTATTCATGTGACGTATCTGGTATCCAAATTGCTCTGTAAAACATTGATTGATGTAAGGTGGCTAAGTTACACTAGGTGTGGAAGAAAGCTGCAGAAGAAGGGTATATGTAAAACCAACATGTTTCTAGCTCTGTCTCCTAATTCAGCCCATCTGAATTGGGAATGTAATTGCCTAATATTCCCAGTTTTCATAGAGGGAACTCACCTCTCCCCCTTCCTTGAACCTGTGTAGAACTGAGGCAAGTAACTTACTCCTAACTTACATGCTGCAATACCTTTAATGAAACCTGCCAGACACAATTATTTTCTATTTCCATCCTCTGTCTGCTGAGATACCACAAAATTACACTAACTCTGATGAAAACTGAACAGACAGTTTACTAGTCTTTGAATGGTCACAAGAGCTGGGTAATACACGATTTACATACTGATAAACAATAATTTAAAAATTATGGTTGTGTATTTTTCCTTTGCCCAGATGTGAGTGGAGCTAATACAAACTGCAAAAGAGCATGTAGAAATATAGCGCAGTCAGAGTTAAAATTGTAAAGGGTTTTCAACTGGCATTGTCTGGTCTGGCTTCCAAAATCAGTTTTAAACAAATAGATTACTATTTCTAGTATTATATTTGAGCTTTCAGCCAAAATTCTTCTATATTTTTAAGTTTAAAAAATGCCCTAAAACATTCATTTGCAGCTATGAAGGATTTTTCCAGATCAGATCTCACCACAGTCTGTGATATAGTCTCTGGTCTGTCACCAGTGAGGGGTTTTCAGAGACATTGCATAAAAACAGAATCATAAAACAGTTTGGCTTGAAAGGGAAATGTAAAAATCACCTAGTTCAACCCCACAGCAATAAGCAGGAGTGTGTTCATCTAGACCAGCTTTCTTAAAAGCCCTGTCCAATCTGACCTTGAATGTTTCCAGGACAAGGCAATCTACAACCTCTCTGGAGGATCTGTTCCAGGGTTTCATCAGCCTCATTATGAAAACTTCTTCCTTATATTTAGGTTGAATCCATGCTCTTCTAGTTTAAATCCATTCCCCCTTGCCCTATCACTACATGCTCTTGTACAAATTTCCTGTTCAGCTTTCCTGTAGGCCCCTTTAAGTACTGAAAGAGCACAAAAAAGGTCTCCCTGGAGCCAGCTCTTCTCCAGGCTGAACAATCCCTAATTCTCCTAACCTTTTCTCACAGGAGAGATGTTCCAAATTTCTGATCATGTTGATGACCCTCCTCTGGACCCAATCCAACAGGTTTGTGTCCTTCACGATCTGAGGTGGTGACCTAGTTGAAGCCTTTCGGTACCTGAAGGGATCCTGCAACAAGGATGGAAAAATACTTTTTACAAGGGCACATAGTGACAGGAAAAAGAGGAATGGCTTCAAGATGAGAGTAGTTTTATGTTAGATATTAGCAAGAAATTCTTTACTGTAAGAATGATGAGGCTCTGGAACAGGTTGCCCAGAGAAGCTGTGGATGCCCCATCCCTTTGTCAAAATGTTCAAGGCCTGGTTCAATGGGGACTTGAGTGATCTGGTCTGGTGAAAGGTGCTCAGAACTAAGCAATCTTTTTCTCTTCTAATCCAGGTCATTCTAGAATCACATTGTTATATATAATTTTCTATAGCTTTATAATTCAATATGTGAATCAGTTTATAAAAAATGAAGAGTATATCTGTCAAAAAGTAGCATTAAGTTCATTATAATAACTGAGAAAAATAAGGAGGAATCTAAAAACTATTGTAGTCTCAGTATTTTATTTAATATTATTTCCACAAAACTGTACAACTAAGCAAAAGAGGGTAACTGTTGATTTTCAGATTTAGGCAGGGACACTGTGGGTAGGTGAAACTCATCCAAGGAGATTGACTATTCCTGGAGATGTAATGTGAAGAATGCTTGGAGGACTATTCCTTCTTGAGTAAGTGCTTGCTGACTGTGAAGCACTGCAGCATTGACCTGAAGTCAGTCCTTACTGTGAAGAGTACTCTTCTTAGAGACTTAGGAGTTCTGCAGAATACATTACAGCAAACCAAATAAAAAAAACCTGTTGAATGTTTCTGAACTGAAATCAAGCTCAGAAGAAGAGATTTTGAAAGATATTGTGAAATTTGTGAAAATGTCTCCATTAATCAAAAATAGGCTGAAATATATGGGGGTTTGAGATTACTTTATCTGAAATGGTTCTCCATTCATTACTGTCAACATGAAATGCTTAAAGACCTGAATAAAAAAACCCAGTGATTCTGATCACCCTCATTGCTTACTTTACTACACTTGTCCTTTTATTTTTTTCCCCCACTTTTTACGGTTTTACATCTCTAAGTGTTATGTCCATAATTCTTTCTTTGTGGTCAGACATGCAAGAGAAATGCAGAACTAAAAAACTGGGAATTAAAATAATAAACAGCGTTGCAAGGGAATTAAATATAAATCATGACAGGCAACTTAATTAT